>NC_053428.1:11844183-12194240 GCF_007990345.1 Gossypium hirsutum | reverse complement strand
CAAAAACGTCATTTGAACTCTTTTATCATTGTTTATTTAAAAAGATGATTAATATTTTCTCCTTCTTTAGAAATACCGGTCTACCTCTACGAAGTCAGGTAAATGAATCGTTGACCCTAATGGTCCAGATAATCTTTCTTGGGATATCCAGAATTAACAAGTAGATATTTCCTACATGTCATAATATAACAAAAATTAATTCAAGAATTTTTTTATAAAAATTATCAATTAAAGAACTTATACTTTATTATTTTAAAAAATCACATATAATATAAAATATCTAACCATTTGGTGGGTGCGGAAATTTGTATTTGGATCTCGAATGCATCAAGAAATATTCTAGTGTCATGTGTCGATCCTTCCCATCCAAGCCATGACAAAGGGTGAAACACATATTAAAATCACATACTGCCATACATTTTTGAGTCGGAATACCTTTTCTTCCAATATAGGAACTTGTTCATTTGGTGGAAAATAGCGCAATATGAGTACCATCAATTGCACCTATGCAATCCTGAAACAAATAATGATATTAGTCTCGTGCATATTTTTAGTCGACCAAAATATTAAAAAAATAAAATAAAATTAAATTTTAACCTTAAAATGCGGCATATATCTGAAATCATTACGTATGTTGTTCGTGTATTGAGCTAAAAAGGATCTTCGGGTGCAATTAGATCAGTGGCCATCCTTGAAACTTTTCTCAAGCACAATTGGCAAAGTGTCGACTTATTGTGATCCAGACCTTTGAAATCTTTCTCGACATTGGGAAACTTTTGCACTGGTGCCCAAGATGTATAAAAAAATTCCTAAACATTTCAGTAGAAGATATGTTTCTTGAAGTTTGCAAGTTGTATCTTGTCTCCAAAACTCTCAACAAACTTGTGAATACATTTTAGACATCCTAAAATTAATCATTACAACGTGATTCGTGACCGTCAAGGACCTCTCGATCCATGTCTCACCTGTCTGTTTTGAATCCATGCATGGTTGCTTCAATATATACTTCTCGTAATATAATTGTACAAAAGAAGATGCACAACAAATATTCGGTTAAAACATTCCATGCGTTGTAATATCTCTTTCTTTTCCTTATCATCGTCACTTTTCATCACCGTGGTAATTCTCAACTATACTCATCACCTGTGAATAAATTTTATATCCAAAATCATATATTAATAACTATTGATAAAACTAATTTAGTATAAATAAGTAGAGCATAATTCAATATCCCAAAACCAAACATAAACAACTATTAATAAAAGTAGATTACACATAAATAAGGTAGAACATAAATTCAATATTCAAAAACTAACATAAACAACATTGATAAAACTAGATTACACATAAATAAGTAGAACATAAGTTCAATATCCAAAAACCAACATAAATAACTATTGATAAAACTAGTTTAGCATTTTTGTTTAGTCAAATAATAGACATCTCCTAACCCTAGAAGAGTTAGAAAATTTTCAACTTTCTCCATTCCGTCTTAACCACAAAGTCTAATCTTGGATTAATTGATAAAAACTATTCGTTTGTCCTTATTGACATAATCTAAGTGCGAAAAAGTATAGCGGACTAGCTCTGGACTTCTTCCGACATGCCTGTCAAGCACTTTGATGCTTCTGGAATACCATATGATCCATAACAGGAGCAACTAGATGTGGCTTGACTATATTGTCAGTGCATGCATATTTTTCTATTTGACTGGCATCTTACAGCCCTCCAATTTGCTTTGAGGATTTTTCTTCCAGTTTAAATTGGAACTTGATATTCAGGGTTTTTTTCTTTTTACCTTTCCATCATTTGAAATCATTTGAAGTGACTCATAATGTGAAATCATTTCTCACATTTTCTTCTTCATTCTCTTCAGGTATTTCATGTTAACTCCTCAAAAAAATCACTACGGAGTGTACCAGAGAAGGTGCCCATGCTTTATCACCTGTTGCAACTATCCCCATTAACTTTGGTCCAACTTCCCTTCGAATTCAGGATCAATGCCGATGTTCTAAAATTTTGAGCTTCAGGCACAACCTACATATAAATGATAGTTATACAGTAATTATCAATAATCTCATAAATAAGATAAAAACAAAAATATTCGGATATTAATGTACTTTAGCCTACTCTCCCACCATCATCCCGGTGCATCAACAGTTCTTTTTATAGATTCCACCCTAGACCGTATCTTCGCCTTTAAGTTTCTTCCAAGCTTTCCATTCTTTTTTTAGAGCATCCCACTTATTTTTAAGTTGTTTTGTGAAAAACCTTGCCCGCTTCTTTCTCAAAGTTGGTCATTATTTTCAACCATCCATCTTTTGTGAAATGAGTACCAGGCCTATTGCCTTTCAAAACTCTTTAATACAATATCCAAAATATTTCTGTCAATCTCTTATCCCACATTGTTTTCACTTTTTCACCACTAACTTTCAACCGGAATACTCACTATGGTATACGACAGATCGTTTAGCCAGTAAGCAATTAAGAAAATCAAATGTGACATAAGTATATTTTCTACATGTGTATCAAATCAAGAAATATCTTAAGAAATTAGCACAGCATATCCAAGCAATATACCAGATCATAAACATCATCTGATCTATAAATGTTACAGCTAAAAAAATAAACTATAAGATATGTGTATTGAGAAGTAATCTCCAATACAAACTAAAACAATAGGAGAGCAGGAGAAGTAGAGGCAATTACCTTGTTGATGACCAGGAAAGCAGAGGCAACGGAAATTGTTCTTTTTAGCTTCCAACACTTAAAAGAAAAAAAAAAGTAAAGAGAGATAAACAAAAAAGAAAATAGAAAATTTATGAAACTATAAATTATGAGTTTCATAAAATAAAAATCCAAATCTGTAGAAATGAAATGGCAAATTACAATAATTGGAGTCTTATTTTCTAATAAGAACTACGTACGCTATTAATATAAAAGGTGCTATATCTATTAAAAGGTCCTGTATCTAAAACATAAATAACATGCAGAATTGGATTTAGGGAATAAGCAGCTTTTTTTAGGACAAAAAACAAGTTGAATTCTGCATTAATTAAACTCTGTGTCTTGGGTAAAAGGAAAAAGAGAGATTGTAAGAATATTCCAACCTAACATTTCACTGACTCATGTTTCAACAATCACTTTTCTTCTTAAGCACAATAATAAATATATTTTCTATATTGTTAGCAACATCTTTAATAAACTTGCCACATCCTTGTTAGCATAAATGAATTTCTGACTAAATTCAATTGCACTCCTATTTCAACAATAAACTATCCTTTCAACTTAAATAAGATGTCAATATATACACAAAATTAAATGGCTTATTGAATTACAACCACATATTCCTCTAAATACTCGTGTAAAGTGATCGACATAATAGCAAAGATTTTCTAGTCCCTTTAATTGTACTAACAAGTAACTTTGCTGACACCTGCTCATCTAGGAAGTTCCTCTCCATACAGGGGATCTAAGCAAGCTAGTTGGTTCATACAGAATGTTGGAAACCACATCTCGGTTTTGTGCAAATTTTGCTCTGTTATGGCCATTTGAGGATTACAAAGGATAGATTTTCACCTTTCTTTTTTGCTTTATATTTGTGTTTAATAATAGGAAAGATAAAGATGGGAGCTTTTTAGACTTCAAATAATTTAAAAATAATATTCTTGCAGGGATATCAAGACTAAACTATGGCCAGCTAGTCAAAAATCATGAAATTGCCAACACCACTGCTCATTGTCAAACAAACAGATCAAACGTATTTGAATTCCACAATGGTTAAGAATATACCTTTTTCCTCGTGTTCATAAAGTGCAAAACAAAAAAGAGCACCTAAATAATAGTGTACATTAGTTGACTTGTAAAATGAAGTTTTCCTTTGTTATTTTTAGTGCCATCATAACACTTACAAAAGCATATCTTAGACGCAGAGCACTAAAAATTACACATCTAACCATTCCAAAACCACAGTTCAACATTTAGGAGGTTATATTTGTATGCAGTCTAATCTCATGTCTCATTATAAACGCTTTTATGGTCATTACTGCTATATGACGACACTGATAAAAGTTGGTAAGTGACAAGAATTAGCAGTAATACAAAGCAAACAACCTAATGTGAACCATTTACTAGCAATTTACTTAGGTTAATTCCATCCTTACTTAGCTTAATCTTACAACATTTACTAGCAAATTCAAGGTCTAAGCAGATTTGGTTAAAAGCATTTTATCAATTTACTTTTAAGTTACATTAGCATTGAACCTGACAAGTAAGACCTCCGATTTAGGTTAACTCAATACTCCCCTTAATCCATACAATTACCATGATTTCAACCATTAATACGAAGATATACAATTAACAATTAAATACGAGGGCATAACTGTTTCATATTAAAAATAATATCGAAAGCAAAGCAAAACAAAAACTTCAGACCACATTCGTCAATCAACCCTACACTGCACCCTCGTCCTCCCCTTTTCTATTCAAAAAAGTGCCAAGGCAGTGACTTGTCGAGTAGCCAATAATAAAACAGAGCACAACAAAAAAATAGCCAACGTACTAGAGAAGAGTTCCAGTACCATACCAAGACCATAACAGCTGCAAAAGAAACTCGGGCTCTCAATCAGAAATGAAAAGGATGAAGCTGCTGAGCAAGGGAGCGAAGGCAAAGAAAGGTTTACAGAAAAGAAAATATGCATATCCCTTCGAGAAAGAACAAACGGAATGGGAAATCCAACAAGTTAGGTGGAATAATAAAAATAGTATCACGCCCAATTTATTAAAAGGTGCCGAATCAAAAATCACAAATACCAAAACAAACTTAAAAATGAAATCATACAGCTGGGTGCCTGCGTGTTAGAAAACAAAAATATGTGGTAAATGAAATCACCAGGAAAATCGTGCCCTCAGACCCCAGCAGTGCAGAAAATAAAAACAAAAGCAATAATGAACAATTAGAAATAAAGACAGAAAAGAAAAAAGATAAACTCACCGAATGGAGAAGAGAAGAAAACAAAGACAGACCAGACCAAAATGGTGAAAGCAAAAGAGAAAAGCTGAAAGAATAGTGAAAAAATTAGAAGTATATTTCATAATTATTTCATAAATCAAAACAACATCAGAAATAAAACTAAAGCATAATGAAATAATTAGAAAAAGAAGAAAAGAAAAAGAATAGAGTACTAGTGGAAAGAGAAGATACAGAGAAACAATTTCAGACCCAACTACCTGGAGGAGATCAGGTTAAAGAGGGTAAATATCAACCCAATATGAACTCAGGCTTGAAAGCTAAAATAAATACTTTTCATCCTTAGAACAAAAGGCCTTAACTAAGTTAAAAAGTTGGTAAACTGATGGTTGTTCATTCGTTGTTTTCAGATAAAAGCATTTTTGGGAAAAAAGCTATCCCAAACACAATTAAGAACAAGGGCTTAATGAACTTAAGGCCTTGCTTCATGGTATGTAAAAGTCACTCTATAAATAATGTGATTGGTGGTCTTACTGGTGAAATGAGGATAATTGAAAAGCCATGAAAAAACTAAAAATATATGGTGGAAAAATTGATTAAGAAAATAGTGTTTGTTGGATAGCAGAAGTTTTTTTAAAACTGTGTTATTTATAATAATAAATTCTAGATTAAATTAGCACCTTTGCTTTAAGTGAGACGGTTTAGATCGTTTCTTGGCTTTCTATCAAATAATCTTTGTTGTTATCCTCTATCCTTAACGTGCATAGAGTGTAGACTCTAAACTCACAAATTGATTGCATGAAATAAAAACTTTAATTAATTTTAGGTGGAAAAATTAATTCTCTCTATAAGAAACCAAAAACTTGAGCACTCAAGAAAATATAATATATTCTCTAAATAAATTCACTATTTTCTAAAAGAATAACAACACTCAAAATCTGAATAATTGCTGTGTTTTTTAGCTCATCTTATAATTCCTATTTATAGGAAAAAGTTAGAAGAGTTTTACTTGAACAATGGGTAATTAAATAATAATATTTTAATGGAAAAATACAACTCCCTAGTTGGGAATACTAAAAGATGATGACAACCATTACTGAGACTAGGGTTTGTCATCCTTCACACAATAGGATAGGCTCTCGAACTCACCTTATGTATTAGGTATAATTATGTGTTATCTGGACTTTTAACCAACACATATAATTTACCCAACCCAATAATAACTTTTTTTCTATTTCCCAAAATATTAATTTATTAAATTAATGTACTCAATTAAAATTTTTTCTTAACCCAATTATAATTTTGTTAAGGTCATGACAACTTTATTGTATTAAAATCTATAAGGAAATATATTTAGTTTCCTTATTCAATAAAATCGTGATGATTAATTAATTTAATATTCACTTTGAACTTCAATTATTTAATTACAATCAATTAAATAATAAGTCGAATAAATTAATTTAATTCCTAAGCCATCTCATGTACTTAACGAGAAAACGAATTCACTGCTGATAGTGATATGTGTGATCTATTTCTCTTAATCATCATTTTTATTCATTTCATAGTATCCGTTCTACATGCAATTCGTTTTGGGTTATGTCGAGTTAACGGAGGGACTGATTGGGTATATATAATTAAGGCTTAAATAATTTGTAATTAAATTCTAACTCTTTATCTATTAATTACAAAATTATTTAATCATGGAGTCATTCCACGAAGGTACCATAATTGAACTCTCATTTATTATATATCATTACGAAAGGAACTTTATACATGTTTATCCAATGAACTTGTCATAAGTGTGTTACCCTCATAAGATACCTTTTATCTCTTTAGGTTAAATTCATTTTACTCAATGTGATCCTATCTCATGGTAATCATTACTAACAAATAGTGATTAAATCATTCATCATAGACAAATGACTTATGATCATGCTGCTCCATAAACCATACCCATCGGAACAGGTTACAAACATATATACTTCATCAGTCATACAGTCCAATTTCGTCATTAATTAAAAATAAATATTTACACACATTCCTATTTAATTCGTCCCTTTAATATCCCTCGCGGTCCAATATGAACAGTAAATTCAATTCGGGAATAATGGTTAGGTAATCAGTAAAAACGAATTTTAGTAAATTTCAAAGTCATACTACATACGTTGCAACATAATTTACTCATTTCATGATACATCACAACTAATGACTCTCATAAAAAATCCTAGTACACCATTACCATAATAACACCTTTACCTTAATAATTGATCAACTGGTGCTATCAATCTATCTTACTAAACCTGCGCACGGAAACAAACGACGCTGAGTATGGTTATCAGTGGTATTTCCATAATCCGAACACTTAATAATATAACACATTAAACTTAAAATCACAATAACAATTATAAGTATTCATTTATTTGTTTTATAGATAAATTTTCAATTACTTACCATATAAATTCTATACAAGTCATATAACAAACACAATAACATATTTGTTCAATTCTTTCATTTACTTACGTATAATTCTATACAATATATTCACTTTTCACACTTATTCTTAACATATCCATTTTTATTCATTTACATCAATCATCATATACTTCATATCTAATTTCATGTCAATCCAATTCAATCAATTCCAATCATTTCCATTCTCAATAGCTCAATCAATCAAATTCATCGACTTATCTTTCACTTATTACCCCTATTAACAAGACTCGGACCTTGCGGGATACACGGATCCAACAAACACACCAATATGGCACCCAGTGCCTCATCGGATAGTTCGAAGCAATATTTGACACCCAGTGTCTCATCGGCCTAGCCGAAGTAAATGGTACCCAGTACCTCATCGAATCTATCCGAAAGAATATAGTGACACCCAGTGTCTTATCGACTCGAGGTCAAAGAATCCCTGGAACACTTCCAATCCTATGGCATACCAACTATATCCGACTCAGCCCGATACTGTTAATAGGGTATTCAATTCACTTTCAATTTTTTTCAATCAATACACATTTTAATTAATCACATAAATTCATAATTCAATACAATTCAATCACTTTTCAATAACAATATCCAAATATCACAAATCTCATATTAAAATTTTCAAACAATTTAATCAATCAATTCAAATAATCAAATATATTCAATATTCAATATATATATCTATATATATACGCCAATCAATCAATATAAATTCAATAATTCATCACATACTATATCAATCCATTTCATTGCAAACACAAAATTCTTACTTCAAAACACTTAATAACATATTAAGAAATAAATTCAACAATTAAGATTAGGTTCGATTATAAAATACAAACCGTAATTTCGAGCTAACTCCCTGTAATAGCCCGATTTAGCTTAGTCGGAACAGTGGTTCGGGACCACAAATCCGACGAAAAAAAAAATGTAATGGCTTGAATTTCAAGGTGTCGGAACGGTGATTCGAGATCATTAAATTCGACAAATGGGTAGAAAAATTATTAATTTAGTAAGTATAAGTTAAATATGAAGTTA
Organism: Gossypium hirsutum; assembly: GCF_007990345.1. Classification (NCBI taxonomy): domain Eukaryota; kingdom Viridiplantae; phylum Streptophyta; class Magnoliopsida; order Malvales; family Malvaceae; genus Gossypium; species Gossypium hirsutum. The sequence continues at coordinate 12,185,743 of NC_053428.1, read as the reverse complement.
GGAAAATTTTGAATAGTGAATAGTGCACTAGAAATAAATATTAAAATAATTAGAATCGAAATGAGGTATCAAGACCTCGGGGATTTAAACTGAGCCATAAATATTTTATAAATATTTATGGAGTGTTAAAAAGTTAGTATTAAAGTTTCGTTAAGAAATTTTAAAGTTCCGATAATTAATTGAACAAAAAGGACTAAATTGTAACAAATGCAAAATTTCGGGAAATGATAAATAGCTTAAATGATAAAAGGAAGAGGGCTTAAAAGTAAATAGACCCAAGGTCTATTTGGGCTGGACGGCAGAGGCATGAAATCAGCAAGAAAGTAAGGAGAATTAAGGGCAAAATTGGAAAATTGCAAATTTTGCTTAATAAAGTTAGGACCCAAGTGGAATTATCCAGATTTCTCTTCATTTTTCTGAATTCTCATCAGCTAAAACACCATGGAAGGGCTTCTCAAGCTGGTTCTTCATATTTTTATTACAAGTAAGTTCAATTCTTGACTATTTCTTGAAATTTTTGTATTTTATGACTTTTACAACTAGGCCCACTTGTTAAATCCATTAGTTTTTGATTTATGAAAGAAGTTGAAAGTTGATATGAATATGTGCTGGAAGTATATGATGATTTAGCATGAAATTAGAGCTTAAATTGTTCATATGCTGATTTTATTGAAAGAATTGAATAGAAAGTGAATGTTTGGGACCTAATAGTAAAAGAGTTTGAAGATAGAGTTATATGTGGAAATTCTGAATTTCAATAGTTGTGTAACAACTTATAATGTCTAGTAAAGTACTAATTGAGAAAATTAGATTAATTGAGGGGTTAATTGAGAAAGGACCGAATTGTATAAACTGTGAAATTTGGGGCAAAATGGAAATCAACATTTGCACTAAAGCAGTTTTGGACAGCAGCAGTAGTGTAACTTTGAAAATCACCAAAAATTGTAGAGATTGAATTAGAGGATGAATAAAATATGAAACTAAAGCTTATTGAGTCTAGTTTCTTATAAAAGAAATGATGTGAGCAATGGAATTGTAAATCATGAGATATAATAGATTTTGTGAGACAAGGTCAGAATGAATTCGGGTTCCCCTGTTCTGACTTTGGAAAATCATTAAAAATTGTACAAAAATTATTATGAGTTATAGTTTATATGGTTAGAATCCTTAATGAGTCTATTTTTATAAGAAACAAGCTAAAACATCATCCGAATTCTGTACAATGAGATAATTAATTTTTAGTGAAGAGTGGTCGGAACTGTCAGACAGCGAAACAGGGGAAACTTTAAAGAATAAACTGTACTATTTGGCTGAACCAAAAATTATGAAAATTTTATGGTATGAAGATATGTGAGTCTAGTTTCAGGGAAAATTAACGGATAATTTGGAGCTCTGTAGCTCTAGATAAAAATAATTTAGTGACTCTGACTCGGATAAACAGCTTTGAATATACATGTTAGTGAATATTGAAATTATGGTAATGTTGTTTAAGTGTGTTATACACATTAAGGATGTGGAATGGAGAGGAGGAGGAGGAAAATTGGGAAATATATGAATGATTCGTGTATAAATGGTCATATGTTTGATTATAACTCATAAACGATGAAATATGAATGATGCTTATTTTTGTGCATTATTGGTCATGGTTTAAGCTCATGTGTGAAAATAAAGTTCATAGTATGTGTGTATGGTATATTCAGTATATGATTTGGCATGAAATAATACCATGAATGGTTTATGAATTAACACATGTTGGTAAGCCTGATATATGAATAAATGATCAAATTGAGCGGAACGCCGGATTTGAGTACTTCTGATCAAGTGACAAAGTGATAAGTGGTAGCTTAGCTACACTTATCTGATCAAGTGACAAGTGGAAATTGATAAGTAATAGCTTCGGCTATACTTATCTGATCAAGTGACAAAGTGATAAGTGGTAGCTTTAGCTACACTTATCTGATCAAGTGACAAGTGGAAAGTGATAAGTAATAGCTTCGGCTATACTATCTGACAAGTGACAAAGTGCCTATTCCTGTTGGATACGGTAAGTGTTACACTCCGTTGACTTTTCTTTCCTTTCTACCGAATTTCTGTACCCATTGACTACGAAATTAATACAATTCATAATCATTAATACATTACTAATTCATATCTTGAGTTATAGAATTCTAAATTAAGATCCGCTAATTTTTCCTGAAACTAGACTCACAAATCTTCTTACAATAAAAATTTCAGAATTTTGGTTTAGCCATTAAGTACAGTTTATTCTTTAAATTCACCCCTATTCTGCTGTCTGACAGTTTCGTCCCTTCTTCACTAAAAATTAATTATCTCATAGTACAGAACTCGGATAACATTCTCGTTGATTTATAATGAAAATAGACTCATTATAGATTCTAAACATATAACTTTAAGCCTCTAATTATTTTTATTCAATTTTGGTGATTTCCAAAGTCAGAACAGGGAACCCGAATTCATTCTGACATTGTCTCACAAATTCATTATAACTCATAATTACAATTCAATTGCTTATATCGTTTCTTCTATAAGAAACTAGACTCAATAATATTTAATTTCATATTTTATTCATCCTATAATTCAATTTCTACAATTTTTGGTGATTTTTCAAACTTAGACTACTGCTGCTGTCCAAAATAGTCTTAGTACAAAATGTTGATTACTTTAATTTCAATTTAATTCTAACTAAATTCACTTACTTTTCTATCTTAATTCATACTTTATTTCTATTCAAATTTCATCCATACTCTCATTTAAATATTAAATTTCCAGCATACTTTCCTAATTTCAAAATTTCATCAATTTAGTCCCTACAACATAAAACTTATAACTTACTTCACAATTTGATCCTATTATCAATTCTAGCTTGAAATTTACTCAATTAAACCCTTAATTCACTATTTTATTCAACATGAACTATACTTGAAAATCTATAAACTCTCAAAATATCAACTTAATTTCATCAAAGTCTTGTTCCAAAGCTTCTAAAACATCAAAATTTAAGAAGAAATGACTTAATTGACTTACCAAATTAAACTTTGAGCCTTGAAACCCAAATTTTCCTTTTCTTTTTCTTTTTCTTTCTTTCTTTCTCCCCTGTTTCTTCTCTGTTTCGTTTGCTTTCATTCTGTTTCTTATGTTTCTTTACTTATTTATATAATATAATATATAATAAAATATATAATATAATAATAATTTAATATATAATTTTAACACATAAAAAATTTCAGATTTTTATGTTTATGCCGCCTCACTTAGGATAAATGACATAATTGCCATTTTGGTCCTCTTCATTTTCTTTTATTCTACAATTCAACTTTCATCTTTTATTCAATTTAGTCATTTTCCTAATTACTCTTAATTAAACTAAATTTACTTAATTAAATTCTAATTAACCACTCAATTGACTTCGTAAATATTTTAATAAATATTTACGAATCCATTTTTCAGAAACGGAGACCCGAAAATACACTTTTTCGGTAACGGTAAAATTCGGGTCGTTACATTAAATTTTTTTATAATTTGTATTAAAATAACTTTTTAAAATTGACTCTAGTGTAATTGCTTGCGTGATTATTTCAATTCTCACATCCCCTAAAATTTGGAAGGTGTAATTGAGACATTTCAATTACACAAAATTCAGTGAAACCTACTAATTACAATAGCTAATCAAACATAAATTATTATGTAATTACAAACAATTATACTTAAATTTAATTATTAGATGAATTTACAAACACTATCTTACCTAAATTAAGGCATTTATTACAATCAAATATAATATGTTTTTGCTTGTCAAGCTTAGCAAATTTGATTTATTTTCAATTGAATATAATATTTTACTAATGTATGATTGGAATAACGATTCAAATTATTAATATATCTTTTAATTTATCTCTAAACTTCAAATTTTTAATTAATTATATAGATAATAATTTATTTGGTTCTCTAATTTTATTAAAAAAATTATTTCAGCATTTATTTAATCATTCGTCTCTTTAATCGTTAAACTTGCATTAGTTTTATCAAATCACTCTAAAATAGATAGAAAATGTTAACATTTATAACTTTACTTATATGACAAACTTGTGGGTTGCCACGTGGATGAGATATAAGCATTTAATTAATTTTTAAAATTTTTAAAATTAAAATTAAAAATAAATATATATTATAAAAAAAAATTTTAATAGTTTAAATTTAAAAAGATAATTAAATGTCAACATGTCATTTACACAACAATAATGTGTATGCCATGTAAATAAAAAATATATAAGTTTAAAGACTAAAAAATTAAATTAAAAACTAAAATAATTTTTTTATAAATTTATAGTGCAAAAATTATTATACCTATTATATTTACTTAAAGGAGAACATTACTGCCTAAGTTCGTTCGACTGTGCTACCTTAACTAATACCATCCGATAAGTTTAAATTTTAAAAATAAGTTTTAGAGTTAAAACTGAATTATTATATTAAAACTATAGAATTTATATAACCAGCTAAATCGTGACAAAAAAAAATAAAAGTAATTAAAACATATCAATTTGAAAAATAAAATCACAATACTAAAAAATGTTGAAATTTACTTTTAAACGAATTATTATTATGTGAATTTCTTTTTTATAAATTTATAATATTTGACGCAATAAAAATATCAGAATATGGTTAAATAAATTATTTAAAATAAACTTAAATTACCATGAAAAAACACGTCATAAATTAAAATATAAAATAACATAATATTAACAAGTTTGTTCATATCTTCTACAGAAATTAAAAAATCTCATTTCTTTTTACAGTTCAATTTATTTTCATTAAATAATTTTAAATTTAAAATTAAAATTTAAATAATTAATAAATCAATTTAGATTTGGAAGAATAAGGTATTAATCCATAGTGATAAAGATAGATATGGGCTGATTGGTCAAATGAGAGGGGCAAATACGGTTGGTTTTTTTTCCTTGTAAAACTGACGCTCACCAAATCCGAATAATTGACAAAGGCAGCCAGCATGGTGGCGACAGGCATGGCAATCAGTCTTTGCCAAATTAACCAATCCAAAACTTACACTATTGCTAAACACAAAAAGCTAGATGATTAACGCGGTCCGTTTAATTTTGTTTGGCCCAAATTATATCATGAGATAAAATATTGTGGGTCAAAATAAATTGAAACCACTCGTATAAGCAAACATTAAATATGGTATTGCTTTGTCAATTTGCAATTGGCTTCCTCATTTTAATCTTCTTTACCAGATTTTTTATGCTGCAAAATATCTACATTCAAAAGTGCAGATTAGGAATATGACCATATAATTAACTTACCTGTGCTGTTTATTTACCAGAATTAGGAATTAATTAATCAAAATATTTAACTTTTCATTTGCAAATTTCAAAACTAAAGGATGAGTCAAGACAAATATTAAACAGTTCATACTTTACAAAACTAAAAATATTTTATTTCCTTTACTGATAATTTCAAATATTTTTTTTTATATTTTGATAAATATAATTATATATAGCTTTGGTTTTAATTCTTATATCAATTTATTTTTGATAAATACACTTATTATGATACAATATATAAATTTAAAATGAGATTATGTTAATAATTTGTGAAAATTTAACTAAAATAAAAAATTATATATAAAAAAGTATTAAACAAATTTAATGTTCATCTGAGTTAAGTAAAAAATTATGTGTAGTTTATGATTTATATAGTGGGATAAAATTATAAAAAGTCAAAAAGGATGAAATTTACAACAGTAATATATTTTTGCCCGACATTTTCATTACTTACATTCTACAAAAGTGATTTTTTTTATATTAAAAAATGAAACATTTTTTTTTCCAAAATTTAGAAGCGAGTTAAAAATCAATAAGAACTCTCCATTCTATGGAAACGAACACGATCCCTGAGAATTCCATTATATAAAGCAATCCTGTTAGGCGGCATTTCATTTCTGCAAAATCTATCAACTTCTGCTGACCTTGCACCTGCTGCTTCCGCCATTATCTTCTTTCGTTGTTCTTTCCTATACTCTTCTCCATTCCCATTTGTTTCCTTCACATTCTCAGCGAACTGCACTTTCTTCTTCTTTTTATCCCTTTTCTTCCCCTCTGACAAAATCCACCACCCATCAATAACAAAAATATGTCATAATTAACAAAAAAAGGAGAGTGCACATATATATATATCTAAAGAGACCCCATCAGTGTATACCTGAAGAGATGCAAGGACGAAGAGTTTGCTTAGGAGGAGGCAAAGCCTTTTGCCTCGAAAAAGTAAGGAAAATCACAGTGCTGGAGACAACCATAGCAGTAGCTAACACCAGACCACTTTGTGAACATATTCCTGAAGACATAGTGGCACCACCACCCACCAAACTGTCACTAAGAAACCACCAAAGAAAGTTGCAGATAAAGCTGTACAACTATAAGGAGAGTAGATTTCACCAAAAAAAACTCTAAGTAGGTAAGACGTGTAGGGAAATTTTAAAATTTTAAAATAAGGTGGATAATTTAGTTTCTATATATAGATTGAAAAAATAAAATTGGGGGGGGGTTATTTTTGAGGGGAAAAAGAAAGTTGAAATGAAGAATGTGAGGATATTTGAGATCTTAAAGAAAGAAAGAATGAAGAAATAGGCGTGAGAATCTGGAATTCTCTGGCGTTTTTCTTATGGAGGTCGGTGTGGGATTTGGCATTTTATAAAATAAGTACACCACACGGAGAAGGCAAAATGGAAGGGAGGAGGAACTTTTGGAGGACATGGGACAACACTGTGTTCATGGACTTTTAGAACACTGAGTCAATGGTTTTTTTAAATTAAAAATATTTTATTGAGAATATCATATAATTAATTGTATTTTTAACAAAAATACATAATTTAACTCAGTAAATGAAATCATATATATCATTAATTCATCGAATTTTCTTTGTGTTGAATATTTTCACAGAACAAAAAGCATGCAAGTATCGATAATTGCTACATATGATGAAAGGCTCTGTTTCTGACAATCATTTATCATTGATATAGTGTTAGTTTAGCAACTGAGAATCTCTAGCTTGCTGAATAAACTGATTTAACTGCAAATTAAAATGCTATTTAATTAAACAAAACAAAAACAAAATAAACCAAAATTTTTGTAATTGATAGAAAAAAGAAAAGGGCATACATCTGTTTTCGTGACATAGAAACCATAAATTTTAGAAATCTATGTGATTTTTCGACAAGTCACAAATCTTTGCCCAACAAAAATCAGTATGTGGATAAAATGTAATGATGAGAGAGATCAAATGATGGAGGCACGGAAGATGGGAGAACGCACCAGTTGGGCATAGCAGCAGAGCACCATGTGTCCAAACAATCATGTGAAATCAAGACCAGGCTCGTATACTATTTTGACACTCTTACACGCGTCCCTTCATTTTTCTGCAATTCAGTCTTACTCTCTTTAGGTTAACTGGCATTTTCTCTCCGAAAACGAAATAATAAGTTTTTACTTTTCAAAAATAATTAGACTTAAAATTCCAACTCAACGGATTTTATTCGATTCTATGTAAATTGAAAATTCTTTTGGTTAAAAATAGACAATTTTCATTTATTACGACATTATCCTTTTTTCCTGAAATTCAGATTGATTTGTTTGGTTCCACGTGTTTACTGCTTGTGGAAACAACCAAATTTCAATTTGTTATACATAAAAGGACGTGAAAAATCAAAAACAACTATTTACGTTTCACAAGGTACTTGTGAATTCGCCCAATGGCGAGTAGACATTTGTCATTATGTTTTCAATTCTCTATTAAAATAAAATTGATTTTGCAAAGCAAGTAATAAATCATCATTTTCAAGTCTTTTTCAATTGGTCCTTGATTTCTTAAAGGTACTAAAATCATCATCTTCTAATAAATATATACACATTCCAATGGGGTAAAGTTGGAGTTTTGTGATTTTCTCATGCGGATTTTAATTTGAATTTATTATAGTTTAAGTCTGTGAATCTAATTTAGATTTATTTTAATTATAATATATTATTTATTATTGTACTAGTAACATAGAAATATAATTATATATCAATACCTCATCTATTTAAATATTTTTTATGAAATTTTAATTAAAAATGATTGTGTTTAAGAGTAATAAATTAATATTAAAATATTTTAACTAAACCCTACAAAAAAATATTTATAAGATTTTAAATTATTGAGAGATTACACTTCAATATTTTATAAATAATTTTCTTTTATTCATCTTCAATTTTAAGATCTTATATAATTGTAAATTAAGTCTTGATACCTTTAAATCGAAATTCTATAAAAAAATTAAAGCATTATTGAGAGAAATTTTATAAAATTGAATCATCATATTCACTTAACTTACACTAATTTAATTTAACTAACTCAAACAAACATGAATTTTATAGATATAACTTCAACCTAAGCGTGCAAAAAACCTTGGACAAAAAATTACACATAACAAATAGAATTATTGTTGCGATTCCAAGTCATGATGTTTGGGGTGAACGCCCAATGCTACTGCACCAATGGCTGAGGTTAAAAAAATTGAAAACTTGATTGTAAAGATGGCCGACCGACAATTTGTTAAACTTAATGTTAATAGTAAACCTGGTGATTTACTCTTCATGTATAAAATATTATCATATTCTATGGATGTTCCAACATGTCACAAATGGATTTATCGGTACTGTCCTTCCAAAAACTGCCAAAGAGAGAAAAAGCACATCTATTAATGCTATTGCTAAGTAGGATCTCATGGATATTTCCGATGGATTTGAGAAAGATGTGATGTAGACGTTTTATATATACAAATAATACAACGAATGAGAGGGAAAACATTTGCAGCAGCAGCATCGCAGAATATGCATATTCTGCAGTGTAGGTAGAATATTCTGGTTTTGCAATGGACAGCATCAAATAATATTCTACCTCGTAATCTTCATTGCTCCAAGCTTCCAGCCAAAGTAATGCCTTTCTAAAGACATTTTATATACAAATCCATGTATGCATGCATATCCGCTTTGGCTCTTCACCCGTCATTGGAACATTGAGTAGAGATGAAACACGGAAAAAAACATCGAGCGGAGGTAGCAAAAAGCTTGCCTGAGTGGCGAGACTTGTTTATGTCTTACAAGGCATTAAAGAGGGAAGTGAAACTGATAAACCCCATTCGTTTTAATTCAAATGGAAAGAAAAGGTCAAGATCATGGCCAACTGAAGACATGGGGTTTGCCCTGTTACTCGCCAGGGAACTGGATAAGATCAATACCTTTTACATCGACAAAGAGGAAGATTACATAATCGGATTCAAGGTATCATATTGATTCTTTCAGCCTCTCTTTCCATACAATTAAATCAAAACTTTGTTTCTTTTTTTTTTGTGCGTGTGTGTGGAATTGTGAAACAAGTACATTTTGGCTTGAAAGAAATTACTTGGTTTTGCGCGTTTCATCTCAGGAGCTGGAAATCAGGGCTGAAAACGTGAACGGTAATGAAGAAATGTTGGAATTGCAGAAAGAAATTTTGGGTTTTCATTCAGAGATGGTGATGCTGCTACATTACAGTGTCATTAACTTTGCAGGTAGATATACATATTTACATACCCTTTTTAGTCATGTTGATTGGAATTGTAAATCATAGGTAATCAGTAGCAGGGATTTTTATTCCAGAAAAGTGTAATTGAAGACAAAATGAAAATTATATATCACCATCGATTAAGAGAGCTGAAATAGTAGTAGGCAGAATTAATTGTAACCTAGAAAAATAAACATGGTTTAAACAGGGTTGATGAAGATCGTGAAGAAGCACAAGAAGCGGACGGGTGCCTATACTTCAGTTTACTCATTCTACATGCCAAGAGTTCTTCAACAGCCATTCTTCTCTACCGATTTGCTTTACAATCTTATCAAAGGATGTGAAGAAATACTTGACCGTCTCTCTCCCCCCAATCATCCCTAACGGCCAATCTCTTTCAACACAAGCAAGAAAAATTCCATATGACAGATTATAGATTCCATTTGAAGAGCATGAACCAACTGTTATGATGTAATACTATCCAATGTAAATAGGACATGGGAAACAACAGCACAGATTGAAATGCTATGGATGCTATTAAACGAACAAAGACAAGGGAAATGCCCAATGTAATATTGGTTCACCAGGGTGTCTTTTAATGACCAAATTGGTTCTATTTCTATGCAGTGACATCTGAGTAAATATTTGATAGATATGGTGAGCTTTTCTTACAAGACTAAATACTGAGAAAAAAAAAGTAAAACATGGATTTATAGGGATAAAAGATGTAGAAATTTCTGAAACCCTGTATTTTCTTGGGTAGATGAAAAGCAGAAACATGTGCACATGAATGAGATGGGAAAACATTTGTCATCCTCTCCTTTGGACCTTTGTTAATTAGTAAGCCCTTTTCAACATAGTTGGTAGATTCGGTTATTTTAAATAATTTTGTATATCTTCTTGACACAATAAAAATATAAGTATGCAGATAATGCCAAGATAATATGGGACAATGAAAAGGGGACATTAATTTGGATCAAACTTAGAACAGTACAATGTTGTGATATTTCTCTTTTGCCTTTCACCCAAAAGACTCAACTACCCTTTCTTTTTACTAGAAAGCTCGACTTGTATTTACATTCAATATTTGGTTAAAATGTGCTGTTAGTCCCTGTAATTGTATAAAATTTTAGATTTGATCCTTTTACTTTAAAAGTTAAAAATTCAATCCTCCTACTTTTTAAATTTAAAAATTTTAGTCTAATCATTATCTTAGTTGGTAGTTTCTGTCAAAATTTGTCTATTTTATATATTTAATTTATGTCATATGAGAACAACCTAGTCAATTTGCAAATTGACAAATTTTGATAGAAAATACTTATGTTTTTAATGAATGGACTGATATTTTTAAATAAAAAATTAGGAGGACTTAAAATTTAAAATTTTGAGGGTAAGGACTAAATATCAATTTTTTTCAAAGTACAGGGACTAACAGCATATTTTAATCTAAATATATAATTTTTGGTCAATCATTTAGATTATATATCCGGTGGGAGTTTGTTACCCAGATAGATGCTAGTTTTTCTCCTCTTCACAGAAAATAGCGACTTCGAAGATGATGAGAGCAGTGATCTATTTGCTCCCCTTGACTTTCATCTTCTTCACCATAGCTGATGGTAAGCGCATCCTTCCACTGCTTCAGCCTCAGCCTCTTGAATCCTTCAAGGTCAATGCAACCCAGGTATGATTATGACTCCGATTAGATTGATCTCTTCCTTCTGCTTCTCTTCCAACTCATTCCACTAATATGTAGCATTTCCCAAGTGATTAATATCCATACATGCCTTGAAAACATCTTCGATTATGAGATTGCTTTGGTGAGAGTTTCTTTGAGCAAATCTTGCTGGGAAACTTCAGTGTTACAGATTCCCCTGTTCATGAAATTTCCAGGAAGTGAATGAGGGAAAAGACAAATATAGTGTCAGTTTTTATGGGTTGTTTCATTTAACTTCTAAAACATACTGTTTTACATCGTTCCTTTGATAGAATGTGGGGAGCTGCACTTACACAGTATCAATAAGGACAAGCTGTTCTTCAACTACCTACACAAGAGATCAGATCAGTCTTGCATTTGGCGATGCTTATGGGAATCAGGTATGTTTTAATTGCCCTTATTGGACCATCACATTTCAACTATTAAATGCTTTTTCAGTGGAATCAATGAAATTGGTAAAGGGGGGGCCATTTTCTTAAAACAGAGTATTGTTTGAATTGAATAGGTGTATGCACCAAGGCTGGATGATCCATACTCGAGAACATTTGAAAGCTGTTCAACTGATACATTTCAAATAAAGGGTCCTTGCACATACCAGATTTGCTATCTTTACCTCTACAGGAGTGGATATGATGGTTGGAAGCCAGAGAGCGTGACTGTGTACGGATATTATACCAAAGCTGCCACATTTAATTACAATGTCTTTATTCCTAATGGGGTTTGGTATGGCTTTGATTTCTGTTATGGAAGGGGTTCCGCATCTGCATGAACAATGTAGCAAATTGTTGGGGGGGGGTTCAGTTTGTGAATCTTTATTCAGGGATTTGGAGAAATAAGCTTCTTGTTTTAACATTTTGGGTAATAATGAGTAATGACTTGTTTTGTCTGAGAAAAAAAGGCCGTGAAAAGATGCAGCGGTGATTGGCATTTATGTGGTGAGTGCTGAATGACATTATTGCTTCAAGTGCTTACAGCCTGTGGTGGGGGCAAAATCCCTCTTTTAAGACTAAAATGGTGATAAAATTGAGAGTGGCAAATACAATAGAAGATGATGTCTATAACTGTGCTTACATTGCATTTCATACTGAAAATACCAAGTTGATACTGAACAACGTAGGAAATTGTTTTTTTTTTTGGGGGGGGGGTGGAGGTTCAGTTTGTGAATCTAGTGTTTTTGATTTATTGGAGCTTTATTCAGGGATTTGGAGAAATAAGTTTCTTGTTTTAACATTATTGGTAGTAATGAGTAATGACTTGTTTTGTCTGAGAAAAAAAGGCCGTGAAAAGATGCAGCGGTGATTGGCATTTATGTGGAGTGCTGAATGATGATATTATTGCTTCAAGTTCTTATAGCCTGTAGTGGGGGCAAAATTCCTCTTTTAAGACTAAAATGGTGATAAAATTGAGAGTGGCAAATACAATAGGAAGTCTATACTGTGCTTACATTTCATTTCATACTGAAAATACCAAATTGATAGTGAAGTGTGACAGGGCGCACTTATTGGTATACCAACATATAAACAAATAAATTATAATTCAAAAAAAAAAATTGTTAGGCTTTACTTTAAAAAATATTACTCATAAAATACATGGTACAAATAATGATGTAAGATTTCAATATATTTTCAGCAAGTAGAAAGCATATCACTTATGAGTCAAAGATAAAAAGAATACTTATGAGATATTTCTACATTCAACTAAATTGTGCACTCAAACTCTTAATCTAATCATTACATCGCTTATTTATAAGGTTATAAAATTTCAACGGTAAGAGATAAATGAAATGATCATAGAATTTACTTAAGATAAAAATATTATGAAGATTCTTGTACTAGTGTCATGGATTGCGCAAGAGAACCCGTAATCATGACACATTTGATTGATCCATCTTGTTTACAATGAATCACATGGCTCAACACGTTGCTTGGAGAGAGTAGATGTCCATCTACAAAGCATGACAAATATGAGACGTAATCTTCGAAAATATGCAATCTTAAAGGATTTATAATCTTAGAAGATTTTATTCTGTAAATCTTAGAGATTTAATTTTATAGTTAGCTTTTAATCTTGACCATCGATGTACTTTAATTTGTACTGTTAAATTTGAGGAGGTTTAACTATAAATAGAGGCCTCTCCCCCTCATTGCAATTATTTAATTATTGAGTAATAGAATTCTTTGAAAGCATTCATTTAACTCTTGTGCTTTTGCCTTTTATTGAGTTGCTTTCAGTTTGCATTGGTGTCTTAGAGAGATTTTGTGAGAATACTCAATTTCGGGAGTTAGGCTAACTTGGGTGTACTTGAAGCAAATAAATCACTTAAGGCCGCACAGATTATGAGACTAAAGATCTAGTGCCGTGACAATAAAAGGTGGATTGTAATTTTTTTCCTTTACTCAAAAGAGGGCAATTAGCCCTTATACGTTAGAGAACATGTGCAAATTAACCATTCTTTTAAAAATTTTGATCCATATGTGCAGTTAAATGATGATTTAGCTTTTTCACTTTTTTATGTAAGTGATTTAGAAATAAATGATGAGTACCATAGAGCTTCAATATTAGGAATTAGTTTACATTTTACTCGCTCTAATTAAAAAATGACAAATCAGATACTAACACATGATGTTGCCACGTGTAACTCATATTATCATGACAATATTTAAAAAAAATTATAATTATTTTAAAAACCAAATCTAGGAAGAACTTGGACAAATAATTATCCAAGCTCAAATGAATTGAAGAAACACTTGTCCAGGTTGAAATCCCCTCTGAAACCAACTCAAATCTTGTTGCATGAATATATCCTTGAAAAACCACAAAGAGAGAATCTTTTTGGAACACATTTGGAGTAAAGATAGAAGAATCTCCAAAACCCAAAGCTGTTAAGGGCACACATTAGCTTCGAGAAAACCACCTGTGCAAATCTATGGCCATCATCCGTTATACTATTAACGACGCTTCCTCCATCCAGTACCTTGGCTCCAAAAATCGACACCCGTATCTCGCCAAAGCATATGTAGCTGCATTAGCCTTCCTTCCAATGAAACAAAAGGTGATTCTTTCAAAAAACCACATTTTTGACTTAATATCTTGGATAATCGGGACTTAGCACCAATCTGTCAGGTGTGAAAGAGGTCAATTTGCACTTTTAATTCATTTTTCACAATTTTTCAATTTAATCTTTACAAAAATTTAACTATTCATTCTTTCTTGTCCAATGTCCAATTTATTATTTTACTATTATTATTCGTTTGATAAACTCTTACTTTCAGAAAATTTTACTATTTGAAGTGTCAACAACATTAAAATTAAGATTTTTGGAGTGCTACGCTAATTATTATTGAGACTTGATGAAAGTTTTTCTCAAGAAACCTATTGTTTTATGATTTCAGACTTAATAGTAAGTTACTACATATATAGTTAACTAATGTATACCATGATTTCTCTGCACTTCCCTTCCTAAATAAATAAATAAAAAGTGTTAACTCATATTTTAGTGCCCTAAATAATATGTTAGAAACCTTACCAATATAAGGAAAATATAAATCGGTACTTACAAGACCAAAATATATGATACAAGTAGAGTTTTAAGAATATATATGTCCCATGTACAATAAAAAGGAATTTAACATATCAACTCTTGTTATAGAATTACAAATATATTGCTTTCTTTTAGAAGTAAACAAATTGGTTTCATAAATATCCATTCATTGCACCTTGACTATCATATAAAAGACAAACAACATGCTTGGTTGAAATGGGCAGTAAAGGATAAGGTTATAAATTTTATTTTTCATCAATGCTTTAAAACGCATACAATTTTTCCTTTTTGCATTATTTAAAATGAAATTCAGGTTTATTTATTTATTTTTTCGGGGTCGGAATCGAATATTTCAAGTGATATTTCGATTGTTGATAGTTGGATCAATCAAGATATTTAATGTAATGGATTATGAAGCTATTGGAAGACGATTCCTAATTATATTTATTTATATAAAATCATATTCATAATTTCGTTTTTCAGTTGTAAAATTGAACTGAATAATTAAGTTGAATATAGTTACTATAAATAAACAATATATAATTATATTTTGGTACACATCTACTTGTCCCATTACTTCAGTTTGAATTAAAAAATAATTAAGTAGTGAATATTACCAGTGTGAACTGTGGGTATAAGGTATCGTCATTAATTAGGCAACCTATTACCATGTTTAGAAATCGTTTGATTTTTATTTTTTAAAAGTGAATAGTAGGTTTATTTCCAGTGTTGGGAAAGGATGATAGCGATGCCGAAGTGGAAGAAATACATGTGTTTTCAATGGATCAAAACATGGCCGGTATTTCAACATTATCTATCTCACTCTTTCTACTTTGGTCTTTTTGTTGCTGTAACAATTAAAACAGGGAGGTTCTGGATATCATATTCCTCCTAATCCTATCATCATTCACCAGTATTACTGTCTCCCTGGTAATGACTGCGAAAATCAGGTCAGAATGTAACTATTTATTTAACTATAAGATTGGGCTTTCGGTGATAATAGGTTAAAAATAAATGGGCAGTTGAGGTGAGCGGTATTTCATTCAATGGGTTTAGAGGGACAGGTGAAGCTGAATTGCCCCAACAGAAATCCAGCAGGTTGAGGGGATGGTTTCAACACCTCCGCTTAATTGTTTCTTACCTTCAATTTCTATATCAAACATCAAATCCATTCAATCTTTTATTTTTATTTCCATTAATTTAATGATTAAAATCATAATAATTCAAACATTAAAAATTAAGAAAATATATAAATATTAAAAAACCATAATTGCAATGAACCAAGACCTAATGAAAAAATCAGGGGAAAAAAACTGTTTTCAACTTTTAACATTTTTTCCTCCATTTTCAAATTTTCTTTATCAATTTTCGGTTATATGTCATAAATTGAGCATTCGGTTTTTGGTTAAATCAATCTAATCATAGATGAAAAAAGATTTCAAGCAAATTAAGATTCAAAGCCCTGTCCAATACAAAAATAAAGGCTCAAGAGGTAAAAAAAATCCTGAACTCAAATTTAATAAAATAAGAGTAAATTCACTCGAATCAGGTTATAGACTAAATTATTAATGTAAAAAGGTTATAAGTTTTTTAAACTTTATTATGTAAGTATAAAAGGTGAATCAAATTACAAGAGATTTAAAAAAGTTGATTTTTTTTTAATTTTGGGTAAAGCAAGTTTATTTCAGAATTAAGTGATTTTTTCCTTACTTCTCTATTTTTTAGGGTTTCTTTAATATATATATATCTGTTATAACTCCAGATTGGGTGCGACACAAAGGGAATGGAAAAAAACTTCTGGTTAAATTCGTTCTAAGGCCCTAAAACTCTCTTATCTTTTCAATTTGATCCCTCTTCAATTTTTAAATTTCTTTTTCTTTTTTTCCAAGTTATTCTAGGATTTCGAGGTTTCGGCATCAGCTGACCTTGTATTTTTCATGTAATTGAGGCACATTTTGAAAGTGGCAAATTTTATTAGCTGGAGGGAAGTAAAATTTGACTATTGGATTAAAAATTATTTATTTTCTAAATACCAAATTGGTAGACTTAAAATACGTTAGGGCTAATTATGCACTTAACCCAAAATATAACGACCAAGTGAAGCTTGAGCTGGGGCTTTTGCGCCTTCGAATTTGTATGTCAACCTGCAATTGCTAAACAGGAAGAAGAAAAACTGAGAAAACAAAGCAAGGAAGCAAGAAAGAGATAAAAGAAATGGGATGGATCGGAGACACCGTAGACTCCATCAAACCAATTCAGATCCGGCAGCTCCTCACTCAGGCCGTCAGTCTTGGTACGTTTCTTAATGGTTTTGCTAATATATGTTGCCCTGAATGTCATAAATCCCCTTTGGTTTTCTCAGTTTAATAATTCTCTCAACTTGTTTCAGTTTAAATTGAGATAAATTTTTAATCTTTTCGGAAAAACCCAAGCCAAATTGTATTACCCTTTACGAATTGAAAACCTTTTTTTTTTTTTTAATCTTCTTATTTTGGATAGATTCAGAGTGGAGGAGCTTGTTTTGTTTCTGAGTTTGTTTAATGGGTTACTGGTGTTGACTGCCAATTTACTTGAAGTTGACTCCTATTGACTTTCAAGCCTAAACAAGATTTACTGGTGTTGATCCCAAATGTACTTAATTTGGGTGAAGATTAAGAGCTTGAAATCTAGATAATGATAACAAATTAAGATTTTGATACAAGTATATCTACCTTTTAATTTCTTTTATTTTGATCAAAGCTGAATTACCATGTTCAAGAGTTTAAGATATATCTATTCAAGTCCTGTTAGTACGGCATGCCTTGCATTATTGAATAAACAAGTTTGAAAGGTTGTTGTCATTAGTTATCCTCCCTGTGAGATTTTAATCATACAGGATGCCTTTGTATTCCAGGTATGATCGTTACATCAGCCCTTATAATATGGAAGGCATTGATGTGCATCACTGGCAGTGAATCTCCTGTTGTGGTTGTTCTTTCTGGAAGTATGGAACCTGGCTTCAAGAGAGTAAGTGAACTTAAAGAAGCAAATGCTTAAATGATTTTGGTGTGTCTTGCAACCTTAATTGTAACCTTATACCACTTTGCACTCAAGCAAAGAATGTTCTTCCAGAATCTATGAGTTAGAATACACGAAACTATGATTGATGTTATATTCTTCCATGCATTATGATTATTTCTTTCATGTCACTTTTTAAGCTACCGAGAGTTTTTCGACTGTAAGATTTTTCTTTATGGCTCACTCAGCTGGAAGGAAATGTTTCCTTCTGATCAGAATTGCTGGTTCTCCCCTTTAGAGTGGATATCCTGTCGTTTATAGAAGTTCAGACTTCAGATTATATACTCTTTTAGTTTAGAAAGAAACATAAGATAGTTTGAAAATGAAGATCTTATGGCTATAAAATTCTAGCTTGTAACTTAAAGCTTTGACTAATAGCAATTGTCACATTTGTTACTTCGGTCTATTTTCCTCTGGAGTCAATATCCGGTTTTTACTTGTATTGTACCATTATCATGGAAATGTCTCTGGG
Organism: Gossypium hirsutum; assembly: GCF_007990345.1. NCBI lineage: Eukaryota > Viridiplantae > Streptophyta > Magnoliopsida > Malvales > Malvaceae > Gossypium > Gossypium hirsutum. The sequence goes on along the minus strand of NC_053428.1, from coordinate 12,167,344 downwards.
CAAACTAAAGTATGCATTGATGACAACTGTACTCTGCTAGTTATGGTCAGCAATCTGCGATTAGTCATTCGATTTAATGAGTTAGTTACTTTGGATGTGTAATAAGATCATAATGGAGGTTATTGTATTTTATATGAACACTTCTATGAACCTACTTGACATGTTTGATCATTATTGTTCATTTGGATGCCCCTAATTGTAGTTGTTGCTTAACTAGTGAGGATTGTATCATATGCAGGGTGATATTTTGTTCTTGCACATGAGTAAAGATCCTATTCGTGCAGGGGAGATTGTTGTTTTTAATGTTGATGTAAGTCCCTTTCTTTTACTTTTTATTTGTTTGTAAGTTTTGTATTTTTTTTATTGTTGATACTGGTGTTTTTTCCTTAATGTTCTATTGCTAATTCATTTCCCGTACTGTGGATTTCTCAGGGCCGTGAAATCCCAATTGTCCATCGTGTAATTAAGGTAATATTTTGATATTTTTCACTTATTTTATTGATCTTGGTCTAATGCGTATGCATCATGATGGCAAAAAGTGGTTTTCAATTTATTTTGAAACTTTAAAGAGTTGCTGTTATCATCTCTGGGCATTTCATGCATGTTAGCAACCACTATTTTCACTTTAACATTGAATAGGAGCATAAAATCAATTTATTAAATTTGCTAATATGGTTGTGAACAGTTGGTCTCATGTAATAGTCAGCGTGTGAGGAACATGAATTTGGTCGATCAATTGGTACATGATTGATCAATTGATTAGTCTTAAATAGTGGATGACTGAGTTCCTTTTGCTAAAAGTTTGGTTTGAGATAATGATCTAAAGAATCTAATTTTCATAGACAAAATTTATTATTTTTAACAGATTTATCTAAGAGCATGGTCTGCCATCTGTTGAATTTTGATATTAAATATTATTTTAGGTCCATGAAAGGCAAGATACTGGAGAAGTTGATGTCCTCACCAAAGGTGACAGCTTATTTGAATTAAGATTAAGGTTGTTAGAAATAACCAGAATTGCATTGTTTGGTATTTAAATGTTCTTCCTTCATTTGTTCATTTTCAGGAGACAACAATTATGGGGATGACAGGCTTTTATATGCTCAAGGTCAGCAATGGCTTCATCGGCACCATATCATGGGCAGAGCTGTGGGGTAAGCCTCTCGCATTTGATAGTTCTTATTGTGTACATGGAGCTGATGGATGATTGATCATTTTTCATCATGTATGGTTGTCTTCAAAATTCATAGTAGTCCGACTCAAGAGTTCACACAGATGCACGTGTATATATTTTCATACATGCTTATTATGGAGATAGGGCAATTTCTTTGGGACAACATTGCTGCTTTCATTTGAAATTTGGGTTCCAACTGATAAATTAATCTCAACATGTCATGTTTCAAGCAAAAGGTTGTTGTACCCTTTGATCAAGAAGAACAAAACCAAAGTTTTCTGATTAATTTCCTCGATTGCAGGTTCTTGCCTTATGTTGGTTGGGTAACCATAATCATGACTGAAAAACCAATTATCAAGGTATGTTAAATGACATTGCTTTGCTTAAAGTAGGAAACTATTTCCCTGCAGTTATGCCCAGGTTTACCTGTAACATCAATGATTATCCATATTATACAATACTCATCAAAACTTGCTTGTGCTTCTTTTCATCATTGCAGTATATTCTGATTGGAGCATTGGGGTTGCTTGTTATAACTTCTAAAGACTGAACAGCAATTTGAAGGGTTGGCCAAATCTACAAGGAAATCCTCCTACAATCGCCAACGCTTCTACCCCCTCCTTGGTATCGGCCATTTCTTGCTTTTTTATACACAGAACAAAAATTACGATTCGATAATTTATGGCAGAAGGAAGTGTAGTGAAGTAGGATTCAGCAACTGTGGTTTTACTCTGCATTTTTATATATCGGATTTTCAGCTGTGGATCGCATGTTCCTGAAATGTTGAAACTGATTTTTTTTTTTTGAAAGAATGAAGCTGATCTTTATAGAATGAAGGTATCAGTGATACCATGTAGATCCCAGCCCTGATTTTTATTGAAGAAGATTAAAAAGCCCATGGCGATTGTGTGCTATATTGGGCTTTGGTGCAATGTAGGGATGAGCTTTAAAAAAATCAATCAAATTTGATTATTTCAATTTTGGTTTTGGTCGATTAAAAAATAGTTTATTTAACTAATTTGATATTAGAAACGGATAATTGAATAAATCATTTTATTCAACTCTATTAATTTATTTTATTTAGTTTTATATGCAATAATATGCTATGATATCTTTTAATTGGTTTTCTTTAAATAGTGAAAATAACCCACACAAAAATATGTAATTTCATAATATATAATAAAACAGGGAAAAAAGTGGAAGAAGATTGAATTGAAAAATAAAAAACGAAAAATCCAAGAAATAATAAAGTATGAGAGGCAAAAAAAGATAAAGGGGGTGATGATGTTGGAAGCATCCTCCTAGTACGTTCCACCTTTCATCATCAAATGGAAAAGTTTGGTTTCACACATTGGAAATGGGTGCTGTGGGTCATCTATCTATAATTCAACATGCCAGCAACATCATCCACATCCTTATCGTATAATGGGCCAAGGCTGTGGATGGAAGATTGAGATAAATTAACTATTTATGTGATGCATAATTAATAATTAATAATTAATTATTGTGTCTGTGCCAAAAGAAAGAAGAAATGAGGGAACTCTGAAAGAGATAAAAAGAAGGAAACAAATCCTTGGATTTTAGAGGATCCGCTTCTTCGTCATTTTCCTTCCATTTTTACAACTCCTTTGCCTCATTTCAAGCACACGTGAGAAAGGCGACAATGAACTCTTCACATGATTTATTATTACATCATCTCACACATTTTGTATCAATCCTTTATCTGTTTAACATGCAGAATTAAGCAGTTTTTAATTGTAAAAATCTTCATAGTGGCTGTTGCAGTTAGAGATTATCATCTGTTAGCACACGTATCATTCAGTTAATGGAAGTTTTTTTACAGTTACAGTATTGGTTACAAATTAATTATTAATCTGTCTCTATAAATACAATGTATAATCAACATATCAATGTAGTTTAGATAATTCTTCTTTTTCTCTTCATATATAATTCTCGGGATTTAGTTGTCTTTTTACTCTCTAATATTATCATACTGAATTATACTTACAATTGCTCGGAGATATATATGGGTGTGGTAAGTAAAATTTTTACCCTTCTTTTGTAATTAAAAAAGAAAAAAAAAACTGACGTGATAAATTTAATGCGTTAATTTTAATTTAAGTTTAAATTGTGCTTTTTCTTTAGTGGGTGCTTGAACATTTTATATGAATGGCTTTAATTTATGACCTGGACTGATAAGATTAGAGATTGGAGTTTTATGCCATAATAATTTGGTAGGTAATCAAGTTTGGGTTCTTCCAAATAATTAAATGAATCAATGAATGAGATCAGCTATGTAACACACATGGTATTCAGAGCTTCCTAAGATTAACCAAAGCAGAGAGGGGTTTTAAGTGCATCTCTGAATTACCAATAATTAAAAGTACATTAAAACAACCAAGAAGTAACTTTGATGCATATGCAAAAGCATCAACAAACAAACAGGTGGGGGCAACCTGGTTAAATGGGTCCACTCTCCCCTGTTTTTGATGATCCCTAGAAATTCCTGAATTTTTTTTTCTGACAACAAAAACAGAACAGAACAGGGAAGAGATTCTCTTGCAAACTCACCTTTTTCTTTAAATTTTTAGTTTTTTCCACAAATTGAGACAGAGAAAAACCCTCCACAACCCAGAAATTTTACAACTGTTTTGATACTGCTATATCCAAAAAGAAAAAGAACAACAAAAGTAGATAAAATAAAACCAAGATGCCAAGAGATGAGTGTGAATCAAGATTTTGCCTTCTGTTATCATGAAATTTTGTCTCATCATCATGACCCAAATAGTAAAACATTTACAGATTCATTTAATTACATATCAATCCAAACCACATTTTTCTGAATAAAACAGAAAACAGTAATCACTAACAGAACATAAAAAGATCAAAACTTGAAACACCCAAAAGAAAAAACAAGACAACGATCTGTTCTTTCTTTCCTAAAGTCCCACATCTCAGTTCACGGAGATGGACTAAAGAAAAAAGCCTAAAAGACCATATATTGGTATACCAATATACAAATCAAGTTCACCGGAATTTCCAACTCCGGTTACCGGCAAATACAAGAAAAGGATAGGCAAAAAAAAGCCTATTTTGTTCTATGCTTACCAGGCTTTTTCCTATGATTCTTGGTTTGTTTCCCAAGAGCACTGCAGAAACCACAAGCTGAGACCTTTGGAGAAGGCGGGTCAATAGCAGGGGATACCTTGCCACCAGTCCGGTAACCTCGTCTTTCACCATTTGATCGGTTTCTTTCGATGGTGTTGATGGGGGCAACACCCTTAACAACGTCAATCTTTTCTGGGTTACGATTGTCTTGCAACTGCCTTGGTTCCTCTTTCTGCAGCTGTTTCGTGTCTCCTCCTTGTTGCTGCTCTTCTGGTTTCCCTTGATTCAACTCCGACAAAAACTTGTCATCCCAAACAAGCCCCGAAGACCCTTGCCTCCTAAAAGACACCGCTGATCTTTGCAAACCAGCCATGGCGGACGCTGGTACCTCTCGCTTCTTCTCTCTTCAATTAAACTAAAAGATAAAACCCAATATCTCCATTTAAATATTCGAGCTTGTTGTAAATATATGGAGTGAGCGGAGGATAGAGAAATCTGGAAGATTTGGTTAGGAAAAAGTCACAATAAGGCAACTGAGTCAATATTTCAAGTTTTTTATATATTTTTTTTCTGTCGAGTGCCAACTGTTCACTTAAGCGGGATTTGGTTAATTATAGATAAAAATATTTATTGTAAAAAAGTCGGTTTCTTTTTTGATAATCGACGTCATAACATTTCACCAATTAAGATTGAATACGTATCTTTTGAGTTGGAAGATAGTAATTATCTTTTAAAAACGTTAGCGCATGAGCCTCGACCAATGGCCTAACGCCCACTTATTATCACTTCATCATTATCAAAGGGAAATTCAAAGATGAGAAGATATTTTAGAAAGGTCATTCTTTCATCAAGTTTTAAATAATATTCATTTAATGATGTTAATCAACACACATGAAAATGAATTTAGTAGCTAATAATTTTAAGCATTTAATTCACACTCACTCTCTCTATAAATGTTCACTTCAGATATCAACTTAAATAAATGCCTAACATATCATATCATCACTTCTTTTTAGTAGGGGAAAAAAAGAGGAAAAATAATTCATGTAAAAAGTAATTACACTCCAAGCTTTAATATTTATTTTATTATTAATGAAGCTTTGCTTACTTGATATAATGCATTTACCCTTTTTTTTTTTCTTATGTGACCATAACAACACACTTACTTTATTTTATATATTTACGCATTGAGTACTTTGTTCATAAGATACCAAAAACGAAGGAAATTTCATTGTGAAATGGACTAGTTTGGAGAAATATTTATTGTGGAAGATGGCACGTTGAAGAAAGTCAATAAATTGGACAAAATGAAAGATATGGATGAAAATTTGTTACCCCCACCTACTTATAAAAGCCGAAGGGAACAATTCTGTGTGATGGTCCCCATATTTTAATTGGGATGTTCAATGTTCACATTTGGTGGGCAACTATAAATTCAATTAATGTGAGAGGTAAAGTCTAAATTCTCCTCCTATCATCATTCCTCTTCGCTTTATCGATTACTTTATAATTTAACTCCAAAATCAAATTTCTCGTAATACCATCGACCAAACAAAGAAAAATGGAGATGTATGACAGGCACTGCCGCATTGTCTTTGCCAGTTGCCATGTTTGATACAAAGAACAGGAAAAAAGAAGCGTTTCCTTTTTGGGCTAAATGATAATGATAATGATAATGATAATGATAATGACAACAACTACCTTCATTTTCATTTTCTCTTTACAATTACAAACCCAATGGGATAATCATTAATTACTAACTTACGTCACTCATTTCTCCAAACTTGTCTTTCATTTTATTATTATTTTTTACTTAGTTGATTTTTAGATTTAATAATATTATTTTTAGATTTTTAATTTAAGTTTTTCCTTTTGAGAGTATAATATATGTTATTAAATTAGTTATTAATTCAAAATAATATTTTTCTTTTTTTAAATATTTATTTGATTTTTAAGTAAAATAAAATATTTCAATCTCATTTGTAAAATCTAAAACGTACTAAATCCGTTACAGGGCTGGTGATCCAGTGAGAAGCACGAAAAGCCCAATATAAGAGTTGGCGCTAAATTTAAGAATTCAAATAAATCAGCCGCCAAATCCTCCGCCTTGCCGTTAGATCCATATATATACTTGATTTTTCTCCACTTTCTCGCACTTTCATTTCTCCCAAGCACTCCAAAACAGGTACCTACTCCTTATTTTCTCTAAAACCTATTTTATTATTTTCTCAACATTTCCAGTATCTCTTTCTTTGCTTCTTCACTCTTTCACAGTTCTTAAAGCATAAGGTAAAATATATTTGAATGGGTGGTTAAAGTTTCATCTTTAAGATGCACGGCAGAAAGGCGTATCAGTTGGTGAAAGAGTTTGCCGGTAGTGAAAAAGGGCATCTCAAGATTTTCAACGTAAGTCTGCTTGATTTCTCACCTTTGTATGTATAAATTATTTTCTTGCACACTCAACAATAATTTGGAAATGAATGGACCTGATTAAGTATAATTGAAAATTTGCTCGGTGGGTATGTTTATTCTCTTTGAATTTGTGTGTTTGTGCCGTGCGCATTATATGCGCTTACGATATAATATATCCGAAGGCTAATGGGTAATCTAGTATAGATATGTTATTTTTATTTTCGGTATAAATTCCAGAATCTTTGCATGCCTAAAACGCAGCCAGCATAAATGCCTCGGAGTATGTAGAACTGAAACTTCGAGAGAACATTAGTTTACGTCAATTTTCACAAGTGTTTTTCGTAGGGATGTTGCTGATACAGGGCCACAAGGAAAATAGTGGATGCAATGGAAGTCAGTTCCGTTAATCGGGACGGAGAGTTGGAATTTAAGGAGGACATGGGCGGAGAAAATGTTGAAGAACTTGAAAGAGTATGGGGTGGGGGTGAATTTTTGCCCACTTGACCCAACCTAAACCTTGAGGGATCCACCTTCACTCAACCTCGATTCTTAAAAAAAATTCATCCAACCTAAATTCAAATTTTAGTAGAGATATAATTCTGATTTCCTTGATTCGAATTTAGTTTAATTGTTATTTTTTTATTTTGAAGGAAATAAGATTATATTTGATAATTGTTTTATTATTTTATTTTGAAGTAAAAAATTTAAATTCTTTTTTGAGTTTGTAATTAAAATTTAATATTTATTAAAAACAAAACCTTAATTTACAATCCTTTTTTTTAAATATATCGAGGTGGGTGGATTTCAAACCCGATTTCGACTTTTTTTTCCCTAATTTCACCGGACTTGATTCATCATTAACTCAATTTAAAAAAAGAAAATTCTAATCCTAACTGATTGGGATGGGTATGAATTTGTCAGATTCGAGTTTCTTGGCCATCTTACTTAAATATATTAACTATTTTATTAATTAAAATTTCAAAATATAAATAAAACCCGAATGAAAACAATGAAATTGAAAGATTTTATTTTTATTTTTATTGCTATTAATGGAATAAAAATACTTAAATATTGAACTTTTATTAGTGATAATTTTTTATATCTTTTATTTTTTTATTTTTTAGCCTTACCTCATCATATTTGATAATTTTTTTTCAGAAAAAAAATTCATGAATTATGCTGTCAAAGCTGTGGTGTAAATAGATTTGTGCTTTTAATAAATTGTTTTATGTGATGTTATATCACAGGACGAGCTGTTTGAACGAGTAGCTGAAGAATGCAATGAGCATCATAATGCACTTCAGTCATTGATACGGTAATCCTTGTTTCTATTTTGCTTCTTTAGCCTTTTCTCTTTTTCTTAATCCATCTTTATCCCCCTCTTTATTGCAATTACATCTGCTTCCTTTTTCCATTTATTTATTCAATGAATCAGCTCCAACTTTCATCTCTATTCTCCAAGTCTTTCCTACTCCATCCTAGGCTTGTTTTTAGCCATGACCACTTCCTAGAGGTTTAGTTCTGTATGCTTTAATATCTTAAACTCAATGCTCAATTCCAATGGTACTAGTTGCAGTAGGTGGTGTTGTCTGAACTTCAAGTGGAGCTTGAGGTTGAAAAAAGGTACTGTAATGGAGTATTCTCTGAAGATTTTGGCTATAGGATGAAAAATATACTCTCGGGGATGCTGCTTTACTATTATTATTATGGATTCGTTTGGGGGTTGCTTTCAAATTCTAGTTTCACTTCTGCCTTTAACATGATTTATGTTATGATAGGAAAATGCAAGAGGAGGGACTAGAAGTCCAAACAGCTAGAAATGCAGATCATTATGGAGCACTCGTCCATCACCTTTCTTTAATTCGCAACAAGCGTTGCCTAATGGCATATGTGTGAGTATATTACCTTTCTTGCTAATTTGAATGTTTAGATGAAATTTATTATTACCAGCTGCTAAATTTATACAGGTACAACCGAGCTGAAATTATCCGAGATTTGGCATGGAAGGTAGGGCTGCTTCATGAGCTTCCATGTGAAATTAAGGAGAAGTTCAGTGACTCAGAGGAACAGTATTTCAAAGATCATTCTAAATCTTTGAAAATGTACATGTCACAGCTGAGTCTTGATGTAAATGTGGTAATGTCTATCTTCTCATACGAATTAAACATTTTACCATAAGAACTTAGGGATCTAGGTTTATCTCCATGCGAATGGCAAACCTTCTAAGGTTAAAAATTAAAATGGAGGCCTTTAGATTATGATTCAGTTACTTACAAAGAACTATGAAAACGGTTACGATTATTAAAACAGGGTAATAAGTACAAGCTGTCTTCCTCTCTTTCTCACAAAGCATTGAAAAGCATCTGTTGAGTGTGACCTAGATTGCAATGGCTGAAGTTATCGGTTTGTTTTTTTCAGGATATGGTGCCTCCGAAAGATCCCTACATCAAGGTAAGAGTGCTTGAAGATTTGGGAAGTGGAATAATTCTTAGTGATAAATCTGCCAATTTTGCTAGCCACTCAATGCACTTTCTGAAACGAACTGATGCAGAGCAATACATTGCACGGGTGGGTTGCTTTCTTCCAGTTAGTAAGCTTTATATCATGAGGAAACTACTGAATCCTGACTCATTTCTCACTATTTGTTTCAATAGGGCTTAATGGAGGAATTGATAAGCTGAGCCTGAAACAGTTGTTTATATGATGTTTCATATCTTCAGCGGCCAATGCGGTTAGCTTAATACCGAACCTGTTTATTCACTCTTAAGTGCATTTTAGGTCTGAGCAGGACAAATGTAATAAATGTTACTCTGTCTTTGACAATGAGAGAAATTAAATTTGATTTGTTTTTTCCTTTGATAGCGTTTTATATATACATTTAACCAAATATTTACATCTAAAAGAAATGGTAAAGGATATTAACATCTTTAAATTTTCTTTTATTAATTTAGGTTTTCAAAAATAGCATGAGTGTGAAGAGACACGAATTTCTACTCCCAAGTGACTGTTGAAGACATTTTTATAATCAAACGGGACCTTTTTCTATATTTTTAGGGACTGTTAACCAGTTTTTTGCATTAATGAGATGTAGGTATCTATTGTCACTTTCTATATTCTTTCTCATGCCCTTTTTACCCAATTTTTTAATATTTCATTTTGACACATATGTATTTGCTGTTTATTAGCAAGAAATAAAAGATGGTTGCTCAATTTCACCACTTAAAGAAAATGCCCCGAAAAAAAAACCTCATCTCATCCATAAACATCAAATCAAATATACTTTATGACTCACATTTTTTACAAGTTGCGAAGTACGGTCTGCAATAAAAAAAATCAGAATGTAAATGGAAAAAGATTTGGGTGAAGAAAAACACCCTTAATGGGCAAATTTGGAACTTGGTTACCACCAATGGAATGACAGCCTTCAATCCAAAACCATGCCCATCTCGCCTTTTCTTCCATTTCTCTCCAGACTACCATTCCTGACCCAAGTTCCTTGTACAGATAAATGGCCTCTTCGCTGCCCACGCATTTAATGCTGCCCCAACTCCTCTTCCCACCCAAAAGCTTTCTCCCCATTTCCATTGGCACCTTTTCGATTAACCCCCATCTATCCCCCTCCTTCAGCTCCCATATACACGCCTCTCCTTCACTTGCTCCACCCACAAGCGTCAACCCACCATTGCGGCACAACAGCGCCGCAAATTCAAGCTTGTCCGCCATTGGAACACCGAATCCTCGCCACCTGTGGCCATCAATCTCGTACCCCATTACACTATAAGCTCTGGCTGAAGTCATCCAGTAGAGAACCCCGTTTGAGTACACACTCTCATTTGGTGTCCACACAGTTAGTCTCACAGCAAATTCCGTTGGCACGAACCCCACGACGTGCCACGTGTCGTCCGTCGAGTCGTACATTTCCAGCTTGAGTTCGTACATGGCACCCCCTCGTGGTGCTTCGGACATCCCGCCTGCCACGTAAACTCTGAAGTTCGGGTTTGGACCGTGTTGGACTGAGTCTAATGTTACAACGCCAACCGCCGGATTCGTTCTACTGATATTTGACATTGGAAGGTACCTAAATTGCCTAGTAAAAGGGTTACATAGAGCTAATTGAAGAACTGTACAATTTGTTGGTCTCACAAGGATGAGGGCGCCGATGGATGCAACGGGTCGTACCGGGTCAGACAAGAAATCGAGTGAGAGCAGGTGCCAGTTGTCGATGACCGGATTATGAACATAGCAGTGTTGGCCACGGTTTCGAGTTGGGAGAGCCAAGAACCAAGCTCGGTGGTGCAGGGACAGTAGAATGAAGGAGGTGGCGATGGGGTAGGTGTCGACACACGAGTTCCAGTGCCGGCAAGTGGATCTGGCACGCGCCAAAGAGTCCGGGGAGAGGAAGGAGAAGATCTTAGCTAGAACGTCAAATGGAAGGTTGCTCCACATTTCTACTGGGAACAAAAATGGTGAAAATGGTTGTGCAACGGAGAGGTGTATAAAGTTCGTATAGGCAATTATTGGAGGGTGAATTATAGGACCACATGATATAGAGATGCGTGACCGACGTCACCTTTATCATGTGACTCTTACATTTTATTTGTTTCCTTGTACTTTTTATTCATATAAAAACCTATAAAAGGGTGGTTTTTGGAAGAGCCCAAAGGCCAAGAGCATTGAGAAAGAGAATAACTTGAAAAGGGAAAAAATAATCTCTTCTCTCAGATTCTACTTATTAATGAATGCTGTTGGTGTTGGATTGATTTTTCATATAAATTATGGGTAAACTACAATATAAATTGAGCTGTCAAATGATGCAACCTTTACATAAATTCACACATCTTATGATTTTTTAGTGATAAATGTCTTGACTTTTAGGATTAGGTTGATCCCCAATCCCTAGTATGTCTTAACAATATTAAAGTGTGGGGTAGTTAAAACTAATGATGCTTATTTTGTTTAAATTAGGTTTAAGGAGTAAAAAGTTGCCAAATTTTTTTAATAAAAGTAATTAAGTTTTTTTAATTACTAATTCAGTAGTTTAATTTTTAAAATATATAAAAAAAACTCTCAGATTTTTCTAAAAAAGTAATTAAGCTCCTTTTTTTACACTTAATTAAATATTTTAACAGTTGACTGTTAATGTTAATTGTCTCTAATTTTTTCAATTAAAACTACCCGTCACAATCACGATGTGATATATAACAAAAAAATTATAACAATAAAAATTAATAAAAATTATAAAAATTATCAAATTTTAATAAAAAAAAACACTTTTTTTTAAACATTTAACTTTTCACACATTTAAGCTTTTAAATTGCAATAAATTGTCAACAATATGTTTCCATAAGTAAAAGGAACCGTCCCAATGAAGATAAAGATGAAACAAACACGCCACAGTGACAGCTTTGGTAGTCAATAAAGTCAAAGCAATGACGTTGATTTCATCTTTATCATAAACTCAAGATTTAATCAAAGCATCTAGAGATAGATTAGTGGTTACTTAAGCTACACTTTTTACAAACACATATATTTTAAGTATTTATATAATTTGATTATTCAATATTCTTATCAATACGACAGATGAATCGTACTATATAAAAATCGAAATTTTAATGCTTTTATTCTATGGGGTGAATAAATATTTGCAACTCATTAAATTAAAAATTGTTGATGTATTTAGTACGTATTTATTAAAGTCAATATATCAAATGACGAAATGAAAGAGCCATCCATCAATACTAGGGTGCCATGTATTGATGCTTACACTATATGCCTCCATACTTGCTTATCCCAATTGTTACTAATTCCCTTCGTGTATGTATCGATACTCGATCAACAATGATATTTTTCCTTTTCGTTTTTACTGGTTTTATTTCCCGTTCAATTGCTTTAAACATTCACAAATTCATCTTTTAATATAAATATAAGTAAAAAAAAAATCACAAAACACGAAAGATGAATATCTAAAAAACAAAATAAGAGAATTCACATTAATTTTCTCTTCATATCTTTGGAAACTTATTGTAAAATATTTTATCATTCTCAATATTTAGAGCTTAAAATTACAAACACACATTTCAGATTGAATATTTATTTGCTCTTTTTCTTTTTGTATTAAAAAGTGTATTAAGCTTTTTGGGTAAAATACCTTAAAGGAGATTAAGAGAGATTTCTCGTTGAGTGTTTGTAAAAGCTAAAAGAATTTAGTTAAGTCATAAAAGCTAGAGAAAGTTCTATTTAAGCCTTTGAAAAGATAGAGATAGTAAATATTTATACATTCTCCTTAAAATATAACATTTATTATAATGAATTAAGATATCTTTAGTAGAAGTATACCATGGTAGTGTATGTAGATAATTGGGGTTGAACTATTATCAATCAAAGTATTCAAGTTTTTTTCTCTCTTCCCGTTAATGTAGAAAAATTTGTAAATTTTTTTCAAAATCTCAATTCACTCCTCTTGGTATTTTTTTTAAAACCTAACATAAATTTATTTAATCAAATATTTTAATGAATTTAAAGTTGTTATTTATAAGTATAATAAATTGTATTATCAAGTAAATTTATTTATCCAAATAATGCAAAGCAATAAAATTATTTTATTTATAAACATAATAAATTTTATAAATAATAAAATATTTAAAATAGAAAATTTTGTAATATAATCAACGCTAAATATTATATTATTATTAGTCTGATTTGTTTAAAAAATGATATTGAAAATATTCAAGCTGAAGATGAAACAAAAAAATAAAGAGAAATTAAAAATTTATTAACAGACAAAGGAAGGTTGATTATTTTAAAGATGCAGAGATTCGTGTAAGAAAGGTAGGAAATTTTCTTTATAATATCTCACAATTTGTCCTCTTCCTTCCATTAGCTCCAACAAGGATTTTTTAAAAATAAAAATAAAAGAAAATTGCAGTGATCCTGTAAATATTAGAGAGCATTGATCCCTCACCTCTCGACCATTCAAATTTGATACCATTAACATGTTTTGTTAACACAATTTGATAGCATTGAAAAGAATGCATTTCAATTTCTTAAGACTCTCCATTAATCTCGACTGTCGATATAACTTAATTTGTACAGTTGATTATGATGGAACTCAACTATAAATAAAGGCTTTCCCTACATTTGTAACCATTTCATTGTATTTAATTATTTTTGAGTTATGAATATACTAAGAGTATTTACTTAAATATTTTGTGTGTATTGTTTTCCTGTGACTTTTCAACTGTCTTGTTAATTTTTTCGTTTTGAGTTGATTCCATTACATTTTTCTGCGCCTCAGAGAATTTTCGAGATAATTCTCATATTTCGAGAGCTAGACTAACTTAGATGCATTTGAAGCAAAAGAATTACCTAAAATAATGTTGCATTTTAATTCAAAGAGTTAATAATTAATTTGATCATTGAGTTATGGTTAAAAAATTATTTTGATATTTTTAAAATTTTCTTAACAACAATAGTAAGAAAACTAAAAAAATTTAGATTAAAAATTATGAAAAAAATCTATAATAATAATTAAAAATCATAAATTTTTAAAAAAAAGTATAAAAATATTTAAATAGGTCCAAATCTAAAAACATTCTTAAAATTTTAAAAAAATTATTTCAATTTTTTATTATATAAAAAAATTAAAAAATTCAAATTAAATTCCATTTGTTTCGTACTGTACATGAACATCTTCATTCATATCAAACTTTATGTTATTTTAGTTAGAAATTGCTTTGTAAATTTTATTTTTTATTTTTATTTTTTTCAAAACCCTAACAAAATACTCTTAATGCAAGATTCATATTTCCACTGTTAGACAAATTATTACTACTCAAGTTTTTTATAAACAAAATCTAGGCTTATAACACTATTTTCATTATTGATAATCGTAGGTTATCTACAAAATTTTCTTGATAATTATAATAATTATGAATTTTAATTTTTTGAAATGTAAAATTTTCTCTTTTTAATTTATAACACAAAGTACCCTACTTCTTTTCTAAACTAATCATTTATTTTCTGTAACTCTAGTGCCCTTCTCCGTTTCTTCAAATCCATCATTTCTTCTCTCAAGTTTCAAATTAAAATTTTACTTTCAACTATAAATAAAATATATATATTATTTTTAATGATTTGGGAAAAGCTGAGTCGACGTTGATTTACATGACAAAAGAGAAAAAAAAAAGGTAAAGAAATATGAAAATGGAGAGAGCGTAAAACAACAAAGAAAATAAAATAATGAGTAGAATCAAAGTAAATGAATATTTAATTTTTTTGATCAAAGTTTAAAGACTAAATTTTTATGAGATATGAAAAAATTAGCTTCAAAATTTTTTTCTTTTTCTTTTTTGAAATTTATTTTTTATATGAGTATTTTTAATTTATTGTTAAGATTTTCTTTTATAATTATTGTTAATAAAATTTTAAAATATCAAAATATAATTTAGGGATTAAATTAGTTATTTATTCATTGAATGAAAGTGCAATGTTACCCATTTTATAGAAGTTAACAGCGGAAGATGAAAATATAACAATTTGATTATGTAATTTTAAATAAAATCTAAAAACAGTTTATATATTTTATCCATTAATAAATAGATGGAAACTTCCATGAAAAAGAAAAAGAAAATGGAAACTAAAGTAAAAAGCGAGGAGCACCATAAAAATAGAAGGACCATACAGCGGGTCCCCGCTCCCCACCACTTCCCACTCACCCAACCTGCACATTCTACAAACAGAAGATGACAGGCAGAGACTTAACTCCTCCCTTCTGTTCCTCATTTCTTCGCTATCTTCTCTTTTTCAACTTTAAAATTTTAACCACAAGTATAGTATAGTGAGAAAAATGTGCGTGTGAATGATTCTTGTACTCCAAACCACAAAGATTCTTTCCCCGCTTCCCGTAAACTGCTGCTTCATTTCTAAACCACTGGTACATATCAATACAATCCTCTGAATTTCAAACTTTACCTTTTTTTTTTGTATTCACTTTGCCTTTGTCGCTTTTTTCAACTCTGGAAGCATAGAAAGTGAAACCTTCCAGAGTTTGGGATTGGGTTTTTCGTTTTTCTCTCTGGGAAGGCGAATCCTAATTGAGTTGGTTTGTTAGAGCAGCTTGTCTTTTTTTGTTTGTAGCTGTTCGTGATGAAGTTTTTGGTTTTATTCAAGGCTGAAAATTTGATCAAGTTTGGACTTTTGGTTACTTCTGTAACTAAGTTTTGGTTTTAGAAGATGTAGATATTGGGAGAAATGTCTTTTGATTATTATTTTTTTTTTTGTGAAAATTAGAAGTTGAGATAGTTTCTATGTATGGTTTTCTCAGGTGAACTCTAGCTAAAATTAATTCGATTCAGATGTGGGTTTGAGTTGGCAGATGCTGATATACATTGCCTGTGGAATTTAGAATCATATACTTATATGTCGAGTTCTATCTGATACTTACTGTGTTCAGATGTTGGATAGAAGCTTGCAAATGTCGCTGAATTGCCCACCTTACTTATTAGTTAGGCAGAGAACTCTTTGTTATAAAAGGTTGAATCCAGTTCGTTCTATGCCCCCATCTTCAGTTATCTTACACACTGATGAAAGTGGGCAATTTCCTGAATCTAGGAAAACTTGTAATCCATTAATAGCTTCTTTAAGCAGCTATGATGGGCCCTTGCTCAGTGCTCCTAATACTGTGGGAATACTTGGGGGGTTATCTGTTGATTCTACTCTAAATTTCTTGAGAAAATTAGTACATTTGAGCAAAGAGAACGAAGCGAAATGTATGCCTTTTGTTGTTTGCTCTGATCCAGTTTTGAATAGGGAGCTTTCATCACTGGAGATGAGTTCGTCTTCCCTCTGCAGTAGAAATGAACCTTCACAATCCGATCATACCCGCATTGTCGAAAATCTACGGAGTAAAAGGGTTTTCCTTAAGAAATCAGGAGCTCACTGCATTGTAATGCCTTGTCATATTTCTCACTCATGGCATGATGAAGTGTTTAAGGGGTGTTCTGTTCATTCACTTCACATGGCTGAGTGTGTTGCTAGGGAGCTTAAGGAAGCTGGGTTGAAGCCACTGGAAGCCGGGAGCCCTTTGCGTATCGGGGTTCTCGCTACTGATGCAACTCTAAAAGCAGGGTTTTACCAAGAGAAACTGCAAATTGAGGTAATTGTTTTTGCCCTGTGAAATAAGCTCAATGCATCCCTTTAGGAAAAATATGTAGTTTGCAAAAATTCATGCAAGTAATAAACTATTAAACAGATAATAATTATTCGAAAGAAAGAAAATAGCTAGGTAAGAAGATCATTCATGGTTGACCGTATCTGCTTTGAATGCTTTTGAAGGTTCTAACTGAAACTTTCACAAATTTGAAGAAAAGCAGATAAGATTGGAACACCTGAAAGGTTTAAACTAAAGACTAGCTTCATCTATTTTTTATGTTCATGAAAGAGGTGAGTTGCCTGCCTACCACTTGCTAAAAGATTTCGGAGGTGAAGAATATACAACTCATATAATGTTTCATGGCTTCTAGTTTACCTTTGAGATCTCAACTTGTTTAGATTATATGTTTGGTTCGGTAGGTGATGCCACACATTATATTCAAGTGTGACTCATCTTTCGGAAAGGTCCAAAAGTCTGTTTTTTAAACCTAACTTGTTGTCTTCAACTGCTGTGGAGATATTCAATGTTGTTAATTTGGCTGTAAATTCATGTTCTTAGTTGTTCATTTTGTTACTCTACACAAGTTGGAAGAAATGCAGACAAAGTTCACCAAATTTAATGGTACCAATATTATTGATCTCTATGTTTATGACCTCATTGAAATGTTATTTCGATTTGGCATGTTCATGTCCCATATAATACTAGTTTAGGCAGTTCGTGGTACTGATTTGACTATTGAGACAACTTAATAGTTACTTCAATATGTGCATGTAGGGGTTTGAGGTTGTGATGCCAGATAAAGCAACCATGGAACACGCTGTAATCCCTGCTATCGATGCTTTAAACAGAAAAGACATGGAAGGAGCACGGAATCTGCTGAGAATTGCTCTCCAGGTTCTTCTGGTTAGGGCGGTTAACACAGTTATCATTGCATCTGATGATATGCGTGATGTTTTGCCTCGGGATGATCCACTTCTTAAGAAATGTATTGACCCTATGGACGCATTGGCCAGGTCAACTATAAAGTGGGCACAGCAAGCTGCGGACGAAGGTACATAAAAGCTGCTAAATTAATTTTTTCTAAATGCATTCTTATTGTGTGTTTTTTTTGGGGGGGTCTCCTTTTCAATTACAAGTTTTTTTTTTTTTTTCATTCTTGGGGATTAAGTTGTGAAAATGATCTGGATATTGTTGTGCACTATTTGTGTCAATTAAGAAAGGATATAAGAAGAGAGACTAGAGAGGAAATTAGACATAAGAAGTGCCCCTGTTAAGATTGTTGCATAAATCAGATATGTTGGTCGAATTTTCTACCATATTTTATGTGGTTTACTGGTTGCATTTTATCAGATCACCGTGCAAAAATGGCACCTTGTGATTTTAATATTCATTAATCTAACCTTTTCTGTCTGCTAGCACCAAAAGCTCTAAGCTTCACCCGCATCACCCAAAGAAAAAGAAAAGGTATCGGCGTGAATCAACAAGAAACAGATCCTATTCCTTTCTCACAAAGCATATGTTTTTCATGGGATAATTTAATATTGAAAGGGGTAAGCAACAGATTTGGGCCGAAACTTCAATAAAATATATAAAATGAGGCCAACATAAACAAAGACAAGGGTTGAGCTCTATTCTTTTTTATTTTTTAATAATATAGTGTTAGAAGTAAATCTGTTTGTGGGCCAAGCTAGGCCACAACTCTTTTTTTTTTTCTTTCAATTCTCTTAACCAAGCCTGGCATCTAATGATCCATTTCGTTATTCAATGAAAATTTGTATCTTAATTTCATAATTAAATTAAAAAATAAATGTTACCATTAAATGATAATTTGGGTCGTGCTCGTACCGTGCCAGTTTAAATTTACAAAAATACAATATCCTGATTTTGACATGCTAATATGATTAGCCCGAGCATGTCTAGTTGGAAGACATGTAAATGAATGGATTGTTGCCTTATTCTATCTTTTTTTTTTTAAAATCCAGTGCATGTATACTTTTTCAGATACAATAGGTCCATAAAGGGAATCCTATGTTTTGAATATACTTGCCTTTTTTATTGCCACCTTTCAATTTTAAGTTTTTTTTCCGGTTATGTTTACGTAGACGACAAGTGGTTTTTTTTCTAAATAATGTAACCACTGAAATAATGGCATTTTTTTATGTTATTTTTGTTTGGATTTGAAAGTGGAGTCGATAAATCTTTAAAATATTGCTAAGTTTAGAGATATCGAAATTCGTGTTTTGAGATGTTGTATATACTTAAATTAATATTTTAATAGGGGGAAAACAAGATTAAGAATAATAATAGAGTAAAAATATCTTTAGAAAAGATCATACCTACATGTTTATAATATATTTACAAGTTGCCCAAGTGCCACTCGAATTTGAATTCGGCACATTGACTTACTGATGTAATTTCTCTTATTCTTTAGGGATGTTGGCACTACATTTCTCATGTGCTTTTTTGAGTTGTGTAAAACTTTCTATTTGTTGAATGAAGACGAACTCATCTTGTATCTCGTGGCTCTATTTATGTTAGTCAAACAAGCTATTGATCTCCGGATCTTATATGAATCTGAGTCCATTTTATTTCATCCGCATAATTCTCATTAATTTACTTCACACTAAGAACTCGTCTGTGTATAAGTCTATTTTAAAATTCTATAATTATTGTAGAATTATGGCTCGTATTTTTTATTTTATTTTTCTTCTCTTAGTTAAACTCTGTTTTTAGTTTGCCACTTAAACTCTAATTAGTGTAGGTTATTTTAATATTATTTTACCTACAAATTTAGCCTATAAATATATCATTTTTCCACCCTAGAAAAATAACCCTTTACACATTTAGTTATTAGTTTTTTTCCACTCTAATTAATGAGGGTTCTTATTTCGGGTTTCAGGGTTCAGTTTTATCTCCATCTTTTGTACTCATCGTTTTTTCCGTTTTAGTGAAATTATCTTTACCCGTGGTTTTTAATTGTCTTTGGAGGGGTTTTTCCACATAAAATATTTGTGCTCGATCTTTTTAATTTCTTCGTTATTTTACTTGTTCTTTGCTTAACCGGGTTTATCCCCAACAAATTGATGTAAGAGCTAGTTCGCACTATAGCAAAACAGGTTTTTAGCGGTATTTTTTTGGGCCTATAAGAGTCGTTAAAACAATTTGCGGTGTTTTGATAAACTGTTCAAAGATGACAACAACAATGTTTAATATTGATAAGTTCGATGCCATCGCAAATTTCAACCTGTGTCAAGTTCGGATTATGACTATTTTGATTCAGGGCGATATTGAGAAGGTCCTTACAGAGAAGAAACCTACAGACATGAATAAATTAGAATGGAATAGGTTAGATAAAAATGCTTTGTCCATGATTCATTTATTTCTAATAAATAATGTGTTGTAAGAAATTTTGATGGAAAAAATAACATTCACCTTATGCAAAAAGTTAGAAACCCTTTACGCAGCAAAGTCTCTAGCTAACCAATTAGTGTTAAAACATCAGTTGTACACGTTCAACGTGAACAAGGTGAGCACCTTAGAGTCACATTAGTCAATTTATTACTCATTTTAATGATTTAAAAATGTTGAGGTTTAGATGAACGATGAAGATCAGACTATGCTATTATTATGGTCTTTACCCCTTTATACAAATCTTTCAAGAAAACCCTGATTTATGGTAGAGATAATATCTCATTTGAGGATGTGAAGGGTCATTTGTTGAGCAAAGATAAACTTGACAATGAGTTTGGTTCTATTAGTAAGTTAGATAGACAAGCCTCAATTTTGGTAGCATCAAGGAAGCAAGACAAGAGATGTTGCTATTGTAAGAAATTAGGTCACATTAAGGTAGATTATTACAAATTGCGAAATAAAAAGGTTGTTGAGAGTAGCGAGAAAGATTTAGTTGGTGATAATTTGGCCAATGACAAGGGTGACGATTTCTTGTTGGTATCAACAAGTCAAAACTTCGAGCTTACATTCGAGTGGATCTTGGGTTCAAGGTGTTCTTTTCATATGTGTCCCAACAAGGATTGGTTTTCCACATATAATTCAGTTGAAGGTGGAGTTGTGCACATGTGGAATGGTTCACCTAGTAAAGTAACCGGTGTTGGTATTGTTCAGATTAAGATACACGATAGGACAATCAGGACACTATTAGATGTCAGACATATGCCTGACTTAAAAAAAATCTCATTTCCTTTAGAATTTTGGACTCGAAGGGTTGTGAATTAACATCGAGTCAAGCAGCATTAAGATATCCCATGGGACACTCGTTTTAATGAAAGGTAAAATGATTGACAATCCAACAATGATTGGTGAAACATGACGTCCCTCGTCTGTTAAGGAGTCACAGAAAACTTATTTGAAGCGAAGACAACTTAGTCATAGGAGGGAAAAAGGTATGATCATTTTGTATACAAGAGGTTCTTTTTTGAATGCATGTTTTGAAAAAGATAGAGCATTGTATTCGTGGAAATTAGACTCTAGTCAGTTTTGATTTGATAATGCACAAGTCAAAGACTAGAAGTCTTCCAGCTTCTAAGCACAACTTCAACTCAATTAATATCCTGCATAGTTCGAGATAAGCTCGTGGTGGGCTTTGGCAAAGAATGCATTGTGAAAATACGAGTCAATGTGGAGATTTGTGGAGTTATGCATAGTATTTTTTGGCCTTTCTTCTCTCAATTAAACTTTTTTTTAGTTTACTACTTAAACTCTGATTAGTGTAGGTTATTTTAATATTGTTTGACCTATAAATTTAGCTTATAAATAGACTCTTTTTCCACCCTAGAAAAATAACTCATTACACATTTAGGTATTAGCTTTTACAAACTTTTAAAGAATTTTATATTTACGTTTTGAGAGTTTTTGTTTTAGGTTTCGGGGTTTAATTTTATCTCTATCTTTTATACTCTTCGTTTTTACCATTTTAGTGAAATTATCTCTACTTGTGGTTTTTTAACCTCTTCAGAGAGATTTTTCCATGTAAAATATTTGTGTTCAATCTTTTCAATTTATTTGTTATTTTACTTGTTCGTTGCTTAACTGGGTTGATCTCCAACACTTATATACTATTTGTATTTAAAAAATTTTTTAAAGAGAAATTACAGTGAAACCAATATACATTAGATTATGACATGCTTACACTGCAATGTCTTGAGTTCAAATCTAAATATATGCATGTATTTTTCTACATTTTATATAAAATAAAAAATACCCTAAAAATGTATTTATTACTTTATAAAACATTGATCTTTGATAATTTTATAATTGAACAGAAACACAAGTAATAACAAACATCAACTCAATAATCTTTTAAAAAAATAATATAAGTTAACCTCAACTTTTTTCTAAAGCAAAATTTGATTATAAAAAAAAAAATCCTCAAATAGTGAATGAAGTCATGACTCAATTCGAAAACTACCGGTAGGTGAATCTTCAAGTCCCAAAATTTGTTTAAAGCACTTTTTAAAACTTTTTTTTTTTTTTGTTTTATTTTCAGCTCGAAAGCAGCCTTACATCCTCAGTTTTGTCATAGGTGTTCGAGTTTTATCCGTCCTTTCAGATAATTACATCTTCTATGTTATTTAGATTTTTTTTTGAAATATTCATATTTAATAATTATGATATATATTCAAATATGATAGATAAAATTAATAGTAATATTTTGAAAGCATATTTGTAGTGGCATGTAACGTAAATTATTATTTTACTAAAGTTAACGCATATAATAATTTCTAGTAATGGAAAAAAGAGAAGAGAATCATCTTCTTTTAAGAAAGCCAAGCACCATGCATTACAAATATAAATTAATAAACTCTCTCTGATAATAATAAAAATAGAAAAAAAAAAGGACAACAGAAAGCATCATCATCACAAAAATTACCGGACTGTCGTAATTTTTATGGGGGAGAACATGAGAAAATGCTAAATAATTAATTAATTTAATTAAGGGACAAATGGGTTGTAGTGATGATCAAACAAAGGGGTTTTACACCCTGTTTTCTTCACCCTTGTAGCACACCCCCAAAGCAATATATTAAACAGGAAAAACAAATGCAGTAATATTCTTCTCTCATTTGAGTCTCTCTTGGTTTGCAACACCTACAAAGCCAAGTCAAGAGCCACATATATTAATTAGACTTGCAATCAATTTGCATGAAAAAACTAAAAGTTAAAAAAAATATACCCAAAACTGGATAGCTTGTATTTAGTATGAAGTTCTAGCTGTGAAGTCTCTTGGGGCACTGCATCTGAAACATTCCATTCGGCTAGCAAAGTTGTGCTCATTGCATCCCGACCTGCATTCATCCATCATATATATATATATACACACACCTAAGTTACTTTCGATCGGTCGAAACTTTTTTAAAGATAATTGTATGAATAAGTTCAAATATATACATTAAAGTTCTTTGGAAAGCAGTCAAAAGAAAACTATAGTACGGAAAGGAAAGGTATACAGTAGCAACTAAAGCTGTTGAAGAACAGAACAGCTTCTCTCAGTTCATTATAATTGAAATATTATGTAATTACACCTTTAAAGAAAAAGGATAACGAGAATTCACCTGGTACATATCCAGTCGCCGGATTTCCAGCCGGATCGATTACCGCCGCCAAATCCTCTAGAACGCGGAACGTCGCTGTCGAAACCTCCGGCAGATTCGTCCTTGAATGCACCACATTTGAAGCAGCTGGAACGACTGGCGAAATTGTGGGTACCGCAGTTTCCCGCAGTGCAGTACCAATCACCAGGTCGGACGTCGGAGCCGGTGGTGAATCCAAAGGAGGAGCCACCCCTCCCACCACCGTAGCTACCGAAGTGATCACCCGACCGGAATTCCCCGCAGCGTTGGCAGGAGTCCCTCCTTTGGAAGTTTAGGTGTTGGCACGACCTGCAGTTCCAATCTCCTGGCCTGCTCATCTTTTCTTTTCTACTCTCCAAAAAAAAAACACATTTAATTCAACAGCTAATACAAAATCTGAAAAAGAAAGCATTAAGATTTGAAGTACTAACCTTAATTAGAAAAATGGAAAAGGTGGTGAGTTTGAGTTAAATAAGAGAATGGAGTAGGAAGGAATTCTTGAAGAAACGACTCGAGGAAGGCCTCTTTATATATAATGCTTAGACCATAAATGGAGGGCTAGCTGTGTGTGTCTACTTTTACGTGTTATTCACATTTAACCTTGATAAATGAAATATAAATACTTTTTATATTTAGTAAAGGAGGAAAAGAGATAAAGAAAAATTCTGGGGCAGAAAATTTTTGAAACTTTCAATAAATGCTTTGGCTTGGCATTCTTTTTATTAGGGTTTTGGTAGTGCATGGACATATACATATGATGCATCGGTTTTCGGGTGAATAGAAACGATTGAGCTCTTTTTTATTTTATTATTTTATATATGTTTTTGCAACCCAATGCAAATATCCTTTGCGACATTAAAGTGAGGGATTATAGTACAATATTATTACTTCTCCACTACTAAATGTCTTGTGAACTGTGATTTTTTTCCTTAATGGATCAATATTTCGAATCCATTTTATGAATTTTTCTTTTGAATAACATAAGTAACGCAACCAATAAATTAGTGCCTCTGAGATAATGAACCTTTTAATTCGCAACAGCTCTCCAATAATGGTTAAAGCAATAAGTTTACAGATTTAAATATTTAACCCAGGCCATTAAATTTTAAATTTCATGCTCGCTCACTAAATTACATCTTGGTACCTCTTATTTCTTGTACCGAACAAGTCATTAGAACTATAATATAGTAAATATAATTCAAATATGCACAGGTAGACACGTGTAAGTCTAATTTACAAGTTTAACAAGCCAAATTATGGCATGAAAACGATGAGAGAGTTCCTTAGATTTTATGATTTGAGTTTGTTAAACAATCTTTTACTTGCATCTTAACTGTTGAATAGGATTAAATTGCAATCATAATTTTCAAATAAATGAGAAATATAAATACCTGTGTTATAAGACGAATTTAGTCACGTTGGAATAAAATATAACGGCGTTCCTGATAGTGTAGTCAAACAGAGCTGAAGGTGGGGATAGCGACGGCTTGATATTGGGGGGAGGCAGTGGGATGCAAGTAGGGCAGGGGAAGGCAGCAGCCCAACAAAATGAGGATCCACATCAAAAGCCAACTGGGATATCCGTATCCCCCCTTCCTTCCTGTTACCCTATAACCACAACACACCTAATCCAACCTTGCTCTTCATTCAAGTATGCATGAACCTTAGGAAAAGGTCTTTTTGACCATTCCCATGTGGCCCCTTTTTCTAAATCTGTACCATTTTAATTTAAATATATAATCGCAAAACTAAGTTAAAATTATAAAACAAACTGGTAAAAAATCAGATTTTTTTATCTTATATTATTGTACACTTTGTGAAAAAAAAAACCCATAGAGTTTGCAGGGTTGGTGTATGAGATAATTTATTTAAAAAATATTAAATGAAATTTAATTTCTTTATTTAATTTTTATTATTTAATTTAATTTTTTATATTTTAAAATTTAAATCTAATTGAAAACACAAATAAAATTATTCTATTAAATTCACTTGTATAATATTTTAAGATAAAAACTCAATTGATTACCATATAATAATAAAAATGATGTTATAATAAATTTGAATTTAAATAGAAAAATTTTAACAGTTTTAACAAATAAACATGTATTTTTAAATATGAAAAATAAAAATAAGAAGAGTAAATACCAAGTACTTGAGACCTATTTTAACCTTTTAAAAATTAATCCATATATTTAATATTTAGTTAATATTAAAATCAGTTATCACGTATCAAAAATAAAATTGAGTTGACAGTCAAAGAACGGTAACAAGCGTTGCTTGGCGTTTAAGGAATATTCTAGACAATGAAATCTAGGCAATGGCACGGGCCAGGCCACCTCTTAGATCTCAATTATTTAGGTCATGTCTCTTTCAATCATACTTTGGAGAATCGACAGTCAAATAAATATGAGTAAAATTGTTGCTCCTTTACATATAAATATATTTGAATATTCTCCTTTTTGTACTTAAAGCGGATTTTCCTATAATTTATCACCAAAAATAAACATTACAGATACCGAAATTCAAAATTTAGACAACTACAACTGAATTTATTTATTTTTTTTATATACAAGAGATGTTTTGCTTAAAAAATAGAGAAAAAAATTATAGCTACTGCAATTTAAGTTTTGCAAACGAAGGGTCTCCTCTCTGCTTTTCCATTGTTTCAATGTTTTGGGTTGAATGGGGTTAAAGAGCAACTCGCTTTAGTCTTTTGGGTTTGGTGTGTTTTTTTTTTTTTTTGTATGTGTTGGTTCATAAAGAGGGTTGCTTTATTTATATCATGAATCATTGAATTGTGTTTATCCTTTCTAAATTTGGGTTTTAGTCCCTGACTTGTTCCATGAAAGTACCATACTTTATATTTATATATATATATTAAATAAATTACTTGTGATTAAAAATTAGAGCAGGTATAAGATTTAATGGACTTGGTATTCATAGAATACAAAATAACTTTAAATAACGTGATTAGGGTTTTCCAAAGGGTCTTTTTTACTTTGATCGATGAGTCACATACAGTATCAAAGAGGAGAAAAATAAAGATTAGAAAAGGAGGCAACTAAATGGAATCATGCATGCACAATTTTCATTATAACTTTGATATTTTTAGAGGAAAAATTTTGAAAAAAAAAAGAAAAAGAAAAGGCAAATGAAAAAGAGAGAAAAAAGAAGAACAAAGGGAGAGTTTCAATAAAGATAGGGGTTTGAAGCTGATGATGGAATATAACAAGTCCTTCGAGGTTTTCATTTTGACCATCTTTTCTTTTTCTTTTTCTCTCTCTTTTCTGCGCCTGCTTTGCTTATTCACTATTCCTTTCTTTTCTTTTCTTTTTTCTCTCTTTTATCTCCCAAAACCACCACCCCTTTTTTATCGTTTATTGTGATATTTAACATGTTTTTTTCTCATATTTATTATGAATTACGAATATAATAATTAAACGCTATGTTTATAATTACAGTAAAATATAACATAAAATCCCCATAACTTTTTTTCCCCTCAATTTATTCTCTCTCCAAAACCAAGATTAAAAAAAAAATGAATGAATGAATGAAGTGAAGTGAAGGGAGGAAATGGAAAAAAAAAAAAAAAGAACTGTCGTCCATTCTCTTGAAGAAGGGAAAAGGAAGAAGAGAGCAAACTGTAAAGCGAAGTGGTGGGAAGGGATTCGCCTTGGGAATCTCTATGCATCCTTTCCATCATATGTTTAATTTATTTTCCCCTTCTTTCTTTTGCCGTGCTTTTTGTGTGCTCTGCTCTGCTGGGCGTTTGTTTTTATTAGCTTAACCATACATTTCCTTCTACTTTATTTCCTTTTAAGTTCAATTACAAAATTATTATTATTATTAAGAGAAATTATTAATAATGTAATTATCCCTGAAATTATATAGACTTCTCAAGTAAAGTTCATACAAATGCATATTTTTATTTTTTGATCCACTTGTGATTAATAGTCAATATATAAAAGATTTTTTTTTGGTACAAAAACATAGCTATAATTTATACATTTATTGTCGGGTTATGAAATTAAACATACTTACAGTTGAATGTAGATATAATTGACCTGTTAATTAAGATGATTCATGCTAGAGTAATCATATTATATAAATATAAAATCTGAAAAAGGAGATTTAAAATTCCCTACTACTTTAGAGGTTTAGGAAAGGGGCCGAGATATAAGACTGGCATTTTGGCATACCAGTTTCAAAAAGAGTGAACCCTCTCAAGTATGATTCAAGCAAACAAAAAGCTAACGCTCTTCTGTTGCTTAATGTTTTTTTAGCATCTCTTCATGTATACATATAGTAACATATTTTGATGATGTGGTATCATCAAGTTTACTCATGACACATGCTTAAAAAAAAGGTTTATTCATGGCACATAGAATTATATTTCACTATAATAATAATAATAAAATTACAAAGGTCACTCACCAAATATAATTGCATTAACCAATGCCACCTGCGCTTTTTTTTAACCTTACATTGCATGCAATTTTATGTAATTAATTAACCATATCACATGTAAGTCATTTGTCATTAGAAAAGAAAAAAAAGGAAATGTAGAACTTTATGCTGTCGGCTACGTCAAGCCCACTTAATTTGGGTCCTTAGTTCCAGACAGTTTCATAAGTGGGGGGAAGCCCTCGCTTTGAACCCATTTATTTGCATGCACTTACCCAAGTGTACTACGTACAGATTACAGTGGACTCATTTTTTTGCAATTGAAAAATTATATACCGACAAATTTATAACAAGTTGTTTTAAGGATATACGCATTTTTGGTTAAAATGGTATAATTGGGATAGTGAAAATTAAAATGATTTAGGTTTAAATCTTATAATTTATGTGTTTTTTAGATTTTATTTAAAAAATAAAAAAATAAAAAAGTACTCATGAAATAATATTTGTTATTTTTTAAAAGTAGTGTGTTTTAATGGATTGAGTTTTAGTTTAATTGGTGTTAGTATTGTTGTTAGTTTAGGAGGTCGTAGTTCGAATATGCTGAAACGTATTATCTTTTTACTTAAGAATTATAAAGGGGTATAATAAAAATCTATAAATATTAGTTATAATAAAAAACCTATAATGAGAATAAATTAATAAACCCTTTATTAGTAACTTTTTGATACATAAATACATCTCTAAGCTTTCATTATAGATAGAACTACCACTGCGTCTCTACTATTAAGTTTGATCTGATTTGGGGAATTAAAACTCAGCTTTTCCTTAAATGATTATTTGTGGAGGTTTAAGTGTTAAAATTAGAGGCCAATTGACACCTTTCAAAAACCCATGCCTCTTTTATTTCAACAACACCCCCCCCCATTCTCTTGTTTGGATCTTTCACCAGCAGCTTTCTGATCAAATCATGCGCCTTCCCCATCTCTACCTTTACTTGAACAAATCCTGGGAAATATTACGGGTTGCTGTAGGATGTTTGTCAAAGTTTTCCCCTCACTATCACCTCAAAAAGGACTCCCGATGCTCACCAAAGGCAAATCCAGAAATTTTTAGTAGTGGCCAAAATTTAATTATAATTTTTTGATAAATCAAGTTTATTATGTATTAATTTATAATTTATATTTTTTTAAAAATTAAACATCAATCTTTTTATTTTTATGAGAAGGAAGTGAAATTTTACTACATATTAATTTGTATATATTTTTATTGATAAGAAGATTGGATTAATTCTTTTTATTATGACATCAAAGTGCAATTTCTATATATATATTAATTTATAATTTATCTATTTATAGGAAGACTAAATTAAAAAAAAAATCATTTTTGGGACCAAGGTCCCTTCCTATCTCTTTAAATTCGCGTCTGCACCAATTTACACCACTTCCATGGCCTAATCCTGGTATCACCTCCGGAGCCAAATACACTCGATCGAGCATTAGTCGGCTCGGCCCGTAATTCGACCTCAGGTTCCGGAATATCCACCACGAGCTTGTTTTTCTTCGTAGACAATGATAGATGAGAGTAGCAATTGTAGTCCTTGTCGATGATACTGGCGTTACATTTTAAAAGATTGGGTGAAACGTCGCATTGAAGGGAGAGATCGAAGTCTGAGAGCATAATACGACCGTCTTCTTGAACAAGCACATTTTCTGGCTTCAAATCACGAAAAATTACACCCATCATGTGAAGATATTCCAATGCTACAAGCACTTCAGCTGCATAGAATCTGCAACACCAGTGGTTCTTATACCATTACAAACACAAAATTACGATTACAAGAACCAATTGGGTTATGTCTGGAGTTCCGAAAATTCAAGGAAAATCTTCAACAGATATAGATTTAGCAATATGAAGACTTACGTAGCTGATGGGACACTAAATTTCATATCAGACTGGCGTTGCAGAAGAGTGAGCAAGTCGCCACCAGGACAGTACTCCCTAACCAAACATGAACAGTGGAAGAAATCAAACGCTGCGTATAATGTTGGAAGGAAAGGATGATCAAGCATTCCCAGAATGTTAAGCTCTATGCAACTTTTCTTTAATTCTGAGTTCATCCCTATCTATTACTTTCATGGCAGAAAGGCAATGATGATGATGGGAACCGGTGGCGGTGTTGTTAATCTTACAAACAAATACATTTCCTATACCTCCACCGCCTACTCGATGCAAGAGCTTCAAATGTTGGATTCCAAGTTGACCATGTTGGGATAAAAGTCGGTTAATGGTTGGCCAAGCAGGATTGTTTCCTTTGTGGGGTTTGTGAATGGTGGATCAGAACGAAGATGAGGATTAGGAGTAGAATCAGATTTTGGCGTGGCCATTGTTTTGATAAGTGAGTTTCGTTTGTGTTCTTAGCTGCTGATTCTGAATCTATACACACTTGCACCCCGGATCCCAGCCCTAATAAAAATGAGCTTTTTCTTTTTCCTATTGAAATAAATAAATATATACACATTTAATGTGTAACTCAAGTCAATTAGTGGTTTAATTTATGTTTGGGAGAATTTAGGAGGAAGCCTTTCACTGAATTGCTTTGAATGAGGGTATTTTCAAGCTTATTAAAAATTTTGAACTTATTACAACCCAATTAATTATTTATCTTATTATTATAATAATTAAAGTAGTAATTATTAAATTTAAAAATTCTTTTAATAATTTTTTTTAAATATTTGGTAATTTATTCAAACTTCTAGATTAATGAAATAAGAGTTACATTTGTAATTCTGGATATAATGAATCTTGTACTCGATTTTTGATCAGGCACATTAGTTCTTGTTATTGACTCATTTGGAATAGTCATATAATAATGTATGTAATCCAAAGATTTAATTGTAGGATTTATATTTGATATGATTATGATTTAAACAATAAATTGCATAATTAAATCATTATGGAATGACATTCTATCCTTAAAAATCAAGTTGATAAAATCAATCAAACTTTAATTGCATTAATTCATTTAACGCACATTACAGACAACACTCTCTTAGGACCTTTTACAACATGTCAAATAAAATAATTAAACTATTTATAGATGGCGAGTGACTAGGATAAGCAAGGGAAAGCAGAGAAGCAGAGTGGAAACGCGGGTTTCAAGTCCTGGGAGGAGATGGGTTGCTTGGATGATCGGTGCTGGTGGGCTTATTCATACCCAGAGTGTTCTTTACTGCATCAGCTGCTCCTTGTGCAATGTTCTTCACTTGCTCTCCTGTCTGCACCAGAATGATTAATATCCCGGAAAAAAGAGGAAAAACATGTCATGAGTGATTGATTATTTTAACTAAGGATCCGAAATTTTTAAAAAAGAAAAAAGGAGGGATGGGTACCTGCTGAAGTAAGTTGGTGGCTTGGGAAGTATAAGAAGAGGTCTGATCAGAAGCTTGAGAGCCCTGGTTCAATATCTCATCCCTCGCTAACTGTTGAAGGACATGCCATTCATTAGTTTTCATATATGAAAACCACCCTTTAATGTTTAATTAACATCTTTAAAAAGAAGAAGAAGAAGAAGAATTAACAACCTGAGCTTGACTGGTTGCATTGTTTGCAAAAGTCTGAGATGTATTTTGTCCTGACATTTTTTTTCTTAAGGAAAAGGAAATTTTAGTTTGAATTATGAATAAAGTGAAATGAATTTATAGGAGGCTGTTATGGGTAAACCTCAATCTAAGCATTCACCAACACTTGGCAATGGCATGTTATGGCTTGAGTATTAATTGGCAGAAATTTATGTTTCATATATAGAAGTTACTTATTATTTGACAAAAAAGAAAAGTTGTCCGTAATTTTCGAAAATAAAGTGGCAATGCCTTTCTGGTTCAGACCAGACATTATAATTCAGATTTAAATAATTTATAATTTTTTCCTAAACAATCGAGTCTAAAATGAAACCCTTTTTTAAAATTCCATTAATTAATAAATTATTTATTTAAAATACTCTCCACTATATGTCTTAATTTTTTCCCCAGAAGATTCTTTATATGGTACCAGACTTTCATTCTCTAAAGAAACAAAAGCCTAAAAAGGAATGATGTAAAGTGTGCACCAAAAAGAATTTAACATTAATTGAAGCAAATCCAAGCTCTCAAAGCTCTTTAAGATCTCACTTTTCTTATGCAGATGAAACCATGTTAAAGAACAATACATGCTTATAAATACTACAAAAAAAAAAGGTTTAGAGAAAGTTTTACTATTACATTCCTGCAAATATGATGAAAATTGCAAATTCTGGAGAGATACTAAAATTGAGAAGGACAATGGGATTTTCGGTATTTGTTCAAGAAAGGAACAACTTCCATTAAAGAATCCCGGTTATAGCAACAGTACCTGCAAGTTGGCATCAAATCTTCCTCTCCTACGAGTACGTGTGCTTCCTGGTGTAAAACATGAATGAGCAAAAATTTAAACTCCGAATTTGTTTGTAGGATGCCTCCCGTTTGCTTTTCCTTAATCAGTATGCAGTGTATTTTCCGATGAGAAACAAGGTCATGGTCTGTGAAACTCATTGCTTTTCTTCTTCCTTCAATGGTTATCAGATCACTTTATGAGCTTTCAACAGAATGAACCCCAACCAATCGTTACTACTCAGTCACTCATATCATCAATCCCTTCAAAATCACTAACCCCATCAGATGCTTCATCAAGTGCTTCCCCATCTTCGTTCTCTTGATCATCAGTTTCCATTGCATCTTCCGGTTGCTCTTCATCACTTTCATCCATGTCCTCAAATATTACTGGAATTGCAGCATTCTCAACAAACTCATCCTCAACAATCTGTCATCAAAATCGCAAACAACAAGAACATAAGTCCTAAAAAATTAACGCATAATTCCGATCACCACAAACCTTAACATAACACATACCCCTGCATAAAGGAAGTCTAAGCAACTTGATATTTGAAGAGCTGATTCAAAAGTTGAGACTCTAGATTCAATAAGCTGCATAAAAACAAGCATTCACATTATGAATATTAGTAATATGATTGAAGTAGGCCAATAAAAGATGTAAATATATATGTTTTTAAAAAGAACAGTCCATAATTATAATCCCATCTGACCTGATACAAAGAGTTCAGAGCAAGAAGAGAGGATTCCTGGGACATAATTCCACTAGCGTGATGAAGAAGTAAACTTTTTATCCAAGGAAGCGCACATGCCAATACTGCACCCCTGTGTTAATTTAGAAATATTGTGTATAAAATTTCAGCAGAAGTTATAAATGAAAATCAAGAGAACTATGCTATCTAACAATAAAGCAGTGGGCCAGAAAAGGAAAAAAAAAAACTGAAAAGAAAAGCAATGAGCCACCAGAGAGTGAATAGACTTTGTTAACATCACTGTTTTCTCCAGGATCAGCAGTAAGTGAATCGACTTTACATACAATTACAACAGTAAGGAAAAAGGAAGAGTACAAATGTCTTCAAAGTAATTCATGGTTGGTCGAACATATAATTACCTTGATTGAGTTATAGATACAAGAGATTGTAAAAGCTTGAGAACATCAGATGGATTTAATTGAGAGACTGAATTTGCAATAACCTGAGAAAGAGCAAAGTTTTCATATTAGCGTTGCTGTTATACATAAACTTCCGTCAACAAAAGACTAGTCAGTATGAGCTGACCTTCTCATCTTGAGTGTATAAGCAATCTAACAGAAGTGCATGATCGTCAGCACGGAGTGCCTGCTTAAGCAGAACATTAACTGAATCTGCGATGGGAGGCTTGCCATGGGTAGAGGGTTCTTTTCTTTCTTGGTTTTCATTGGTTTCATTTTTTCCATTTTCTATTAAATTTAAACTTGCAAGTTTCTCAGCCATGGTAGGCTCACTCGGATCATCATTGACGAGAACTCCATCAGCATTCTCTCCATGACCTATTCCAAAATCTCAAGTTAAATAAATCTCAAGATAGAGAAAAAAGTGCTTGTTTTAACAACTATTATAGAGATCTGATATGGCATTAAATCATGTATCATATTTACACCGATAATGCAGTAAGTTATACTGTGTTCTTGGTATCGCCTCATTTGACATACACAAGATGCTTCCTCAGAAGACATGTTGCTCTATCAATAGGATTAAGATACAATATGAATAGCAAAATCAAACCCGTGTAGTACATGATACAAAGAGATAAGACAGCATAGCAAACATCATATTTTAATATTTTATTCTTCCTGGCCAAGGGTTTTATTATAAACATTGATACATCAAGCATATGACATACATTCACAAAATTGAAATGCTAAGTTCTATAGAAATTATTGTTTGAAGGGAAGAAACATTTTGGAGTCATTAAGTCCTATGAGAGAGCAGGGGAAGTGGAGGCAGCGCATGAGGTTTGTATGATTTGATTCTTATCCAAAAACCATTAGGACAAAGAAACAGATACTTTGGAGAAAGAAGTAGGAAAAAAGAAAAAGCCATTCAATTTAAGAAAACAGATTCTTATCCAGAAATATGTATCAACCCTCACCAGTATCATTTCTGCTTCTTGTCGTAGCAAGGTCTGGATCAGGAGCAGCTCTTTTTTTATTTGGTTTTCCATTTGGATCAACTGCCATTCAAAATAATTGCATATAAAGTTTGACCATTCAAAATAAAATATTGAGATTTTTTCTTTAAGAAATAAGCAAAGTTGCAGAACCATGGATTATTATAAAAGGCATTTTAGAAAACAAATTTCCCACCTTTTAACAAAGATGTCCCATTTTCTTGAATAGTTTCAGTCTGATCCACAGCATTTATAACAATATTCTCCCCTGCTTTGCTAACATTCACAAGACTAAACTGTGGAGAATCTAATGGACCATAAGCAATAAGGGCAACAAGCTGTTGGTCCATGCCTGTAGCATGTAATCTAGCTGAGATAACAGGAATACGACTTTTCCTTGAGCCTGCACTCTTCTGCTGGTCTCCCTCTGCTTTATCAAGTTTGACAGTAATCTTCGTTGGTTCAACATCATCCTGGGAAACGGAGTCCAAATTCCAAACATAAGCAATACCAGACTCCGAAAGTGCCAAGATCACAGAACCATCTTCGTCACTACCACTATTCTTACATTCAAAAGCTAACGGAGGGCGAGGCATTGAAATAACAGAGCCACCACTCAGAGTTTTGGAACTCAAATCACAACTCCAGACTTGAAGATTTGTCTCCCCAAACCCTGATGTAACAATTGTCTTGGCATCATTGGATATACTTATATATTGCACAGGATCCTGTGATAACAAATTAATAAAAACCATCAATGCCTCAAGCATACAAGGAAAATCACTAAAGATGTCAGACAAGTAACTCACCAAATCATCAGGAGACTTTAGAAGCTCTTTCCCGTTTTCCAGGTTGGAGACCCGAAGCTTACCATTGGCCAAAGCCAAATACTTTCCATCTGAAAAGCATATTGAAAAAATAATTAACAAGGAACAGAAAGTGAGTTAAAAGAGCAGTGGACATTTCATAACTTACTGACCTTGTGAAAATGTCAAAGAAGTGATGGACCTTTTGGCAGCTTTGAACTCCCTTATCAAATCTCCATTTTCTGAGTTCATTTCAGATGCCTTTCCATTGCTTCCAATGACATACAGACTATGACCTTTATTTCTGAATGAAAGACCAGCAATTCCACTGGACAAATAATGGCTCAATATCAGCTAAACTATCCACTAGAAAAAGATAATCATGAATAAATTTCACATGCTTAGTGTGTTCACTCAAAATCATGCAAAAGAATAAAGAAGAAAAGGGACCAAATTTCACCATAAACAAAGATAGACACAAGGTGCAATCAGATGGAAATGAGGAACCTCCAAGCACTTTGGCAACAATAATTCTTAACAAATTTATCATCATACCTAGGATAATAACCAGTAGATGACCACTTCTTGTCACCAGCTAAGACATCAATAATCCAGATGTCCCCTTCATTTAATCCAATAGCAAGTAAGCAAGTTCCACTCCCCTTTTTATGCTAAATTATCGACACAGAAACAATAGAAGAATGATTAAAAAACTGAAAAGGCATGGAACATTAGAAAGCTCTCAAGAGAATCTGGGGCTACCTTCTTTGGGATAAAACTGCAAGCCATACAGGAATAACTATTAGGAAGGTTGCCATCTGACTGCTTCCACTCTGCCAATAAACTCCCAGTACTTGTGCTCCAAATCTGCAAAAGTGCAATGAATTTTCGCCAATGTAAGGGGAAAACAATACTTATGTAATGCTTTCTATCAGGTGGCACTGGAAACAATTTACACCCCCAGAGAGAGACTGAAACAATGCAGAATCTTCAGTATGAAACCAAAATGGCAAAGAAAACATTTAAGCAATAAGAGTTGTAATCCCAAGTAAATTACATAGTACAACAATGATCAAGTTACAAGCAACCACGTTCACAATTTCTATTAACTACCCTACAGTGATGTTGCTATCAATTAAAAAAAAGCAACCAGCATCTTATCACACTTCATTTAACCTTTATTAACTGATGCCATAACCCCTTGAGATAGCTTCTACATGAGAGAACTCAAATGGCTATTGTTGATAAGAAACAACCACCATTCCTCAGCAAAGATCATAATCTGGATTAACCACTCATGATTCAGTGACTTGAAACAACAAACTTCATTTCACAGGTTTGAACATTTGCTTAATATCTCTTGCAACTAATCAAGACAAATGTACATATTCGCAGAGTAACATTTCAATGAGGAAAACTACTTTTCACCACGCAACACTTTTGAACAGATTATAAAAAGAGTGCTTGATTCCTTGTACATGTTTATTTGTCTCAGTACCTACCACTAATCACAACTGATCTTCGCAACAACATTTCCAATATAGGATTAGCCCTTAAACCAACCACCTTATCATAAGCATTGAACAAACATAGGTAGCGGTACTTCTTTATACAAACTATAAATTTATACAATTGCTTTTTGCATGAGGAAGGAAAAAAAAAGGGAAATAAAATATCAATAAAAGAACTCCAAAAAAGAAAAAGAAAAAAGCAAACATTATGAGATATCGACAACCTACATAAGAAAAAGTTGATAGGGGGAAACAAGAGAATTACTTTAACAGTTCCATCCGGAGACGAAATGGCGAGATAATCACCTTCTTGAGTGAAACATGTAAGGAGGGGTTTCACTTTCTGCTTCCCCATTTACAGAACCAAACCCAAACTCCTTTATTCTTTCTTTGAGATTAAAACAAGAAGAACCTCTAAATTTCTGCAGTATTCGGTGCAGGCTGCAGCAGACGTGATGAGGAAGAAGTGAAACAACAAGAAGAAAAAGCTACGGGAGAACGAGGGTTTTTGCGCTTTGGACTTCGGGTTTAGGGTACACACACTACACTATGGGCCGGTTGTACCCGATCCAACTCTATTCTTAAAAAGGGTTTTATATTT
The DNA here is from genome assembly GCF_007990345.1 of Gossypium hirsutum. Lineage (NCBI taxonomy): Eukaryota > Viridiplantae > Streptophyta > Magnoliopsida > Malvales > Malvaceae > Gossypium > Gossypium hirsutum. The sequence goes on along the minus strand of NC_053428.1, from coordinate 12,130,040 downwards.
AAATTAGAATAAATTACAGCATTAGTCACTAAATTATGGCTAAATTTTCGTTTTGATTACTTGACTAAAAAAAGTTACAACTTAAGTACTGAATTATTCAAAAAATTTTATTTATATTATTGGACTATTAAAATTAAAGTTACATGTCTTTTTTTGTTCGCACTGTCTATATCAATTGAAAACTATTTTTGTTCTTCTTTTTTATAATTCATTTTTAATAAAATAATTTTAGATATCATTAATCTGTGAACCAAAATTTAAATGATTTTTTTTCTGATCTTCGATATTGATCATCAAATTAACATAGATCTAAAATATGTTCTTCTACTCGTCGATTGATATTGATTTACCATATTGATCGTTGAATCCTCGCTTAGAATGTACTAGTGAAACTTTAAAATAAATCTTAATAACCTAATGATTTAAATAAAAACTTTTAAATAATTTAATAATGAAATTGTAATTTTTTTTTAATTAAATGGTGAAAATCAAAACATAACTATAATTTACTAACTAATAATAATTCATTTATGTACGCACTACATATGGGCAGGACTTACCCGACTCTTATTAAAAAGGTTTTTTTATTTAAATTTAAAAATAATAAGTATTAAGAATTTAAGGGCATGTTTGGTTCGCTGTATTGGATTAGAGGTGTATTGGGATTAGAGGTGTATTGGATTAGAGGTGTAATAGCTAATCCACTGTTTGGTTGAATGTAATGGAATAGAGGCGTAATAGTAATCTTGTGTTTGGTTGAATGGAATAGAGGTGTAATAGCATAATAGAAAAAACTAAAATGACTAGAATACCCTTAGCATAAATTTGTTTTGGTAAATTATTATTGTTATTGTTATTTAAATTATAATAAGATTTTTATTATCAATAATAAATAATTTAATCATATTTAAACATAATTATTATTAAATATATTTTAATTAAAATATATAATTTAATAAAATTCTTAATAGTTAATATTCTTATATTAATTTACTGAAATCATAATATATGATACTGTAAAATATAAATTAACATAATTATTATTAAATATATTTTAATTAAAATATATAATTTAATAAAATTCTTAATAATTAATATTCTTATATTAATTTACTGAAATCATAATATATGATACTGTAAAATATAAATTAACATAATTATTATTAAATATATTTTAATTAAAATATATAATTTAATGAAATTCTTAATTGGATAATATTCTTATATTAATTTACTGAAATCATAATATATGATACTGTAAAATATAAATTAACATAATTATTATTAAATATATTTTAATTAAAATATATAATTTAATGAAATTCTTAATTGGATAATATTCTTATATTAATTTACTGAAATCATAATATATGATACTGTAAAATATAAATTAACATAATTATTATTAAATATATTTTAATTAAACTATATAATTTAAAAAATTCTTAATAATTAATATTCTTATATTAATTTACTCAAATCATAATATATGATACTGTAAAATATAAATTAACATAATTATTATTAAATGTATTTTAATTAAACTATATAATTTAAAAAATTCTTAATAATTAATATTCTTATATTAATTTACTCAAATCATAATATATGATACTGTAAAATATAAATTAACATAATTATTATTAAATATATAACTTGAAAATTATATTCTGCATAAACATAATTAACTTATACTAAGAAAAAGTTAGATGAAAATGAAATTGTACATCATAATCAATATGTTCAAAAGTTTTACAACATCAAAAAGTTTGAACATTGATATTTAATGGTGAGAAAGAAATCTTCTGACCCATTCCAATCGGGCAACAGAAGGTAAACTGAAGAAAACGATTATTTGAGTTGGATGATCGGGAATTTTACTCAAAACATCATACCGCTGATCGTCGGTTAAACCTTCAATTGACCATAAGGCTGAATATAAATTTGAAGCTTTCTCTTCCATCTTTTCTTCAGACTTCTGCTGAACTACCACCTCGGAGGCCATAGTCCTACTGATTTGATCGCCAACGGCCTGGATTTTTTCCCCCAACAAGGTGGCAGCCTCCTCAAATGAAGCATACACATTATCACGAGCATCATATTTCTTTTTTCTCTTGTTTGAAGATGAGGAACCCCCTTGATCTCTATCTCCTCGCGGATCCATACCGGAAACATCCATGTAGTCTAAAGAGACGTCAGCTTCGCAGTCATAGAATGTGTTTCTCTCTTCATTCATATCTGTAGTACGATCATCCTCAGCATGTATTTCTTCAAGAACATCAGCAGCTGTTTGAGCGTCTTTCCCAGTCGCCCGATCTCTTGCGTATATGGCAGTAAGCTGGTTGTAGTAAGGGAAAGAACGATGTCTGAACTGAGAGGCTTCTTTGTGACTCTAAAAAAATGAGGAAATCATATTAGTTATAAGTTTTGTAAAAAAACAAATAAATACTTGAAATACATTTTACCTTTACATAGGATTCCCAAACTCCATCTTCAGCAACAACGAGCTGCCTATGCTCGTCCCAACCAAAACCACTGTTGTTTTGGCCATTAAGCATGTCGTAGACGACTGACCATTCCCTTTTTAGGCACCTAATCCGAGATTCAATATTTGGTTTCGCCTTCAACATTGCTCTTGGTAAAGCCTTTTCTAGCATTTTCTCTAGCTCGTTCAAATAACCGGCTTTGAACCCGGTATCAGCATTAAATGTTCCTACATTGTGCAAATCCACCATGCAAGAAACCAAGGCTGCATCCTCCTCTGGAACCCATTTTCTTTTGCTTCCTCGAGAAGCTTGAGAAGAAGCACCCGTTGGTGGAACACCTGACATATTGTTCTTAAAAAAAAACAAATTAACATTATTTACTATTTTGAATATCATTTAATTGTTGGGTGAACAGTTTATAATATTATATCGGTAGTTCAATACTAAATTTAAATTTATAACACATGCTTAATGAAAAGATAATTACATTATAATTCAACAAAGTTTCATAAAGTTTCATAAAGACCACCAAAGTTTCACAAAGTTTATACATAAAAAAACATCAACAAATCAATTCAAACTGAATTTGTCCCTAAACCTAACTAATTTCTAGATGCTTGCCATTCATCGAACATTTGGTTGGCTAGTTCCATCCTCCAAGTTGCCCAAGCATCCGATGGATGAATATTTGTGATATTCGGTTCATCGTCATCCACCACATTAGTAGGTAATCCTTCTCCCACCTCCGCTTCAATGGGATCAATACTCATATGGGTTCGAATAAAATTATGGAGCAAACAACATGCAATAATAATTCTATTGTGCACCCTTACAGGATAAAACGATGGACTCCTAAGTATTCCCCATCTAAGTTTTAATAAGCCAAAGCATCTTTCAATGACATTACGTGCTGAGGCATGTTTCATATTAAAAAACTCTTGCGGAGAACTTGGCTGATAACCCTGACGCCACTCGTTCAGATGATATCGCTGTCCTCTAAATGGTGCAAGAAATCCCTCACAATTTGTGTATCCAGCATCAACTAGATAATAACAACCTATAAAATAATTTTTAAAAAAATGATTAATTCAGCAAACAAAGTTTGATCTTAATGAGTAATTCAAATTCCTCTAAGTATACACTGTACCATGAGGAACTTTAAGTCCATGTCTTCTACTGATGGCATCTCGGAGCACCCGTCCATCGGCAACTGAACCTTCCCAACCAGGAAGAACATAAACAAATTGCATATCAGGTGTACAAACACCTAGCATATTTGTTGCTATGTCACCTTTTCGGGTTCGATATCTAGGTTTATCAGCTGTTGGCACCCTAATCCTTATGTGGGTTCCATCAAGAGCACCTAAGCAATTCTATATCACATGATATAAAACCTTGTGTTAGAATACTAATTTAAATCTAAGTCAACTAAAAATGTTGTACAAGCTATATCTAAAACTCAGTCTACTACCTTAAACCATTTCCACCTTGTGTCAGAAGAGTCGGCTGTAATTGGCTCCGGCTTTTTAAATAAGACATCTTGTAAGCGTATGACAGCATCTAAAACACTATGAAATGCTCTGCTTACAGTTTCCCCGGATATTCTAAAGTGATGCTTGATAACTCGATTTTTCAGGTGATGGGAGATGATATGTAAAAACATTGCTACTTGCTCATCAACAAGCATGAACCTTGACGACTTCAATCCCCCTATCGATTCTAACATCTCACATAGTTTACAAAAGGCAGTTCTATTCATCCTAACTTGTTCAATACAAGTCTCGTCACTAGCATAGACAAGCCTCTTCACATAATCCCGTTTTGCATAAAAATCTAAGGTGTAGGACCTAATCCTTGGTTGATAAGTCTGTAGGCTAAGGCTGGCACCCATTCTAAACAAGAACCAAATCGCAATTCTACAGATTTCCAACCATAATGTCAAAGCAAGACCAATTCTTTTACGCCTCACACTTTGTGCAATTAAAGGCGGACGAGCCATTACTGCAACATATTAAAATTATAACACACACTATCAATGAATTGAAGTTGCAATTACACATTATAAAATAAAAATAAACAATACAAATTTAGAACACACGAAGCAAAATAGTTGATACTAAATGATATCGTTGCAACTTTAATTTCATTTCTTTATGAATCACCCAAACAATAAAGAAATTATAAAGCATGGATAATTGACCTAAAATTAATTGTTGGTGTATGTATAATTGACCTAAAATTAATTGTTGGTATATGTATAATTCAAGTTTTAAAACTTTTATAACATTTTGTTAAGTATAAATATATTGATTAGTTCATTAAAGCATGTTCAAAGTTTTAGCATTGATTAGTTTAATAAAGCATGTTCAAAGTTTGAACATTGATTAATAAATATTTATTTATGATTAGTTTAATCAAAGATTGTGTAAGCAACATTATTTTTTTTGACTTTCATTCATTTAGGTCTTATTTTAATTTAGTTTTATTATATATGATTTATTTTGATCTAGATTTAGATATATATATATATCAGTCAATTAGCTTACTTTGGTCGGTGAAATGTCATATAAAGGAAAATATAATGCTAATTTAGCTTTAGAAATAGATTACAAACTCTTTCACCCTAAAACATCATGAAGGGCATGAAAATTAATTAAATGAAAGGTATTTTAATGAAATTAATTACTTGCTTTTACAAGTTTTCTCGAATGCTTTTACAATTTTTTTGAAAGCCAATTTGAATGCTTTTTTTGAATGCTCTTTGATGAAATTAATTACTTGTTTGATTTTAATGGCTGACTTTTTCCTTTGTATTATCATGGCCTTTGTTCAAAACACATGCTCTTGAAATCATACTCTTATCCCAATCTATATGATATAATGATTTAAGTAGTTGCAACGAGGAATTATTACTTCTTTTAGGAAAATCAAATCATACTAAGCCTATGATATAAGGGGTTTCTACAATTGTCGGCTTATCATATTTTTGTTAAGAAACTTGCATGTTTATTTTTATTTTTTAAAATTAGATTCTAGGTTTACATAGTATAATTGCAATTAGGCTAATTGCCATTTTGGGACTTTAAAAACACCACAATAATTGCCTATTTGTTAAGAAGTCTATATAACCACCACAGAATAAGTGCATAGAGGCACAAAGCATAAGCTTAAATTTCAACTTCCTTTATCACTTAGGAGTTAGTGCAGATCAAATAGTGTAATTTTAAAACTGACTCAACATCCCCTAATTCAGAAATAGCAAATAACAATTTATGCAAGCAGCAAGAATCCCATTAGCTAAAACAGAGAACAAGCCAAGTTCCAAAAATCAGCAAATAAAATGTTTAACACCGAACTTCAACATGCTTATACCTAGTTCAATTTATTCTAGCTGTCCCTTTAATGGTAAATCCACCCAATTACTTGACTGAAATAAATAAAAGTTCAATGCTAGATTCCCACTTTGGAAAAATCAGTCACCAATTACACTTGATAAATCTTGGAAACCTCGGTTCCAACTTGACAGAACAAAATCATTTTTGCAATGGGTTTACTTGTTTAGTTGGGGGCCATGGCCTATGTCCGTAAGGCAACAATTATCTTAGGTAAAAATTTCGAATGCAAAAAGAGAAAGGGCAAGTGTTTGTTCAATGCATAAAGCTAACAAACATGGCTATGCTCAAGTCAACCAAGATAAATAAGTAAATACAACTAGATAATCATTTCGCAGGCATTGAGCAATACTAAATTTATTGGACTAATGAACCAAAGGTGGGTTCCATAAACAGAATATTTTCGGCATAAGACAGTATGGTACAGACAACCTATGTTGTTCTGACTTTTCGTTTTTCTTGAACCACCCGTGTCCAGCACATTTTTGGACAAGGGTACAAGGATATACCCCCCTCCAAGGACCCTCCAAATATATGGAAAAACTAAGAAAGAATTGAACATATCTGTGTTAGATACATACCCAAATCTGCCACTCACACCGAAGTCCGAGTAACATAGTAGACAACCAAACATTAGAGTATTACCACTCAAAATTTTCCAGCAGACAAGGTCCAAAAGAACTAAAATAACAAATTCTATTGACTAACAAATCAAGAACAAGGTCCAGCAGACTAAAATAACATTTCATCTTCCACAACAGTTTCATCTTATACTCACGAACAAACTAAAATAACATTTTCCAGCAGACTATCAAAACAATGTCCAGAACAAACCAACAAAATCTTGTGATATTACTAGCTTTTCTGTTTATCAAAGGCTGAAAATATCAAATTTTATTCGTAATTTACAATAAAGTAGTTATATACATATGACTCAAATTCATATTTTGCCCAAATTCATAGATTAAAACACAAAAAGAAAATAGAAATTCTTACTCATATCAAACATCCTATTCAATCAATAACAAGCTGTCAAATTCCAAAATGTTTAATATCTTAAAAAAATCATATTTCTGTTCATCCTAATTAACTATTTAGAAAAAATGGAATACATGAAAGACCTCTAAGTACCAGTATCAGTATCTTCACCCCTAAACCCCAAAGCCAGACTACACAGTTCGATATCTAACAGCTTCTAGTTTCACTGATCTGCACTCAGCATGAAATTCAATATTCTTAACATTATAAATTGTTTTGAACATTCGTTATCATCTAACATTTTCATCTTACCTATTTTTGCTACTTTCAGATGACCAAATTACAACAGAACAAACAAACAAAAGAGGATTTGAGGCACTATTATTGTCTGAATGAGTCGGGAGTAATTTAGTTAGATGAATGATAATTTAATTTAATTCAATAAAGATTTGGAAACTTTTGTTCAACATCAAAAAGTTTCACAAAATAAAACCAGACTACGACAAAATTTATGGGCAAAAGTAGAGATAATATTGTTACTAAACAGACACAAGAAAAATAGCTAAAATACAATATTACACAAGCACAAAAGCATATCAAAATCAATATAACACCACTTATTTTTAAAATGTCAAAACTTATAATAAATACATGACACCTTAAACATGATTATGACACAGAAAACAAATGAACAAGCCTTGGATACACAAATTGCAAATTCTAACACTAAATTATTTCATCGGACATCTTTGAGCCTTATGTTTTTTCCATTACACACCTTACAAGTGTTTTAGTGATTGCAATAAGTTGATGGATTGAAATAACTTGGTGATGAGCTTTTTAATTCTAGATCAATGACATAATCTCTGTTCATTGGGAAGGTCATCTATTTTGACTCAAGGAAGGAGGGGTATATGCAATTTAACTCTAAAGACAATCTCTTCCAACAAGGATGAATAATGGATATTGCTTTAAGGTTCTATTAGGGTTTTCTGTTGTACGGATATATTTAGAAGCTCAATTTATCTCATGGATTTATGGTCTATACCTATAATCACTTGCATATCAAGTTTTAAGCCTTTCCTCAGTATTGACGCTCTTTCAGTTCCCCACCTTCTTATAACCACTAATACTCTCTTTAGTCTCTACCACCACAATTTCTCAATACAATTTCCATTTACTTTGACTCCCATTTTCCGTCTCTTTCTTTTCCTTATAGAGCATCAAGAGTGAGCAAGATGCAAAAGGCAAATCAAATTGACAAAACTTTAGCAGCATTCTTACCTATTTTTGCTACTTTCAGAGGACCAAAAGAACTCAATGATCTTACCTATTTTTGCTACTCAGTTCAGGCACTTAAACAAACAAACATTGGAAGAAATCTCATTCGCGGTTTTGAAGATCAGAAAAGGACTCGAAAATTACAACAGAACAAACAGAAATCGAAGATTAGCAGAGAAGAGAGAACAACTTCGAACGGCATGCATTTCTTAAGCCTAACCAACAACAGAAAACACATTTCAATTCAACATGCAATACAAACAGAATAAAATTGGCTAAAACTAACCTATTAGCAAATCGGGGCACAATGAAGAACCTGAAAAAAGCAAAAGGGGAAACCGATTAGTGAAAAACAATAGATCATATTTACCTCGAAAGTATTGGTTTTCATCTACAATAGCAAAGGATATTAATCTATCGGGAAACATAGACTAACCGATGACGCAAATCGGCAGAAACTGTGAGCAAATCGGCCGAAATAGAAAAGAAAATAATCGGGGGAGCAAATCGGCAGAAAAGGGAAGAATATAATACTGGGAAAAAGCAATGAAACAAGGAAGCAATTCGGATGAAGGTGGGAAACGGAAGAGAAACAGAGGGGATCGATTAGGGGTAAAAGAGGGAAGGTTTAGGGAAGGGTCATCTAATCTGAGAATAAGGGGGGAGTAGAAATCGGTGTTTTTCACCGATTAGGGAAGTAAGGGGATAGACGCGTATTAGCAATACGCTCAACCAAACGGCGTCTTAGATTGGTATTAGGTGAGCCCCACCGATTAGGGGTGTATTGGCTTAGCCAATACACCAAACCAAACAAGCTCTAAGTTGAGATGATAAAAGGTTTTTTGCAACGTTAAGGAAAACTGCTAATTTAATCGAAGTTGAATTGGAAAACGTAAAGCCAAAAATGCCCACCAAACATTATCTTTGGGTTGGGACTATTAAGTACTTTCACTTGTCTCTCTCCAACAAGAAGGTGGCTACCTGTTGTTGCTTCTTAAAAGACCTCGAAAGTCTCTCTCCCTGTCGCGCTCTCTCTCTCTCTCTCACTATTTTCTTTTAATTAATTTATTTTCCATCGAAACGCTCCTTTCAAATAAAATTCCAATCTCCTGTTTCCAGAAATCTCTGGTACGTTCGAACCTTAAGCAATCGTCTAATTTCACCTTAATTTTAACGATTAACCCTATGGATTCCTTTAGATTTCATCCAAACTGCATCTGGTTTTATGATTAATTTACTTCTGTCTTTTTTTTTTGTTAACCTAAGGGAATAATTCTGTTCTTGATTAATCTTTTTGGTTTGATTTCTTTCTTTTCGGATAAAATTTAATTTATTTGGCTTATATGATCATAACTGAATCTGGATTTGTTTTAATGTGCTTGAATTTTTGTTTTTGACTTGTTATTTTCATGCTTAGTTTATAATAAATGTCATACGAAATTTGGAAATGGTTGAAGCGATGCAATTGATGCATATTTTCATATTTGTAATTTATTCACACATGAATTTCGATCTCATAAATTGAATATTATTATCCTAGGGATTCAAAGAGTGCCGTATAGAGGTGTTGAAAAAAGGCAGATTTTTAAGATAATTGTTACTGGTAATTTTTTAAAGTTTCAGAAAAAAAATGCCAAAGGATAGAAGGGTTGGTTCCTTTTTTTTGAACGCTCTAGGGTCTCTCCTTACCCATGTAGTTCCAGGGGCAGGGATGCCAAACAATGCCAACATGAGGATCCGTTGGAACTAGGATTTGGACTCGAGGATGTTAAAGAGTGGGAGGATGCAAGGTGTCCTATTTGCATGGAACACCCACACAATGCTGTACTTTTGCGGTGTTCTTCCTTTGAAAAGGGCTGTCGCCCTTTTATGTGCAATACAAGCTACCGCCATTCAAATTGTCTTGATCAGTTTTGTAAGTCATCGGTGTCGTCTCCTTCCACTGCTATGTTGCAGGAAATTCCTTTGGGAAACTTGACCTCTACTTCCGATGGTTGGAGGAATCCACTGCCTTTTTTTGATCAGCAAACCGAGGCTGGTAGTGATAAGCAGCCAAAGCTTCTTTGCCCTCTTTGTCGAGGAGAGATTTATGGCTGGAGCGTGGTAGAAGCTGCACGTCAGTTTATGAACTCCAAACCCAGGAGTTGTTCGTCAGAGACATGCGATTTCAGTGGGACTTACAGTGAACTCAGGAAGCATGCCAGGTCTGCTCATCCTTTGGTCCGGCCAACTGAAGTTGATCCAGAACGACAGCGTGATTGGTCTAGGTTGGAGCGTGAAAGGGATTATGAGGACATGCTGAGTTCAATCCAACCAGTTGCTGGGGAAGAAAGTAATGGAGAAAGCATTTCAAATCTCGAGGATTTTCGTTCGTGGTTGACTATAAATCTTGCATACTTGACACTTGCACTTGAGTTCATTAGTGATTCAAGAAATAATGAACATGATAGATTTAGGAGGAGACCAGGGAATAGGAGGTTCAGATATGATCGAGAATCTGATCATGGTACATGGGAGAATAATAGTTCCACACCAGATAGAGCACTCTTTGGTCACCGCAACAATCCTACACCAGAAGAGAGAGTTCCAGGTAGACATCGTGGCTCACAGGGAATTCTCCATTGGAGGAATCGCAATTCACCATCGGATAGAATTCCCCAAGGCAGGCGTCAGAGTTTGCAAGCTGACCAAACTCATCGTGGTCAAGGTGGATTGCGATGGCGAACACCGAGATGGTCCACGTTCAATGATGGGCAGTGATTGGAGCATATTGTCTAATGGTTATCCCAGTCTCAGGTACAAAGGATTTTATGCTCCGTTTCAATGTTAACTGATGTTTCTTAGCTTTCTCTTATGTCCTTGATCATTTTCATGCCTTTTTTTTCTTTTTGCAGGTGGAAATAAAAGCAGGAGGTCAGTGTCAGTGTTTAGGTCTATTAAATGTCAGACTTGGAAGTAGGAAGATAAGCCATTGTTATCCCTTTTCTTTTTAATCACAGAAACAATGTTTAATGTTTGAAACATCAATTGCGCTTTTGAAATATCATGTGCTTTTGCAAAAACTTTATCCTCCATTGTGATTTATAAGTTATGATTTTTTGCAGTGTGGGGATTGTTTATTATGTTGTTGGAAGCAATTTTCAGAAAATGAATTTATTTTCTTCATTTTCTAGTGCTTTTGATGGATGATTTTGTGTAAAACATTTCTTTTTACTTCAGAAATTATTTTGAGCGAAACAAACATGGAAAAACTTAACAAAATTTAGCATTAACATAAATTTATTTTATTTTATCAAAATTCAATATTTGTTCCAGAAATGGATGTTATGAAACCATTTTATTGGTTTTATTTCTTTTTCAAAAAAAGATTTCTGATAGTATGTTTATCTGTATCAAATCTGTAATGAATCTTAATTGCTTTAGTTTTCCTTTTACCTGTGATGTTGTATGGAATGGCATTTACTCGTAAAATGCTTTGATGCGTTGAGTATCATAGGTGCTGCAAGTTAGTTATTCTTTTCAAAACTTTTAGGGTGATGAATATTAATAAATCAACATTTCTTTCATTTGAAATTTTAGCACTTGCTTTACTTGAATAGAAAGATTAAAAAAAAAAAAGGAAGGAAAGGAATAATATAATTTTTCTTCTAACTTTTGCAACTAGATTAATTTTTGTATTAGTATTTTTTTAAGTTCATTTTAGTATTTGAACTTGACATCTATATTCATTTTGGCCATTGAATTTAGATTTTATTAAAATTTAATATGTAATCAGTGTTATTGGAACATGATTAGATGGGTCAATTGAACTAATTGAATTAAGAATCAATTTATATTCTGGTTTGAATAAAGGGTTGAACCGATTGAATCAGAAATTATTCAAAATCGGTAAAAATTGAAAATTTAGGTAAAAATCAATGGTTTAACGAGTTGAATTGGTTTAATGTTTTAAAAGAATTGTGAATTTTTATTTAGTTATTTAATTATTATTAATTTAATGGTTGAACCGGTTAAATAAATTTATTAATAAATTAATGATCTAATTAGTTTAACCATAATTTAATTATTAAAATATTGTGACATTTTAATATTGTATTATGTCGTTAAAATTTTAATTTTAATTGATGATGCTCATAATCTCAAAGTCACAAAGTGTTGTTTTAATTATTTTTTATATTTTTTAATTCCAGGAATTAAAATAAATATAATTATCAAATGTGAATAAAAAAATTAAAATAAAAGTATGACTTGCAAAACTAAAATTACTCTAAAAGTAAATTATACTATTATAATCATTTTGAGACTTGACTATACACATTGGGTAAAACAATGAGCAAGAATGTAGGCATTGATATTTCATTTTCAATTAACGATAACAACATCTTGAGCGTGGAGTTGATCCATCTAATTTACCTTATGCTAATTTACGTTTCTATCCTTGTATAGAACTCCATAAGCAATATGACTATGCAAATTCAAAAGCCCACCATCATAAAATCAAAGACAAAATTTATTGAGATTTTCCTTAGCGTAGTGTGACTCTTTACCAACGTTTTTTTTCATCTTTTTTATCTTAAACTCCCTACTTTTCTCTCTCGTTTTGCACTCTTAAGGAAGACCTTTATCATTGGCGTTAGCCGTTTCTTCAGTCTAAGTTTAGCAACCGAGAAGAGCTCTTTCACTCTTGTATTACCTTTGTTAATAGTGTGGTCCGTAATCTTTCTTGGTTCCCTTAAATTCCAACGTTTTCGTTTGAGAAGGTCCCTTTAATTTTTCTTCGATATTTTCCATTCGGTCTCTCACACGCCAACGCTTTGTTGTTCCAACCAACCACTGCCTATTCTTCTGTACACTACCCACTTCGCAGTTTCTCCACTTAAGTCACCAGTTCGCTCCATTCTTCAATAGGAGAGCTTAAATGGCTACGTTTTGATTTATCAAGTCTTTAGTTTTTGGTTGTTGTGTGGCCAACACTATGGCTGTTGAACAACTAGATAGCCATCAGCTTGCTTACCGACTCTAGTTTTGTTCCCATGCTCGATTTCGTCCAATTTTTTCTGTTAGGAAAGGACACGGCATCAAAATAATTAGTGTTTTTTTTACTCAAGGTTTGGGCCATTGTGTCATGCAGTGTTTAGCATAATGCTTAGGTCTCATGGTGACTCGTTTTTTCTAAATCTTGAGTGACTTATGATTTATCAAGTTTACGTGGAAATTCGATTTTATTTAAGTTTCGTTGCATCTGTTGTTTTAAGTCAAAGATGTTTTCACTATCAAAGGAGCAATGAACTACATAGGAATTCATCACATTATGATTGATGGCTAAGATTGTTTTGTTGTGAAAATTGTTTGTTTCAAGTGATGGCTAAGATTGTTTTGTTGTGAAAATTGTTTGTTTCAAGTCCTTTTTATTTTCAATTTAGGTAAGGAGACTTGTTTCAAGCGATGAAAGCTCTTTTTCTCATCATAAAAATTTAATTCACTTGCCTTTCAAGGCTTTGTCTGGTATGAGACTGAGGTGCTCAATCACTTTCTCTATCATTTATAATAGGGTTTGTGGCTTTGTTAATCTTTGCCTATATAAAAATTTTGTTCATGCTTTACTTATATACTCTTTGTTTATGGAATGAAATGAACTTTCAAATAAAAAAGACAAAACTTATTTAAGTGTTTCTCATTCTTTACTTTTAACAAATATCACTTCAGGAATGGATAATTAACATAAATACAATAATAATTATAATATGAAAAATTATTTGGTACATTATCTTATAGGGGTATAATAAAATATTGAAAAAATACATATCAATTTTTTAGAGCTATTTATGAAATAATAAAAAAATACACATGCAGTTACAACATAATCAAAATCATATAAAAATAATTGTGAATCTTTTTGTTCCAAAGCCACCTTATCACATCATAATATTTTTTTCTTAGCAAACAAGCACTAAGAAAACAAGAAAAAGAAACAAAGCAGAACCATTACCATGTATTTGATTGCGTAAAAAAAGTTGAATGATAGGATGAATGACAAAATGAAAAATAAAAGATCTTGCTAATTGATAGAAAAAAGAAAATAAGAAAGATGATGAACAAGGGAGTGAAAAAAAGAGGATTATAATTGGCAAAAACCAAAAGCAAGAGGAAAGAAAAAAAAGAAAGAAGAAGAAGAGATATTTAATGATAATGCATAAAAACAAAAATAAAATGAGAGACTTGTATTTTAATTTGAAATTTACAATTTTTTTTATTAACAATTTCATTTTTTGTTCTTACATTGCTCAACTTTACGAAATAATAAATTTAACTTTTACATATTTTGTACTAAGTACATTAATGAACAAATATATATTCTAGTTTCGTACCAAGGAAACTCTTATATTTGAAAGGAAAAAAAAGCCACATATAATGACCTGAGCCTGAGGGTACCGCCGTTGAACACAAAGAGACATCAGTGATGACATTTTCACAAGAGCTGGAAAGAAATGGTGAAATGGTTTAAGGTTAGGGGTTTGTTAAATGTAAGACACTGTCTGACAAGTATTTGCTTTGACTTGAAAAACATTATAGTTTGATGAAATTTATTTTACACAAACAAACAGTGAAAAGTTTTAGGAGATTTTTTTTTAAAAATATTTCCACCGGAAGAAGCACGACCTTGATGTCCAACATCACGTACATGAAATAGGGAGAAGGAAATGTTCATTTTCTTTTGTTTTTAATATTTTTATTTATTGAAGTGTATGGTGAGGTTTAGGGTGCCACCAAATTTCCCATATAACTGTCACATGGATTATATAATCAGTGAATCCCCATTGAAACGCAAAGCTAAGAATTAAAGCTCAGCTTGTCTGATCTTCATTAAGAGCTGCATCAATGGCCTTTCATAACAATGAAGGAAAAAAGGCAAAAAAAGAAAAAAGAAAAGTAACTTTTTAAGTACATTAGGAGAAACATTACTGGTAAATTTGGTAAAGCCCAAAGATAAAGAAGGCGACCATCAGTTGTCTTGTCTTACAATTTTGAGGGATTCACATGAAAGGAGAGGTCGATGTTTGATGCTTGCTGGCTAGTTGTTGTTCTGTTTCTTCTTTTCCTTCCCAAGTATAGGACTTGTTCTATGAGGTATAAGTGAAAGTCCCATAGTTTTGCTACAACAAACTGCGCTTAAGTTTTGACATGTATATATCATAATCGAGAGTTAAAGTTTCTGGATATGGAAATAGAAAATGGATGCCACTAATTTCACATTTCACATTATAACCCATACCAAATTGCTGTGAACGCATTCAAAACTTTATTTTCAGCACAGCTAAAAAAAAAATACAAGAGACAAAAGGGGATATAAAGAGGGCTATTTCAACTATACCATATACCCTAGCAACCCATTTTGTTAAACTACCTTATTTATACATATGCAGTTTTATCTCTCTTTCTCCAACATTATTGTTTCCCTCTTCTGTTCTTCTTCCATTAGCTTCTACTATAAACCGGTGCCGTGCTACAGTTAACGAGATCCCTCAAGCCCCAGCCTTGCTGTAAGCCAATTGCAGACCTCATCCATCTCTTTAGGGACTGTGTAATGTCCAATCCTGAACACCCAAATCAACCAATACTTCAGATCATGCATGGTTTGTCAATTAGCAATGAGCTGTAATTACTGTTATTGCAGAAACATATGCAGTTACCCTTCATAGGTTTTAAAAGTGAGGTTTCGGAATCCTGCTATACTCAATGATTGGGCACATTTTTCTCCATTCTTGTAAGGGACAACATCATCGCCTTCAATAGATATTATAGGAGGATCAGATCATGTTAAACATGGTACGGAGAAATTTAATGCTTGTCCGCAAAGCCTTTGAACTGTGAGATGAAGTAGGTTGCAATACTTGCTTAAACGAGACATAAGACACTTACAGGTTCCATGGCTAAGCAAAATAGGCAAGGATGCAGCACGCCTTGCGGCTTCACTGGATACTTCTATTTTGTTCCTTAATCCCCTGCCAAGCAAATAGCTAATCTCATGCTTGCATGTCAAAGAAGTAGAAAACATGACATGAAATAGTTTACAAATGACTTCTTTAGAAAAGTAATCCCGCAAGATGCCATACCTTGAACCTGGAAGCCATCCACTTAGTCCAACAACTGCCCTTAGGCTGATGGGGTATGGGTTTCCATTTCCATACCTTCCAAGAGCATAAGCGGTTGCAGAGTAGAGGGCCATTGCAGCACCCATACTAAAGCCTCCGATACCGACCTTAACTGTCATAACAAAGTTGACATGATGGTAAGTATTTAAAACATCAATTTATATATCGTCTTAATATTCTATACAGTTAACGAAATGAAACATTAGACAATGGCACAAAGACCAAAAGACTACAGTCTGGGGGAGGAGGATAAATAGTGCATAAGATAGCATATTCCATCATTAGTAAATGTTTATTTCTAACTCAAGTCTAAACTTTATTCAAAAATTAAGAACTGAAAAAGGGGTAAAAATTAAACCGCTACTTCATTTGCAGGTATTGATTTGAAGTTCAATTTAAAGCATTTTTTTAGTTTATTGTTGAAAGAAATTTGCGTTAGAATCTTGTAGGATACATCTTTTTGTTGATAACAAAACTAAAGCCTTCGAAAATACCATCAGATGGCTCTGATGACAAGAAGTTTGCAATATGTGCCGCTGAAGCATCTAAACCTTCCCAATCATCCGGACCATCTTCTGAAAGCTCACCAGCATCAAACCCTGATGCAAGCAATTAAAAAAAATATTATATCAGTGGCAAGCATTACAAAATAGTGCTTATTTCAAAACTAGATTAAAAGAACCAAAAATTAACTTACATGCAGTGCAAGGAAATCCCCCAAGAATGGCCACAGGACGAGTAGGAGCGGTGGGGCAAATCCATTTTATCTGAAACAATAGAATCAAGAGAAATATATAAGAATTATTTCTCTTGAACTATTCATGTCTGACATAGATACGGTTACAGGTACAGGAATGACTCTGCGAGAACTTCCTAGATATATGCTTCAAATCCACAACATTCATAACTGAATCAAAGTAACAAAGAAGCAATATGTGTATCAGAAAGCATAATTTTTAATTTATGAAAGCATCCTTACATTTGGTAGAGGAAGGCTTTCCAAAATCTGGGACCAGCTGCAACGCAACAGGAAGAAAGATAAGGATAAAAATGCTAGTTTTCTAATTGACTTTCTGTGCTCTATTCTCAGCTACACATGAAAATGCAACAGGAGATAAAGCTTCTCTATTTTTTTTTTTTGAAAAAGAAAATAAGGAAATAAAAACTTTCTCAAATACTGGGAAGAGGTCATAATATGAGAGCAGTAAGCATTCCAAAGGCAAAATAGCTGCAAATTTGCCACTCTTGTCCATGCAAGGTGATAAAGAGTAAAAAGCTAGTGATAAAAACCTGTTTTACCTTGAATCTAGAATTTGTGCTTTATTGCTGTGGGATTAAGTAAAAAAGAGTCTAGAAACACAAATAATAATAAACAAACATGAATATCCTTAGCCAAAAAGATAAATAACGTTTTGTCAATTTGGCATGAGAAAATCAAGTTAAGTTTGTGGTCCGGTATCTATGAACATGGAATATACTCATTTTCACATCTAGAGGCTTTCCCAAATTGAGCTTAACACTCAGATGAGACAAATAAAGAAGAATAATATAATGAATATTATTATTTCACAGCTGCACTGCTTTCTCCAATCTCCATCCAACTTATTCCATTTAATAGTACAATGAAAAGAAAGCATAACAACTCTACAGTGAAAAGCATAGCATGATATGGCCCCTCTTATAAATAAATCATGCTGACATTCTCAAACAACTTTTCTTCTTTAATGATTCAGAAAGTCCAATCTTCTGATACAGGATTTTTGCTTAAATTCAAAAGGATGGCACAAAACCGTATGTCTGTTTATGGTTCTCATGTTTGGGATGGGATAGTCTCGATTCAATGAATGAAGTTTATAGAAAAAGCGATTGACACCCTGGTTGTCCCATATGGATATGAACTAGATACTAAAGGACACATATCATGCTTCTTCAGCAGATTGTTTGTAGTAAACGAAGTGACAAATGCAGGAGTTTTGTAAATCCAAAGATGGGTTTATTTGATAATCAAAAAGGCAATACAGCCACTGAATAATGAGAGGATAAAAGAGAAGCAATAATACCTAGAACCATTGTCACCAAGGCCATGAAGCCAGACTATAGTTGCCTGGTGTTTTCCTTTTGGTCGAACAACATGCGTCCTTCCAAAGTCGAATGTCTTTCTAGCAGTTCCACTACCTAAAAAAATGGCACCCATAAAAGGTTAAGTTCAAAGAAGAAAAAACATTAATTTGAGAACTTATAAATGAATCCAATAATTAAAAGGCATCATCAATCCCTATATATATCTGACAGAAATTAATGCAATGAGAAAAAGGAGTAAACACAAAGAAAGCAGCAAACCGGAGCCGACGGTCTGATATGAATAACTCATGTTTTTGTTTTCCTAGTACTTGTGAGAATGCAGTAAAGAGCAGGCCAAAGTGTGAGGTGACACAATGAAGAAAACCCAGAAGGGGTATTGCCTATTTATAAGCAGGAAGGGCAATGTGAAAATGGAATAAAACAGGTGAATATTGAGTGCAGCTGGCTACAAACTCAGCCTAAAAATTGCCTAGAAAACTCAAAAAGGAGCGAAGGAAAGGGCATCCTTGAAAAGGAAGGCAAGGACAAAAGCAAATGATCTTTTCAATAGTAGAGAGAATCCGAGCAGAACAGAGCGCCAGCACTCCATCATCCATCCCCTTAATAGAGATTTGCAATATAGAGAGAATCTATGCTTGTGGGCAGTGGCCATACAATAAAGCAAAATCCCCTACAACAACTCAACAGAATATTACTGAAAACAATAAAAAGAATAATCAAAATTTGAAAAAAAATAAAAAGATAAATCTTTTCTTTCAATCATTTGTTTATGAATTCTTTGATGATTTGATCGATACCCATTAACAATAAAAACTCAGAAAAATTTCAACTTTCATACATCCGTACAAATTCATGGTATAATGGGAAATATACTGAAAGGTTCCATGACTCATGACTAGATACATACACATGTATACATGCGTACAGAAATATGTATAAACTAATTACATTCTCTTTTTTTGAGGGGGATTTTTCGTATATATTTTGTAAAGTTTGCTTTTTTGTTCTCTCTCTCTCCTCTCTCTCTATATATATATATTAGTATTGTAAAGTCTACCAACCTCAATTTGTTTGTGGAAGAGACAGCAAGAAAAGAAAAGCATGTGATCCTCTATCTTCCTTTTCTGCTTGCCACCATTATTTTTGGTTTGCTCAGTTCCCACCATAAAAGTTTTGTTTTCCTTCATTTTTATGCAAAGGTTAACATGAAAATATTGACTTAAAAAAAAAGGAATTTTTATTTATTTGCTATGCTGGAAGCAACATAGATGCTAAAAAGCCTATTTACTATTACTAATACCATTGGAAATTGCAGAGTTGCAGACCCACTATTTAACTGGTCTCATATTCATTCATATCAATGTTGTCTCTGAACCCATGTTGTTCCATCACTTTTGTACCTAACAAAATGCAACCTCCAAAGAAATTTAGGTTTGGTGGATTTCATCCAATCCAACTAATGTCACGACACACATGCAAACTCTATATTTAACTGGTTTGACTAAAGGGGAACATATTGCTGACATGGCAAGCGACAATTGGTTTATGGTGTTGAATGCTCACATCTCATTACCTTATAGGTCAACTTTTCAGTAATTTTTTCCCCATGTTGTCTAGAAAACAATGAGGCCCAACTTTTTCATTGTCAACTCCTTTACCCCTACTTGCTACCAAACACTCATTTGGGGCAAGCATCAATGTCAACAAGTATATATACATATTACACGCACTCACATTGGAATGATGCTTAATCTTTTGGGTTTAGTTCATTCATTCTTTAGGTTATTATGAGTGATAAACAACATATGCTGTTGGCACTACCTCTGTGTGTTGCCTAATTTATTACTAATATAAAAAGTCCGCTTACCTGATGTTTATAGGTATTGGATAAAGCTTGTTTATTATTTGATTTGAAATCTGGGAAAACCAATGGTTTTAACATCACACATATATATATGAGAACAAAGAAAGCGGCTTTATTTGGAGTAACTTGTTTGTATAAAGCTATTTAGACAACATACTATTTTACCAAAAGGATAACAACATACTATTATTTTTTTTCTTTTTCCCTTTTTTTTTGTCATTTCAAGCCATTTATATTCATATAAATGGGAGAAAACAGTTGTACATAAATATACATATTATATGTTTGTAACCATATTCGTAGTTTTTGCATTTTAGATGCAACGGAAAACAGAAATGAGAAAACTTAAAGTAGTACTGTTGCAGAGCTGGATAAAACTTGGGGGAAGAAATTTCATACGTATATACAAGGGCAAAGGTAGGAATCTTTTATCGGGAACAGGATAAAAATAAAAATAAAAAGATCATGCTAAAAGGACTAAGCTAAATTATTAATTTCTAAAAGGGGCTAAAAACAAAAATTCTCTATTTTATCGGAGAGGGCTCAAAGCCCTTGTCTGCCATCTTTCGATTCGCCCCGTATGTCTAACACTCACCCAAATCTAGGTCATTTAGTTAAGAGTATAGGTCGAAAAGCAGGTTCTCATGTAAGCATGGACTGAGCTTGCTCCACAACAGTTCGGAAACATATAGAATTTATAGAAGGTTTAGGGTTCTTTTTGTCCTTAACAATTTAATTAGTGAATATAGGTTAAAAGATTAGGGTACCAACATTTTTCCAAAAATCAAAGTTGGGCGCAGTCAGAGGCAGACAAATGGAAAAGCTGCACATTTAGTACCTCTAAAAAAATAATTTTGCAATTAAGTCACTTTAGCCTCTTTGTTAAATGAAATTATATTTTTGGCCCTATTATAAATTAATAAATCAATTTGATCTCTTTTAACACAACAGTTTTTAGCTTTGCCTCCAAAAATTTTGTGAATTTATCTCGACCCCAACACGATATTCCTCGCAATGTGAACGAAGATATAGAATTAGTTCTTAAATTTAAATGGGATATTGACATATCATATGTATGGATTCTTTTTATGTTTCTTAAAAAAAGATTGTGTTCATATTTTTATCTTTACATCTTATACATAATCGAAAATTATTATAAAAATATAATTCTCTAAATATATCACTTTTTTTTAAATGAGTTTATACCTACATTATTATATATATATATATCATTTGTTAAGATCAATACAAAGAGAGAATCATAAATATAAGAAAAATTCACACAACCAGCATTACAAATTTGACAATCTAACTACATGCAAAAGGCATTGATGTAATATATAAACTGTGGGTCTAATTGGACGGCCCCTAGAACTTGTAAGTCTTTTCAGAAAGCAGAAGATAAATGATTCGAGAGGCTGCTATTCCATTACTGGGATTCACACTCTCTTGTTTTCGGGTTTGTTTGTTTTAAGTTTAAAACTACAGTCAAATACTAAAAAGAATAAAATCTATTTGTTATAGTACAAATGGATTAAGAATTAAAATAAAGTGTACTATATGGTACATTGTGAGTCTCAATTATTTTTTAAAAAAAATATTTATTTATTTAAATTTTAGAAGTTTCAAGATATAAATAATTTTAAATGTTTATTATATATTTATTATTTATACCATATAAAATATGTTATGTCAGATTGACATATTTTATAACATTAAAAATGAACACGGTTAACACAGCAAGAACCTTCACATTTGGACTAGGGATGATCGGTTGTAGCTTAAATGTTAAAATTGATTTATTGAGTCTTGCTAACCGATGTTCCTAGTGCACTTTGTGGGGTAAGTTAATGTAGTATTATATTAATAATATTATATCATTTCTATAATAATAATAATAATAAAGACAATATTGTAGCAAATGCGAACGTTAAACAATTTTATTATAAACTTAAATATTGAGGAAGGAGATGTGATAGTGAAGACTTGAAATGGCAATATAAAAGCTTTAACCGGAAAGTGAGGGGATTTTTTAATCTAATTCTTTTTTGTTTTTGGTTTTTTCGTTGTCGTTGTAATCTCTAGCAAATTAATATGAATAATAAGATATTGCAGAATTCTAGAGGAAAGACGATTAGAATACACGTTGCAGAGAATATGAATGTCACTTTCTTCAGGTTTCATTTTCCTGTCCTTTGTATTTGTTGTTTTTAGCTTCTAATCCATGCACGCTTTTGTTTTAGAAAATGGCTAAGAGTGAAAGATACAAAATTGGTTTAGTGAATCTCAATGGGTTAATTTGATTACAAACTTTTAAAATCAAATTAATTTACACATTAAATGATTTTAAGTTTTTTGAATGAATAGACTTGGTTAAATTATGATGGCTAAAAACGGATTTTAATTGGCCATAGTTTCAAGTAGGCTCATTCATTTAACCAATATTTCAAAATCATGTTGGTGTAATTAATACAATTAATCGAGTATTGAGAACAACTCATTAACTAATGCATTAGTCAAATAGGATCGTCTGAATTCATTAATTGGGTTTAATGGAAAATGACTCACCCTTGATTTTTGTAGGGAAGAAAAGAAAATTGACAAACTAGAAGAAACTAAAAATTATGCCCTTCAAGCTGCTCGATAAACCAATTAATCTGAATTTTTTTAAATATATATATACACACATATTAATGCTGGGAACATTCAGCATTTTAAATTTTTATTTAATTTAATGCAAGATGAACACACCCTTACTCAAAACGGAAATAGAAATATATAAATCTTCTTCACCATGATATAAAACCGTATTTAATAAAACTGCGTGAGATAACAATTCCCAACTGACAAGGACATTGATCTGAGCTAAGGGAATATTTTGGGTACTGACTGAGAGATGAAAAAGAAAATGGAGCATCTGATGAAAAGTTACCAGTGAATTTCAG
Organism: Gossypium hirsutum; assembly: GCF_007990345.1. Classification (NCBI taxonomy): domain Eukaryota; kingdom Viridiplantae; phylum Streptophyta; class Magnoliopsida; order Malvales; family Malvaceae; genus Gossypium; species Gossypium hirsutum. The sequence continues at coordinate 12,106,859 of NC_053428.1, read as the reverse complement.
ATTCAATATTCCAAAGTTACGCCAGCAAAACCAGAATAATGGTTTAACGCCAGCAAGTTTCTTTCACGAAAGAATGGAAAGGCAGCCATAGATTATCTGCCAACGCATTAAAAGTTCACCTAAGAAGATTCATAGTTCAAACAGACCACCGTCTCTAGATTGCCCAAAAAAGAAAAAGTCATACCATCTCAAATGTTGCGAGGGCAACTGCCGCCCAATTGGAATCAAACAAGACATGAAGATTTTAGCATTTGAAGGTGCACCGTATACTGGACATCATTCCATCTTACTCCAATTTTATTCCAATAGGAACAACTGAGTTGCAATAAATGATGATCGTCTCCATGTCCATCCGGAGGTCCTCCAGGACCTACAACTTCCAACTGCAAAATAACAGTGGAAATAGTTAGGAAAACCCTAAATGTGGGAAACAACCGAATTCTGCACAGGTTCAACAAGGCTGGAAGAGTAAGAATGCCATTTCATTCATTTTCCTAATTGCTTTAGAGGGCAATAGACTAAGGGAATGGAATGAAAGCGTCCAGGACTCGCTTCAGTCATAGCATTGGAGCCACAACCTTAGTTTCAAACTTTTGGGCTTTGGGTGGCAAAAAAAAATCAGATAAGAGTTGTAGTTCCAATTACTCCCTTCAGGTACGGTCTAGATATCTTAAAACATTTACAACTCAATCTAAAAAATATTTGTTTGTTGCATTCACTGATCATATTTACAGAATTACAGATGAAGTAACCAGAACCCAGCTGACCAAAGTAATACCCATATATATATAAGCTATTTATTGCACCATCTGGTTTTTCAACCATGCTAGTTGACTATAGCCTAGAGGCCTAACTGAGAATAATACTAATACTATTTATTTATTCCATAACTCCCCACATCATTAACAACTAATTCAGAGTTTTTGGTGAATTCATGAATGGGCTAACAGAAACCTCTAAGCTGGATATGGGTCCAACGAATACAAAGAAATTGATATTGGATGTGAAATCAAATATATCAGCTTAATCTAAAGAAAAATCAATGTTTTCTAATTCAAGATATCCACTCACCACAAAATACTGTGAACAAACTGGACACTCATGCAGCTTGCCTTTCTCCAGCCAAAACCAAACACCATCCTGCTCATCCTCTGCATTTTTTAAACAGGTAAATCAAATGAGCTTCACTATTGTTCAAGCAGAATAGAAATTTTGTAAAATTATGAGGAAAACATACAAGAACAACCTTAGTTCGAACTTATACAAGCAAAAACTAAGTTAACAGAAAATTGGAAGGCAATTCAAATAAGTTAACAACATCGAAAAGAGTGTGGCAATAGTACAAAATAATGCACCTGTTAACATCTTCTGGTATATAATTTACTTGCATTATGAAAAACCAAATAACAGTTTTAAGTATAAATAGCTTCACGAAATATCACCATTAGGTAAAAGGCAAACCATCTAAATGGAAGTGCACAAAATTCCAAGCACTTGAAGCCATGTAGAAAACCACAAACAAACAGAATAAAAGAATGAATGCAACAAAGAACACAGCAGAAAAATTGTTTTCACTAATTAAAACGCCGTCTGTCATTGTTTCCATATGATATAATGCACATGGTCAAACACGAGTTCTTCTATTGTAATACACTGTCAAAGGCATTACATACTAACCTTTGTGCCAAAAGGACCGACAGGATTGTTTACATCTTCAAGGATTTTCTTTCCCTAAAGAAAGGCAAAAAAAAAAAAAGGATATCAAAATTTAGTCATAATGTTTAGAAGTTACAACAATATACTCGACAATTTGAATCAGACACCGTAAGAGGAAACATCACCTCAAGCTCAGCAGCAAGCTCCTCGCGCTCATGACCAGTGGCGATGGGCATTACATCCTCAACCCTCTTTTTCACATGTGTATACAACCAATCAAATAAAAAACAAAAACAGGAAATCAATATCGGATACCCCATCGACAATATGCTTTTCAAATAAATAACTAAACTCAAACTTCTATCTTCTTCGTAATTTCGAAGCCCATTAATTAATGATGATTTAAGATATTCATACAGATATAAATGAACACTTATATAATTTATAAGACTCTACCTAACGGATGCAATGCTTAAAACCAAAATGAATCGTTGAGAGTGATATAAGGAAATTAGAGTTACCTGACCCGGCAGCTAAGTGGCGAGTGAGGAGCGATGAGGAAGGCAAGAAACGGAACATTTGAACTGAAGCAGCGGCGTTTTAGAAGGGGATCGGCGTGGAACTGTGGCTAGGGTTTTTAGTTGTGGAATCAGTAGCCTTCTCCACATAGTTCTGAATTCAAAGATCTGAAGGTTTTAATTTTGGTGATCACGCCCCAGCTTCTTTTGAGAAATATCAAACAATAAAAACGATTTTGTTTTTCACTTTCAGTGCCAAAAGAGAGAGGACAGATTCGGAAAATGTGGAAGCTGACGTTGCCGATGATTGGGTTAACTGTATGTTTTCTTCGGGTCACGCTGGCTCTTGCAAACTTTCCGGGAATTTTGGGCTCTCGGTGCGGTTCGAATTTATAGGCTTGGTGAGGTTCAGGTGGGAAATTGCCACCCCAACAAAGGAAGATATTTGGAGGCACATAAGACGGGAGATTTAAGAAAGATCCAATGTAAATCTAACTTTTTATTGGTTTGGACAGTTTAGAAATGTTATTATGATTTCTCTTTTCTTGATAATTTATATATCTATTATTATATATGGATAGTTATCTTTCAAATATGAATTTAAACTCAACTTCAATGAGAAAATAAAATAAGAGTACTTAATAACGTATCTTTATAAATCAAGAACTATGAGATTGTTCTTTTTATTTTGGATGACCTTTTTTTCATCAAATTAAGATTGTGTTTTTTGATTGGAGAATGATATTTTAAAATTGGAACAATTTTTTAAAAATATGTTTGTTTAATGATTTTGTGTAAATGGTAGAATTTCTTCAAATCATTTTTAAAAAATTATTTTAATGAAGAAAATTTAATATAAATTATATTTATTATAAAATATTATATGATTACTTTTTTTTGACAATCAAAATTTATTTTAAAATATAGTAATATTTTACATAGATTTAATAAATCAATACCTAATTAGAATTTAATTTGAAGTTACATTAAAAATTTATAGTAAAAGAATGGAGCAAGAAGGGGTAAGTAAGGTTAAGCGATCTTTGAAAAAATATTTTTATATTATTAAAATATTCATATTATATACGTAAAATATTCATTACAAAATATTTATAAAATGTAATAGTATAGAAATTTCAATAAAATATTAAGAATGTTATTTAAAATTTTAAATTATTATTGATATTAAAAAATTAAATAAAAATATTTTATTAAAACAAATTATTATATTAATATTTTATAATATGATTAATTATAAACATGTATGTTTAAGAACATTAACACTTACAATAATTGAGGTTAATATTTAATATTTTAAATTTTAAATTTAATTATTATATTTAGTTTTGCTTAAGTTTTATATAAAAATTAAGTAAAATTCGTTATCAACTACCTCTTAATAGATCTACAAAATACCGAAAATCAATTACTAGGCTTGCTCAAATGAATATATTAAGAAACCAAAAAATACTTCCTTAGGAAACTTTTTTGAGTAGTGTTGTCTTTTTTCAAAATGTGAAGTCATAGAAACCGTATATACATATATTGTAAATCATTGTTCATAAACAAGCACACTCTAAACTTATTATGTATTCGGCCAAAAGAAACATATTCATAAATCACTTAATAAATTGTTTTTTATTTTAATTATCAGGTAATTATTAATATTTTTATTTTATTATTTCATATACAAAGAAATGTGTTTAATTTTTCCTTTATCTAAAATTTCTAAATTTTTTATTTATTACTAGAAATAATGAAAATATAATATTTTGAAAGTAGAGTAAATTTAGATTGTAATGTTACTCCTATTGTAAGCGATTAGACCTTTCCCTACACCAATGAACGGGCTCCCTAATTGGGTTTTTGACGAGTTATGTTGGTAGCCAGCGTTGATTGCTAGGGTCTGCCATGGAGGCAACTTTTCTGTGAAGATTATTGGAAGGAACAGCCCACTCGAAGCACATCAATTTTGATTCAATGAATATTTAAGGGAGACATGTGATAAAAGAGCTTTTGTTTTAGATTCAATGAATTACTTTTCCTTCTGGGTTATGCATGAGTTTTATGTTTTACTCCAATTGTTTGAACGTGTAAAGATACTGGATAGTTCGCCGTATCAATTTATGACGAACTCAGATTATGAAATTCTTTCAATCCATGAGAGATGCACCTTAGTACCAGATAATCCACTACTTTATTCAACCACAGAGATCGGAGGGACCCGCACACCTGGACAAAGCTGACGTGGAAAGATCTATATTAGTATACCATAAAAAAAGATCATCCTCCACGTCATCAAAAAGGGCACTCACAACGACTATGGGTCCCACCATATACGAGGCGACGGAAGTCACTCATCGACTCCGTAACACCTAAAGATACAAATGCATCACCGATCCTACGGTCTAAAATCAATATTACAAAGCACAATCAACTTTCTTTCCTCGAAACTGACACAAACACTAAACATAACCCAGATTTCCGACGAATATAATAAAAAAACAACAACGCAGGATTCAGGATTTCCACATAGATTTTCATTTCGACAAATTATTCTTACCGTTAACCCGGCAATTATTAGGCCTCAATCACATACCGGCCAACCCGACGTATCGGACGCAAGACGAGACGCGATCGCCGAGTGGTACATCATATCGTGAAACGACGCGTTCTCCATTGTCTTCCTGCGAAGTTGCTTCGCTTTCTCCTCGGTGAAGCACCTGAGCGTGGATTTGGATCTGGATCGACCCGGATCTTAGTCCGATTCGGATACTTCAGGATTTCTCTCCGATGTGACGCCGATATGGCCATCGTTGAGGTAATCGGGGTTGGAGGACAACCCGAAGAGGGGAGCCCACCAGGAGGAGGAAGAAACGGGTTTTCTGCGACTTGGATCGGGTCTTTGAAGTGAACCGGATGAGGCCCGGATCGGGGTTGAGAGGGAGAATGCAAGAGTTGTCGCCATGGAAAACAAAGAGTTTCTCAGAGAGAGAGGTGAGAGCTTTTGGTAAATGAAGCAGAGGGGAAAAGACCACCATTAGGTCTTGTGGATTGAGATCGGGAAAATATCCTCTGCGGTCTACAAGGGCTAGGCTCGTTGGAACCTTTTGTGGTATGAGGGTATATTAGGCACAGTGGAAAAATCTTAGCCCTATGGTTGGTGGGTTACACAAGTATTACAGTCGGAACGACTAGAGAATATTGAAGCTCTTGAAAAAAGGTGAAAAAGTGGATAAGATAGGACACGTGGACTGCATGGAAGAGAGTGCGGAGGGACTTATTTATTTTGGATTTATTTGTGCACTTTTTTTTATGGTAAGCTGTCACAAAAAAGTGCAAAATGGGGACATGACGGAGTCGTCAAGGAAGGGTTTCTTTTGCCCCAAAAAGATTATTTTAATTTCCTATAAATTAAATATAATAAAAATCACATTTCCAATCAATTATGAATTGACCGTTAAAAGTTCTTTTCATCGTTTATTAGGATGAGAAATTAATTTCCTTCTCCATATTCTTGAATTTTATATTTTCTTTATTGTATTTTAATTTTCTATTACTCCATTTTTGCTCCTTATCTCACTAGGCCTTGGACACAATTGCGTAACTTGGATTCACAGTTCCTGATGTCATTAAAATGGAAAATTATTTATTTAAATATTTAAAAAGAAAGTTAAAATTTAAATTAATAAAAATAAAAATATATTTTATCTCTTTAAAAATAATAAAAAATTAATTTATTTCTTTTAAATTATAAAAATAATAATTATTAAAATTTTAAATTTTAAATTTAAAATTTAAAATTTAAAATTTAATTTCCATCCTTCTAAAAAATATTTTGACTTTCCCCTAAACATGTGACTTGTGCACTCTAAACCAAGCTCATAAAGCCGAAAATTGAGACACCAAAAATATGTAGAACATATGGATGATTATTTTATAAAGATGATGGATTCGATGTGTATTACACATTTTTACAATTTTTTATATTATTAATATTTAAGTATTTTTGGTATTTTCATTTATATCGATGATACAAATTTAATTTTGAATTAAAAATCTGATTCGAAATTTTTGTATATATTAATAATTTATTAGTTGATTTATAAAAATATTGATAATATAAAATTTTATAAAGTACATGAGATAATTTTTATTTGATTATTTTCAAAAAATAAAAAATTCTCTATATATTTATTTTACTTTTTTATATGAAAATGGAGGATAAATTGTTCAAATATTGAACCAAAAATCTGATATCAACAAACTTAACTTCAATGAATTTTTTAGTTTTTGACCCATAGGTTGATTTGGCATTTATTTACTATTAATTTTGTCCTTTCAAATACAATTTCAATACATTTGGATTAAATTTTTATTTCTCTATAAATATACTTCAATTTTTTATTTTACTTCTCAGTAAAATTCCAAAGTGTTTAAATTCTTCTCTCTTTTTTTTTACAATTTCCTTAAAATTTAAAAAAATATGTATATAAATTATTTATCTAAGTGAAGCCTTCTTCTATTATAAAATAATGGAGTTCTTAGATTCATAATCCTTACACATTAAAATGATATAATAAATAAATTATTATGTCGAGAAAAATTTGAAGATTTACAAGTATTTAATTTAAAATATTATTTATATTAATATAATTAAATTTAAATAAAAATAGTTTACTTAAAAGGCAATTTCCAAGCATACGAGTGTAATCCACCTTTTAAAAGATGAAGTTTGGATCCGATTCAATTTGGGCCGGATATTGTGAAGGTCTCATTGGGAAATTTCATTCCTCTCTTCTTATTGCAGTCCAAAGGACAACTTTATTCATAAGCCTATTTTCTCCTCTTCTCTTCAAATCAACGTTATCAATTTCTCGCCTTTTCTTCCCAAGCAAAGCACATATTTTCCAACAGGTAAACAAAATTAATTATTCAATAAATAAAAACCCTAAGTAATTTTGGTGGAAATGTCGGGTAAAGGAGCGAAAGGGTTGATTACGGCTGGCAAATCCGCCAAAGACAAAGATAAGGACAAGAAGAAACCCATCTCTCGCTCATCTCGTGCTGGTCTCCAGGTCCCTCTCTCTCTGTGTCCCCGCCCCCCGGGGGTTAATTTTCAGTTTGAATCAGCTGTTTCTTTTTTATTGCTTTTGTTTTCGTGTATTAGATTTGTACTTATGAAGCATTCTCCAATTCCTGCCAAAAATATAGTTTCAGGTCAAGAAACGGAGATTTTTCTTTGTTAAGTTATTATCATGTCGATTTCCGTGCAATTGTTAATATTTATGTATTTATTTGAGAAGAAGGCTTTCTAAAATTATTAGAGGAATTATTTAAGCGGGAATTTGCATTAGTGTTTTGCTGTTTCTTTTTTAAATCTGCCTGATCTATTGCATCATATGGAAATGAATGTTTTTTTTTTTTTTTTGCTATGTTAAGGCATAATTTTAAATATTGGCTTTTGATGCAAGTCCAATCGTCATAGCACGTTTCTGTTCATTTTGATTTCTGGGTCCCATGGTCTTGCTAAATGCCCTCTATAAATAAAAGCTTATAGTTTTAATTTTATTGTAATGGACGGCACTGAAGGCAGCCATTGCCTCTGTTGATGTTTGGATTGAGCTTATGAACAATTGTGCTTTTTGTGGATTGCCTTCATTCATCAAAATATTTACATGTTTTATGATATTAGTTGTTGCAAAGGGGACAGTGTTCTATGAATAATTATGGTCCTGAGTTCTGCCTTATTAATTGTCATTTACATGATGAGGGCCCAAAAAAGGGGGGGGGGAAGCTGGGTTGGGGAGTTGGGAAAATTTGTTTATGTTGATAACAGTGGTTTGCCTTATCATCGAAACCTTCAATTGTCATAGCGTTTTAGATCTGTGTGCAATTCTTATTCCAAGGAGCTGGGGAAATTTTTGTGAATAATGGTTGAGAGTATGTTTTGTAAGAAAATCTACTTTATAACTTTTGCTTCAATCAGACTACTAGGTTTCAGGATATGCTGGTTTAAATTCCTCTTATCTCCCACTTGGTTTGTTTTTTTTACTGTCTGATATCGTAATAGTTGCATTAAGTTTAGCAAATTGGTTTTTTCAACATAAGATATTTTTTTAGTTTCTCTTGCTTCTCTAATGTTATTTAAAAGAGCATGAGGTACACAAACAAAATATCAGCTTTGAAATTATAACCATTAATGAAGTTTGTGGGCAATTTTATGGAGGACCGATGCACAACAAGAATTTTGCTTGCTCCCTATAGTGGCTTAGTTGGTTTTGAGGTACCTTATGGGAACAACTAAAATGAACAATTTAGTTATTGCTTTGGTAAAACTATCTTGCATTAGTAAAAGTACATATAAGGTTGAATTTTTTAGTGATAGAAATATTTTCACGGGGAAGGAGAATGCATTTTTCTTTCCTAATCTAGATTAACAATTTATTCCAAAATTCTATTTGTGGATGGCCACTATATGGTATGTTCTGGCAAAGGAGCGTTAAGAGTCAGTTGTTGGAAAATAGGCTCAAGCAATATAACCACTTGCTACATTGAAATTTTGCCTATTAAAGCCACATGATAGGTGATTTTGTGACCATACTAAAAGTAGCATTCTGTTACATAAAATTTTTTCAATTTCGAAGTTGTCCATATTGTTGAAGAACATTAAAGGGATGCCTATTAAGTTCTTGTCAATAGTGATAACTGATATGCGTGTTAGTTGTATGAGATGTCTTATTCCACATTGAGAGCTCTTAACTCGTTCCACCTTGATATTGGTTTTGCTATCCTTTCAGACTCATAATTGTTTTGATCACCCTCTACTATCACCTAATACCCTGAACTTGTGCTAATTGGTTGTATTCTTCATAAATTTTCGATAGACTAAGTATTGCTAGGAAGCTTTTCGATGGACGTTTTAGTACCTTGAACTTGTCTTTCTTCTTAGCTAAATGTAGCTGTTTTTTTTTTTTTTTTTTTTTTTGGTTAATGAGTTATGAAGTCTCCCAAATCAGCATAATTCTCCACGTTTGAAGTGAGGCTGTATTCTGCATCTGTTTTGGATAAATTGGGTTTTCTGTATGTGATGAGGCATAAATCATCATCTTTAAGATGGAAGATAGACTGGATATTTCATTACACTTTGTTCTCTAGTAGATGTACAGTTAATTCATTGAAGTTATAATGAGATGATTCTTATTGTATTGTATGCACTCAATGTAGTTCCCGGTGGGTCGTGTCCACCGTCTGTTGAAGACAAGAGTTAATGCACATGGAAGGGTTGGAGCAACAGCTGCTGTATATACTGCTGCCATACTGGAGTACCTGACTGCAGAGGTGCTAGAACTGGCAGGTAACGCAAGCAAGGATCTGAAGGTTAAGCGTATAACGCCTAGGCATTTGCAGCTTGCAATTCGGGGTGACGAAGAACTTGATACCTTGATCAAGGGAACCATAGCCGGAGGTGGTGTTATCCCGCACATTCACAAGTCGCTTATCAACAAATCCTCTAAGGAGTAGTGTATGTTAATTGGTTTCTCTGTTGGATTTTGTTTGTAGCCATATTAAGCTCTGAAAAATGTTTTTGGGGCCTGCTTGTTTCTGGACAAGGTGGATAAATTGTTTTCGAGAAGCTAATTATGGAAAATTTAAGGATTTGAATTAGAAAGATGGCTTCAAGTTGCGATTCTAATACATACCGCTGATATGTTTTTATGGAAAATTTAAAGGATTTGAATTAGAAAGATGGCTTTAAGGATCTGAGATCCATTGCTTCAATTTTATTCATTGATCTCCCTTTGCTCAATTTTTCTGCCATGCCATTATTCTTCATGTAAGAGTAAATAACGTTATCGTTACTTGTTCATGAAATCACACAAAACTTAAATACGATAGATTCATGCCTCTTAGTCCCGTGTAAGGAAAATTATCATTTTAATAATTTGGTGATTAAAGAGCCAGATGACACTGAATGTAAGACCCAAAAACTTGAATTACCAATAATATATTTCCCTCCATAGGACTATGAATCTAAGTCATAATAATCTTATCGTGAGAAATAAATGTTCATAAACTGAAGGAATTTTTTACTTGTACATTGATAAGCGTATTGACATAGTTCAGCTGGAAACTGGGAGGTAGCCAAATAGGATTCGGAAAGAACTTGCACACAAAAATTGGAAGATCTCATCCCATTTCTAATTTCACAAACTCCCCTAACCTAGCTGAGTTTGACTCTACAAGTATTGTATGCTAATCCAAAATAAAGGCCACCCCTATCGCATGCATCTCGTCTGCCTAGATATCTCCTCTCATTGCTTTTCAATCACCACTCACAAGTACGGTTTCACAACAAAAAAGTGAATCCCACACCTGAATATGGAGAATGATATGTGTATTAATGGGGTCCTAATCCGTATACATCTTAGCGATGCGTAAAAGCAAAATCCTTCCTGTAAGATTCGAACCCTGCCTGTATTTAGATATGTTAATACCTCCAAATGGTTGCTATCTACTGCCATTTCATCTTTAGCTGGTTTCTAACAGCTTCTATCTCCTTTGCTTGTCGCTGTTGAGACAGGAGTTAGAAAACCAGAGATATAACAATCTTGAAACCAGTAAAAATAGAAAAGGAACTATAATGTATGTAATTAAATCCAAATAGGTCATATTTAGAACAAAAAATTATAGGTAGGATAGGATAACATTGATGAGCAAATTGCAGGGGTGGCACTGGCCTTGGCCACCCAAAAATGGTAAAAGTTCAGTTTAGCCCCCTCAGAAAATTTTAAGTTACAGGTTAATACAATGGGAAAATTGGCTGGTAAATTGTCTCCATAACATCTACTTTTATAGCATGCTTATTTTAATCTTGTATAACCCCATTCTTATTTCCAAAACCTATTTTTACTAAAATTGTCTCCTCTTTTTTAGCTAAAATAACCAAAAATTCATTATAAATCAATTCTTAGTCTTTATTTTATACCTAAATAAACATTTAATCTTCATTTTGTGCTCAACTTTAAGGTTTAAGTTATATAAGCACGTAAGTAAATAGAAAGAAGTTAGGATGGCATTGGAAGCACCTCATGTAATGCCTTCCACCACATATCTGATTGTAGTTGCAGCAATCGCCATTCCATTCCCATATCAAATTCAATGTTATTGGGCTGAGAAGCATGTGATGTTGACTTTGCCTTTTTCTGGGATAAAAAAAAAAAGACATTTCAAATAGACCCTAATTATAAACAAATAAGCATAGTTAAAACGATATGAAAGAGAAGAGCAGATGATACTTCAACAAAGCATGAATTAGTTGATGCAAAAATTAAGTTTACCATATCTTCAGTCTGCCTTTGAAGTTGGAGTTTGTCAACGGTAAGATGGCCAACAAATCCCACTTTGGCACCCTTCCTCAAAGACTCTCTCCTCGCAATTAGTGGTCTGCAAGTAAAGAAAACCATTAGTAGTACTAGTAAACCTCTTCTGCCAACAAAGTAATACCTCAGTACGTTAATATATCAAGAACTCTATAAGGCAATTTACAATTTATGTATAATGAAAGTATGAACCAAAATGTTATTGATATTTACTAAAACATGTGGATATGCTAATACAGTGCTCTCACATGTGTTCAACTTAGGGTTTTCCTATCATCTTATATTAAGTTAAACAGTTTTTTCAGCTATTACCAGTTAGTTTTAGTCTAGATACTCAATGTAATATCAAAGCCTGAGTTCTATTCTATTTTATTGCCCCATGTGAGGTTGTCCACCTCTTGTGGGTTTGCCCATGTCTAAGCTCTTGCTGAACCACACGTCGAGAAATGTTATATCTCATATCAATTAAGTTTTGAGGTTCTTGTTATCTTATATTTAAGTCGAACATCTCCATGCTTATGTTGGGTGCTTAACAACGTATACAAAATTTTAAGTTCTTGTTGCAACCCTATCAATTACAACTTCCCCATTTTCTTTACTATTCTTTCCCTCTTCATCTGCAAGCAACAATCTAACTTGAAAGAAAATTTGTAAGTTTGCAAATGAAAAACAAGGAAAACAATCTAATATGATGAACTTATTAAATACCTCCCATCAGCTAGCATTAAGCATCTCTTCATTAATTGGAAAATTGCTGAGTTAGCTGCTTCTTTTGACTTGAATATGATAAGAGCCTTACCTATTCAAACACAGGATTGTTCTCACACTTTCAGGCTTGAAGTTGCAGAACAGATGACTCAAAGATCAATTACCAATGAGTTCATGTGATTGTTACACAAAGTTACTTTGAGCATGAAAGCCATAAGGAGGTGATGTACCATAGCAAGGGCAAGAAAATGTTGTCTGTTCTATCATTTTGGCCTCAACCTTCTCATTAAATGCATGCCAAACAAGATCCTGACAATGAAATTCCGGATAAACTAGTAAACAAAATGATGAGGAATATATATATTTGGGTCCAGGAAACTTCAACAAAGTCTCTTCTGCAAGATTATGATATACTTAGCATTTCCAAGCAGAATAGCAACATGCATGTGTAATTTAACAACTTTAATCTAAAATTTTATTCACAATAGTTTCATACCACACAAACTACTTTTTTGGGATTTGAGTAATCTATAATCTAGAACATATATAAGCATGATTTTGGAGAAACTTTTGAACCGAAGAAATGTTTTTTTATTATTTATTATATTACTAAATTAGCATTAAAATAATATTTTATTTTCATTGTAAAATTTTGAATATTAGAAAAATATTTTATTAAAATTAAAATTACACTTTCACTAAGATTTAACTTATTTGGTTTTGACTTGCACTTCAATAATGTAAAATTAGGACTCACCGTTGTAAAACAAATGCATTAACATTTAACATTTAAGTATTTTCATTCAGTTAGTAACTAAAATATCATTAAAAGAAAGTTCAAACTTCATTATTATTTTAATTCAAACTTTAATTATAATTTGGAAATTGTTTATTGTAGAAATATTTTAATTATGTTCAATGCTCTGAACAATATATTTACATTAATTACATGAATAAAAAATATTATTTAATGGATTAAAAAATAAACAAGTAAAATCACCAGCAAGGAATTTGACACTATGAACTAGTAACCAAGAAAAATATCACAAACCTCGACTTCTTCTGACGTGTAGGATGGATCCACATTTTCAAGTGAGACCAGACTACCTGATTCCTGAGCTCTCTCAAGTCTTTGCTCCCAAGGCTAATGAAATATAGGAGATAAAAAAAGATAAAACTTATCAAGAGATGATATTATCAACCAGTCTATCTCAAAAATGACCAATTTTCATGTTTAAACTTTAGCCTTAAGCTAATATACTTCATGCTATGAAAGTTATATATCACAAAAGAAGGTGAAACACCAAAAAGACTTCAAAGTAGCAAGGATAATGTTTACAAAAGATTATATGAATGGTAAACATCTGCTATGAACTATGTTGGGAGACATTTTAGAGATATGGTGACAAAAAAAAAGGATGAAGCAACTACATGAAAACTTGGAAAAACAACTAGAGAGAAAATAATGGTGAATGGTAATAGAAAAAAGGCTTCAACTCACTTGTTGCTCGAACCAATTCCTTCTATCCTGCAACAGTCAAAATGGAAGATATTAGAAGGGTTGACAAAGTCTTAAGAGAAACATACAAGTCGATATCTCATACTAAAAAGATGTGGAAAGTACATCATCTGGTACTCTTGAAACCTGTACAAGCTGATTATCAATGTTTATACCCCTATCATGTCCTACTTGACCATCAAAATTATGAACTTTATCATTTGTCCTCTCATCCAGAAAAAGCTTCCTCTTTTTGTAAGGCTGGACCTCATCAGTGCTAATAAGTGGATCTTTAGGAAATTTCACTTCAGCTTTATCAATTTCATCTCGAGCTTCGCACTGTGAGCTTCCGCTATGCTGAGTACTACTGTTAGAGTTGGATGTCTTAGGCCTTACTGGGATATTCTCACTTGGAAGATGCACTTGCTTGGTCATGCTAACTGGTTCTACCTTTGATTCTGAAAGTGCCAAGTGCAATCTAATTTCATCTAATTATTGAGTTTACGGATACATTATCAAAGAAAAGAATACATAGAAATCACCTTTCACCAATGAGCTTACTCTACTACCAGAATTATCATCTTTTACAGTAACACCATTTGATTTTGTTACTACTTTTATCTTGGAAGATAAATTTGGTCTTTGAGTTTGCCTCTTAACATTTGATTTGAGATTGATTCGGCCTAACAGCTTTTGTTCTGTTTTCTTGTTGAAGAAGTGCTCCACTGCAAACATTCAGAGAAACAAATAATCCTTCTACAGCATCGCTTGTGTTTATTTCAATCTAAAATTTCGGAGCAGATAATAATCTAACCTTTAACTCTATCCACCATATCAGGAAAAGTATCCGATATTGCAAGCTCTCCAACATCGAAATGGCAGCAGAAGAAATAGTCTGCCCGTCTCAAATCTGCTTCAGAATATGCTTGTGGATTCCTATGATCATTTGATGTGCAGACGACATTGCATTTTCCAACAATCGATTCCTACATGTGTAAAAACATGAAGATCATGCATAACTAATTTACATATTATCTTGATTGCCATAAAACTTACACTCAATTGCAAAAGCTGCACATTTTTATGATCGATCACAATCATCATGAGTAGTCAAAACGAGGCCTACTACAGAGTCAAACTATATAACAATCAAGACAAATAAATTGACACAAGAACAATTTCAAATGATGACTAAAATTATAAAAATAAGCAAAATAAAGAAAATGTTAGAACAAAATAAACAATAAAAACGGATGAGATAATTACCACGAGATTGATATTGGAAACCCCACGTCCATGACCCGAAGCCAAGAAAATCTCGTTCCATCGAGGCTCATAATCACCCAAATAGTTCCTGATTTCACTAGGACGCATAAACCAAACAACCTTAACTTTCTTAACATGGTCTGGACCCACAAACAACTTCACTAGTTTACCAATGGAAGCTTCGGGTTGTCCAAGGTCAAAGTAAACACAATCGTAAACAAAATACTCTTCACCCTTAAAGATAAAGGACTCGTAAAACATAATGTCGCTGTTCTTCGCTCCAGCCCTTATCGAAGTACCCCATTTGAACCCAAGGTTTTTTTCTTCTCGATGCTTCTCTCTGATATGTGACATTTTGCATTAACAAAAAACAAAGAAAACAAAAACAAAAACAAAAAGGGTGCATAAAAAAAAATACTTGTTCCTTTTTTTACAGTACAAGAACACAATGTTTACATGTTCACATTGTCGCTGTTCATGCAAAAAATACTTAAAAAACACATCCAAAATCACACAGAAAAAAAGAAAAAGGACTACAAACTACTAATATATTACATTATTACTAGAAAGAAAGGTAGGAAGGAAAACCCAAAAACGTAAAATGTATTCGGACTGAAGAAAGTGAGAATGAAATTGATTATTTTTTTTTGTTCTTTGGGGGGGGGGGGGGCTTTGTTTTTTGTTCAAGGAAGGAAGGGTGATACTGATACGGGGAGCATAAGTTTCTATTTGAAAATTAGTGATATGAAAAGCAGAAAGCAATTAAAGGCTGCAATGACAATGACAAGCTTCATGGAAAGGAAATTAACTGCTGAGTACAAATATATGTGAATATTATTCGTTTGGAACAATAAAATAAATTAAGGATGCCGCCTGTTTATAGAGTTCATGGGCGACTGGCCTAGGCTCAACCTTCGCCTGAATCACCCTACTCGCTACCAACGGGATCCACGCGCCTTTCTCTTACGGGCCTTTTAAAAAGAACTTTCTAGGAATTTTTAATGAAATTCTAGGGTTTTTTTTTACATGAATAATATAAAATAAATTAATATATATAAAAATAAGATAACAAAATAATATTTATAAAAATAAGTAAAATACACAGTAAAATACGGGTTTCGTTTGATCAATCGGCAGTATCACTTTATTTTTAACAAAAATTTATTTTTTTAGGTACGAAAAAAGTTTTAAAAAAATTAGCTGAAAAAAGGTATGAAAAACTAGTGTTTTAATTAGCTGAAAAAAATTGGCTAAACCAGTTTTTTTTAAAAATTAGCTAGAAAATAAAAAACTCATGTTTTAATTTTTTTTCGATATTAAAAATACGAACTTATGACCAAATTGTAACACACTATACCCGTCCCACTTAAGCTTGAAACCTTTAAACCCTAATTTTCTTTTTCTTTTTCTTTCCTCTTTCTTTATCCCTATTTCGTTTTCTTCTATTTTGTTTATTCTTTCTTTTTCATTCCTTTATTTGTTTTATTTCTTTTATTTATGTTATTATATTATTATATTATAATAATTATTACTTAAATAATAAGCAAATATATATATTTATTACACATGTATTTTATTTTTACAACACAATTTTCACAATTTGGTTTATTTATTTATTTAGTCCCTCAACTTTTCTCTATTCTATAATTAAGCTTTCACACTTTATTCAATTTAATCCTTATACCTAATTAACCTTAATTCAAACTAATTCACCTTATAATGACCCAAAATTCACCGGTATCAGAAAAGTGTATTATTGGGCCTCCGTCTTAATAAACCGAATTCGTAAATAATTATTAAAAATATTTACGAGTCTAGTAGTGTGTTTAATTAAGCTTTAATTAGGTGAATTTAACTTAGTTAGGAAAAATTAAGAAAAAGAACTAAATTGAATAAAGGGTAAAATTTTAATTATAGATTAAAATAAAATAAAGAGAATTAAATAGGCAATTATGTCTATTTCATTAGGTGAGCGACAAATGGGAAGAAAATGATTTTTCTTCTATTATATATTATATATATTATTATAGTTTTATATTAAAATTATTATTAAATAAATTAAAATAGTGACAAATGTATGGTGATGATAATAAACATGTGTAAAATACATGAAAATACACTTGTAATATATTTGTATATTTTCTTAAATAATAAGTAAAAATATTTATTAATTATTATTATATTATAAAATAAAATAAATAAAGACAAGTGTAAAGTGATGATAAAATTACTTATTATTTAAGTAATAGATATTTGTTATAATTATATATTATATTATTGTTAAAGTAATAAACAAATATAATATAAAGAAAGTGAAAAGGACTAAAAGGGAAATTAAACCAAAAGCATAAGTTGAGGCGGTTAATCCTTAAAAATCTCATATTTTTAAGTTTAATATATATTATATTATTAAAAAATAAAGATATTTATTATATTTTATTATATTATTATATTATTATATTATATATATAGTAAAGTAAAGAAAAAAAAGAAATTAAAACAACATAATAGCATGGACGAAATAGAGAGAAAGAAGAAAGAAAAAGAAAAAGAAATAATTTAGGGTTTTCAAGGTTCAAATTCAAATTGCCAATATCACACCCGAGGCATCCGCGAAGAAAGAAAAAGAAAAAGTGGACAATGAGTAAAAATGAGAAATCACGGTTTGTATTATTATAATTCAAATCTATTTATTATTATTTGTTATATTTTAATTAAAATGCATGGTAAGTAAAATTAGGTAAGCAATTGAAATGATAATATTAATTTGAATGAAATTGATTCAAAAAATGTTTATGGCTATTGAAATTGAACATGAACAAATTGGAAATTAAAGGTGATTTGAATTAAGTAATTGAATTATGAATTATGCGAATATTTGAAAGTGTATTGATTGGAAACTAAAAATGATTTGAATTGAATCAAATTGAATTAAATGAAGAAAATATGTAAGTATTTGAAAGGTATATTTGATTGAAAAGCAATTAGTGATTTGAATTTGGTTGGAAAATGAATTAAAATATGAATTGAATAAAAGTTAATTAAATTATGAATATGCGTGAATATGTGAATTGTTTATTGATTGAAAAGTGGTTTGAATTGAATAGAAGTATGATTATATGTGAACATCTGAAATATATATTGGTATTGAATTGTATATTGATTAGAAAGTAGAAAGTGAATTTGAAATAGAAAAATGATTTGAATACTCTATTAATCAGATATAGTTGGCATGCCATAGGATTGAAAGAGTATGAGAATTTATCGGCTTTGCCGATTAGGCACTATATATGTCGTATTAGACACCACGTGTGTCGTTTCAGGCACTTTATGTATCGTATACTATTTCCGATATATTGATCAGGTACTAAGTGCTGTTTTAGGCACAATGTGTCGTACTGGTGCGTTTGGTTGGAATCCGTGTATCCACCAAGGTCCGAGTTTGTTAATAGGGTGAATAACTGAAATGAGAAAATTAAATAAATTTGATTGATCGTACTATTAAAAATATGAGAAAGAAATTATAAGTTGAATTGTGAATTGAATTGAGACATGAGATTTGAAGTATGAACTTAAGGTTCATGAATTTGTTAAAATATTGAAATAAGAAGTGAAAATAGAATGAATTGGAAATAATGGAATAGTGTATGAGTTAATTGAATATAATCATATGAATTAATTATAATTATTTTTATTGAAAAATATTGGTTTAAATAATTATTGAAAGACTAATGTTGTAAGGTTTTAGATATGAAATAGAATAAGTTATTGAATTGAGATATAGAAATGAAATATATGAAATAATGATTTTATGAAATGGTTATTGATGAAATGAATATTGATATAGTAAGATACATATTACTAAGAAAATTTAAAGTTTTAAATGCATAATGATTTTTTGAAAGTAAAATAGTGCATATTTATTGTTTTTACTTTAAGTATTTGAATTATAGAAATACCACTAGGTGTATACTTAGCGTACGGTTTGTTTCCGTGCACAAATTAGGTACAAAAGTTTAGAAGAGTTGTATTTGAGATTATGAATTTTCATCTCATCACATCTTTAAGCGACAAGAGGGTACGTTTTAAAATTTTGAATAGAATGGCATGTACTTAGGAAAAATCAAGTATGTTTCAAATAGTAGTAAGAACTAAATTATAAATGATTTAAATTTATTATTTTTCCGCTTCTTTATTTTAATATATTAGTGATTAGCCAAGAATTACTTTGGCACCAAATGTAATAATTCTATATTTGGTTCCTTGAGTTGAATATGGTATAGGGGTGTTACACACCTAATCAAAACCTAATTAATTACACAATAAACTTCGTAAATTTTTTTAATAAATATTTATGAATCCGTTTGTCGAAAACGGAGACCCGAAAATATACCTTTTGATTACCCGACTATCGGGTCTTTACACAAATAATCACTTCCATGTCTGCCGTCAGGCACGGAAGTGGCCATTTGGCCACTAGTTCATTTTTTAATATCAGAAAAAAAATTAAAACACAAGTTTTTTTTAACTTCAGCTAAAAATAAACTTAGAATAATAATTTTTATTATTATAAAAGGGGCTTGGTTTGGTCCCCAACCCCCATTTGGTCAGGAGTTCGTATTTTTAATATAAAAAAAACTTTTTGGGCGTCGCTTGACACATTGGCAGCACCAAATAAAAAAATATTTTTTTCTTTTTTCCCATATATTAAAAAAAACTCGTAGTTACAATATAAAAGACTGGCGTCGCCGATTGATCCAACTGCACTCAAAAAATAAATTTTTTATTAAAAATAAAGTGATGCAGCCGATTGGTCAGGCGACACTCGTATTTTACTGTGTATTTTGCCTATTCTCATAAATATTATTCTTGTTATTCTATTTTCACATATATTGATTTATTTTATATTATTCATCTAAAAAACCCAAAATTCTAGCTTATTATGTACTTTTTTAGACATTTAGGAAATTTTACATTTTTTAATATTTAAATTTGAATTAAGTTAGGAATTATTGGTTAAAGGGTTAAAAATTAAATTATATATAATTTTATAAAATTATATACATTAAATTTTGATTTTGATTCAATTTTGATGTTAAGATTTTGTGAAGATTGAATAAAATCAGAATATTATATATAAAATCACAAAAAAAATTAAAATTCTTATATAAACATTGAACTCAAAATTTATATGTAATTTTTAGATTTATCTCTTAATTAAAAAATATTTAATACATTATTAGTGTTATTTTAAAAGTTTTAACTTCAGGCAAAATTTTAAAAAAAAATACCATTTTAAAGTGATAAAAATAAAATATTTTTTAATACAAGCTAAAAAAATTAAATCACTAAAAATATTTATTTTTAGTTAATTAAATTTTTAATGAAGAAGACTTAATCCAATTAATTTTAAAGAAATATTATAATAATCATTTTCAGTAAAATAACATATCTCAATCTAAAGAAAAATATGATTGAGTCATTTAAGATCGATCCAACTTTAAGTGTTTTTTTTTATGCACAATTTTCAAAGTGGTGACACAATGCTCATATGTCCAAAATCAAAATAAATTAAAACCAAGAAACAAATTCTGTCCAAAATCCAAAATATCTTGGAATGTTGACACAATGCTCATATGTATTCATTGCTAATATTGAGAAAAGATATGTACAAATACTGCCATTTTGCCACTCCTTTTACGTGGCAAATAATATTTAACTTGTCAAACATTGCATCACTAGTTGATACTTAACACTGTTAAGGACAACCCAAAATCAGAAAGAAGGAAAACAAAAGATGTAAAAGAAAATTACAAGTGAGAAAACTCTACATACAAACAAACACCCCTCAGAATTAGGGGTTAAGGTAAAAGGCTCAGAACACATCAAAATTACCCAAAAAAAAAGCTCCAATTTTCTCTCTTCCTTTCGGGGTAAATTGTTTGGAAACTAAGTAAAGAAAAGGGGGGATGTGGAAGGAAAAATCAAAAGTAAAAAAAATGATAGAAAGCTCCTACTTACGTAAGTTAAAAAGGTGTCCTACTGACTCTTTGCAATTCTGGTTTGGATTAGCAATCTGCTTATGAAAGGTGAAATAGCTGCAAGTAATGCCTTGGGGCATTCCTCATGCGGAAGATGGCCGCACCCGGATATTGCAACCAGCCTCTGCATGGCAACAAACATAGCAACATCAGCAACACAGGATAGGTAGTTGTTTAGTGAACAATACATTTAATTAAGTAACAAAACCCTGAAACAGGCTACATTCTGTCCAGACAAGAACATTGTTTTGAGGTGAACACTCAACAAGGAATTTAGCAGAGTTTGTGTGAAAGAATTTAAATTTCTTGAAAAAACTACAACTCGGAATAGAAAAAGAATGATATGCCAAGAAGATTGCCCATCCTTGGAATATTCAAATTTTGAGAATAGAGGATAGAAATTGAAGTGGATTACATACAGAATTTACAAGTTTTGAAGCCATGGCCTGAGAAGATTTAAGAGAAATATGGGAATCTTCAGCACCAGCAATGACCAATACCGGCATCTCTTCAACAGCATTTAAAAGCGATGTCGCATTCTGTGGTGAAAGGATTGTTTCATGTGACAACCTGCATATTTCATGAAGTGCTTCATCCCAACCCCCTACACATAGTGGGGCCTGATTGAAGCAAGATGAATTCAGCAAATCAAATAGGTAAACAAACTGAAACTTCAAACTAGTAGATATCATGCAATTTCAGGAGCCTAAAAAAAGCTACAAAATTTTCCTCATAGTAGTTGTGTGTTAGTTCTTATGCTTATAGAACTGTAGTAATACAGATGGAAATTGCTCTCCCCTTGTTTTTCTTTCAATTTTAAGGTTTATAAGTTAGGCAATCACGGAGACTTGTGAAAATCAATCCATCCAAATGCAGAAATTTGTACTTTTTGTCAATGTCATCATTCTGCATATGTGCACTAACCCTGGAACTTTTATGCTTTTTGGTTTTGACATGGTTTCTTTTGAAGAAACCCTTACTCATTTTGCAACATAGACCATTGTTTCAAAAGTAAAATGAATACAGTTGAGACTCCGATGCCCTGATTCTACAACATCTTCTCAGATTTTCTCTCATTCATATGCAAGATAACAATTCTACTTTTAATTTTGCAGAACATATACCTTATAAAGGTTCAAAACTTCAGTTGTTAACTTAGTTGCATCATACCAAGCACGCCTATTCACCACTTGTGTAATTTCTGTTCGGAGAAGCGGACGAACTAAGTGCTTCTTCCCAAGTGAAGTGCGCAAGAGTATCCTTGCAAAGGCAGGGACAACTTCTCTTGACAAGCTAACACTTAGCAAAACAACTGCTTTGATTTTAATCTGGGTAAACCACCAAATCAACAGAGGATAAACAGTAAGAACCGAGCTTAATCATTTTAAGCCATTCCTACTAACAGAGATGAAATGGGTCATAAACATTTAAAAGAATATCTCACAAAATGTTAAGCATATAATTTGGAATTTCAATGAGAACTAACACTCCAGTATACAGCTACAAATTTGTGAATATCTAACTTAAACCTCATGTGCAATATTCTGTTAGTTAAATCACAAATAAAATCTTTAGACATTACTCATCAGGAACCAATAAATTGAAATAGAAAATCTGAGAAGAATAAATAACTGAACATTTTTCTCTAGGTGTATTCTTCCAAATTTAATGATCTTTTAATTGTGTTATATTCCAGTAAGTCAAAACCACAACTACGTTTCTTCAAACATCAGGAACCAGTCTATTAAAACAGGAAAGCTGACAAGAATAAATAAATAAACATCCTCCCCTCTAGATGTTTTCTTCTTGGTCTGTTTACTCTCCATGTAAAATGCCACTCCTTTCAGTGAGCAAAGAAGGACTTAAACATACCAAGGTTTAATTTTTCTATCCTTCTTTATTTGGATTCATTAGTAAATATTCATGGGGGTTTACCTACCTGACATAAAGTTGTCAATAGAGGTCAAATTGGCAAAATGATGCTTGTAATAAAACATATAGAGAATATCTGAGACTCCTTAAAAAATCTCCACAATAAAACAACCAAACCAGTCCCTTCTACAAATTACTCTTCCAGGCTCAACACAAATGGAATTCCTTTTTGTTTATTTGACAATATGCTGTTTCTGACAAAACAAGGTTTTATTAGAGGCAGCCCTAAGATTTTTCTTATTTCACAGATGAAGTAGCTATGCACCCATAAAAGCACCAATGAGTAAGTGAAACATTAGATCAAAATACTGGATATAAGTAAAGATAAATTTTGTTGTCTAAATCATCCAGACTGATAATATCATGAAAGCTCACTCACGTTGAAAGAATTCATTGAGGCTTGGACTTTTTGTGCGGCCTTCAAAGCAAGCAAGCCTCCATCATCATGGCCAACAAGCACCACTGAAGAAAATCCCATCTCATAGCAAAAGGAAAGAAGCAAGTCAACCTGAAAATAACAGGTCATTAACTTCATATACAAAGATACAGAAAGAAAGTCCTTAAAAACTCAAAAAGATCTTCTAGTATTTTATGTGTAATGTAAGGCCTAGAGCGCTCATAAAGAACTGTTTATAAACATGGCACAAGCAAACAATTTAAGGCATTTAACTTGGTAATTCATCCTCAGCACCAGAAATGCAGCTCACTCACAAGAACCAAGTAACATTTAAAAGAGTGCCTAACCAGACCTGAGTTTCGAGCTTGTAAGGATTTGGCAACTCTTTTCCCTCCCAATCCCTTCTGCTTGGCCTAGAAGTCAATCCCCAGCCAGGGCGATCAAAAGCAGCAACTGAACAACCAACCTGGCGAGCAAGCACTCTCATCACATGCCTCCAAGAAAAGACTCCCCCTCCAAACCCATGCACTAAAACAATGCCAAACTGGACATTTGCCTCTATATCTTGCTCTAAAGTCCCAGAGTTCAAATGACTTGTCTCAGCTTGTGCAATTGAATCCTCAAGGCTTAAAACAGGAATATCTTCAGAAAGAACAGGAGAGTTTGGGGAACCATCCAACAATGGAGCATAGAGTGAAGAGCTGTGGAATTGATTGCTATAGCTTCTATGAAGATGGTTATATTGCGTCTTTGGCAACACACTAAGTGCTTGCCTATCAAACTTTAGCTTTCCAGGAGTTACTTGGGATGTAGAACTAACTTTAGGTTCTAGAAAGGTAGTGGATGACAAACACCTAGGGGGTGAACCAGGAAAGCAGAGCTTGTAATGAATGGTAACCCCTTGCAATTTAATGAATAAACTATCTAGGTCAGCAAGTAATCTAACAGGGAGTTCCCCTTCATCGCGAGATTGCCCAAAAGGCTTTCTCCTTGTTTCACTATCGCTTTTTGGAGTTCTCCCTGCAGAGGGAGTGGGAGATCGGGGAACCTTCTGAAAGCCAGAGAAAACATTTTTGCATGAAAGAACCTGCAATAACTTGAATGTTACTACAAAAAATAATATCAATACGAACCAAAAACAGCTATAAAGGGCACTGCAGTTGCATTAGTCTAAGCTATGTAAAATCAAACTACTGGCTTATATCTCATGGAATGAAAAATACATTCAGTTGTACTTAGAGAAACAATAAATATTTGTTTCACTTATCAAAAATAAGAAAAACAATAGAAGTTTGAAGATTAACAGCTAAAACCACTGAATTTCAGTTTCTTTCTCAATAAATTTAGAAAAAGAAAAATCAAACTTAAATTCATGGAAAAAGATAACCAAATCTTTTGGAATCCATTTCGTTATTGCTATTTGCCGCTTAAATATTATGCCCAAAATAATTGCTAAAAAACAAAAAGATAAAGATAATGATAGAAAGCAAAATCACTATAGACTAAACAGAAACAAGCGACTAAAATGCAAAATTAGTTCTAACATAAGTTCATGTTATCGTAAAAAAAAATAATGCATTTTTATTATGCAAAAGAATCATTAAAAGATTAACTTCGAATAGTTATGAAAAAAAAATTAAAGCTAGCTTTTTGAGTCAGAAAGCAAAGTTAATTGTTGTTGAAAAGAAACAAAACAAAAGAAAAACTTTAATTTCAATATATTACGTAAAATCATGCATTTAGTTGTCGGAAAAAAATCCAAACTTTAACTTATCTTCTGGATTTTGCCTCTGGCGAAAGAAAGGAAAAAAGAAAGAGTAGCGAAAGCAATAACGAAATGCTACCTTATGTAAACAAAAACACAAAAAAAATTGAAACTGAACCAGAAATGAAAAGCACGAAAACTTACCGCTTCGGGGTCAACTCGATGAAGCAAAAGCTTTCTTCTTGCTCTACAACTTGTTCTATACGCAACTACAGTGTGACCAAGTGCGAAAACTACCGAGGAAAGAAACAAAACAGGCATCCCCCATGATTTCTTCAAATGAAGCCTTTGCTTTGCAATGGAATAAGCCGGCGATGCCTCTGCATCCGCCCCTGCCTCTATTTGAGAAATCACCGTAAAAACACATGCTTTAACCGAAAGTACGAGAATCGAAAGGAATGAACATAAAGTAACCGTTCCTAAGTATGATCCATGGGATAACGCTGGACCGTCACACAACGAATATACACCTGCCAATTATAACCCAGAAAACAAAAGAATGAGAAATTTTGAATTAGCAGTTTTTTTTTTTTTGTTGCTAAAAAGTTATTAAAAATGGAATCGTACAAGTTATGATTATAGATCTGAGGATGGAGACGAGAGGGATATCAGTTAAGGAGTTTTTGAAAGCATAACGACGAAGGTGCTCGTGGAAACTGTAGCACGTGACGCACGTGAAGCTTGAGAGTAAAAGGAAAGGGACCGCGATGTCGCATATCGCCACCAGCAACGGCAGAGACGAAGCTAGAAGTGACGCCAACATCGCCACCATAAAAAAAGCCGTCCGTACGATCCTCCTAGCTTTTTCGACCACCATCCAAGCTCTCATCACCATGATCGAAAATCCCAATCGGACGGCCACGATATACTCTCCCAGATTTGAAAAAGCAAAACAAAAGAAAAGAGAGAGAAGTTTGTTTTAGAAAACAATTTTATGTTGGAGTTGAAACCTTGAAGAAAACCGATTCAAATGCCGGATACAATGGTGGTCTATCGACCATCTTCCGACTGAGGAAAAGTTAAAACTTTCATTCAATTCACGGGTGCCGGATATCGTCGTCAGTCGAAACTCCCATCAATTATAGGCTCTTCTTTTTTCTTTGTTTGCAAATTAAATCAAATATTTTATTCTTCCTTCTAATTCAGTTGGGCAGTATAGATTGAATTTGCCTCTCCTTTTCTCGCTTTGTTTTCGTCCTCCTTTCTTCTTTGGTTTTCTCCCCTTACCCTTTTCGTTGTACTTCGTTTTTTATTTTTTTGTTTCTTTACTGGAATTTGAGTTTTTTTTAGTGGGGGGGTTTCTTGCTTTATTTGTTTAGTTTGTTTTTATTTTTTTATAATTTAAATAGTTTAATTTTTATTTAAATAAAAATATTTTTAAAGTTATATATTTTATTATTATTTAAATATGTAATTGAATTAACATAATAAATTAACTCGACTCAATCTATAAATTACTAAAACTACCTTATACATTCTAAATAAATTATATCTGTAACACACCTTACCCGTATCCAACACCGGAATAGGGTACGAGGCATTACCAAAACACATACACTTGTAAACGTATTTAACCGAGTTACAAAATTTCATCAAAATTAAAACTTTCAAAATAATTAACATGTTTCTATAACTTTTCACAATATATCCTCAAAATATTATAATCATAATAATTAGGGCCTGCGAGACCCGATACATACTCATGCAATTTAATGCTTCATTTCCATTTCATTCAATTCGCAATTTCTCATGCTCATAATTTAAATCATATCACTAGCAATTTCCATTTAATTCACGTACAAATCAATGACATCAAATTCAAAACTAATACGTATTTACCATTTAACTCAATGTTTATTGATTATACCATTCAATAACACATTTATGAAATTCTCAATTTAGCAATGAAAATATCACTTTAGTTTGAATAACAACATCGTCCTGATATAAATACACTACCACTTATCCATTTACTTTAATTCTTTTGGGCCCATTTGTCACTTACCATCCTTAATCAAATTAGGGAACGGTCACGGAAAATTGAGTACTTCACTTTCACTTTGCCATAGTATAACTATGGTCTTACGTATGATCACTTATCACTTGTCCCTGATCAGATAAGTGTAGCCACCTATCACTTTGTTTCTTGATCAGATAAGTGTAGCCACTTATCACTTTGTTTCTTGATCAGATAAGTGTAGCCACTTATCACTTTGTCTCTTGATCAGATAAGTGTAGCTAAAGCTATCACTTATCACTTTGTCTCTTGATCAGATAAGTATAGCCGAAGCTATCACTTATCACTTTTCACTTGTCACTTGATCAGATAAGTGTAGCCGAAGCTATCACTTATCACTTTGATCAGATAAATGTAGCCGAAGCTATCACTTATCACTTTTCACTTGTCACTTGATCAGATAAGTGTAGCCGAAACTATCACTTATCACTTTGTCACTTGATCAGATAAGTATAGCCGAAGCTATTACTTATCACTTTCCACTTGTCACTTGATCAGATAAGTGTAGCTAAAGCTACCACTTATCACTTTGTCACTTGATCAGAAGTACTCAAATCCGGCGTTCCGCTCAATTTGATCATTTATTCATATATCAGGCTTACCAACATGTGTTAATTCATAAACCATTCATGGTATTATTTCATGCCAAATCATATACTGAGTATACCATACACACATACTATGAAACTTTATTTTCACACATGAGCTTAAACCATGACCAATAATGCACAAAAATAAGCATCATTCATATTTCATCGTTTATGAGTTATAATCAAACATATCACCATTTATACACGAATCATTCATATATTTCCCAATTTTCCTCCTCCTCCTCTCCATTCCACATCCTTAATGTGTATAACACACTTAAACAACATTAACCATAATTTCAATATTCACTAACATGTATATTCAAAGCTATTTATCCGAGTCAGAGTCACTAAATTATTTTTATCCGGAGCTAAAGAGCTCCAAATTAAGATCCGTTAATTTTCCCTGAAACTAGACTCACATATCTTCATACCATAAAATTTTCATAATTTTTGGTTCAGCCAAATAGTACAGTTTATTCTTTGAAGTTTCCCCTGTTTTGCTGTCTGACAGTTCCGACCACTCTTCACTAAAAATTAGTTATCTCATTGTACAGAATTCAGATGATGTTTTAGCTTGTTTCTTCTAAAAATAGACTCATTAAGGATTCTAACCATATAAACTATAACTCATAATCATTTTTGTACAATTTTTAATGATTTTCCAAAGTCAGAACAGGGGAACCCGAATTCATTCTGACCTTGTCTCACAAAATCTATTATATCTCATGATTTACAATTCCATTGCTCACATCATTTCTTTTATAAGAAACTAGACTCAATAAGCTTTAGTTTCATATTTTATTCATCCTCTAATTCAATCTCTACAATTTTTGGTGATTTTTCAAAGTTACACTACTGCTGCTGTCCAAAACTGCTTTAGTGCAAAATGTTGATTTCCATTTTGCCCCAAATTTCACAGTTTATACAATTCGGTCCTTTCTCAATTAACCCCTCAATTAATCTAATTTTCTCAATTAGTACTTTACTAGACATTATAAGTTGTTACACAACTATTGAAATTCAGAATTTCCACATATAACTCTATCTTCAAACTCTTTTACTATTAGGTCCCAAACATTCACTTTCTATTCAATTCTTTCAATAAAATCAGCATATGAACAATTTAAAGCTCTAATTTCATGCTAAATCATCATATACTTCCAACACATATTCATATCAACTTTCAACTTCTTTCATAAAATCAAAAACTAATGGATTTAACAAGTGGGCCTAGTTGTAAAAGTCATAAAAATACAAAAATTTCAAGAAATAGTCAAGAATTGAACTTACTTGTAATAAAAATATGAAGAACCAGCTTGAAGAAGCCCTTCCATGGTGTTTTAGCTGATGAGAATTCAAAAAAATGAAGAGAAATCTAGATAATTCCACTTGGGTCCTAACTTTATTAAGCAAATTTTGCAATTTTCCAATTTTGCCCTTAATTCTCCTTACTTTCTTGCTGATTTCATGCCTCTGCCGTCCAGCCCAAATAGACCTTGGGTCTATTTGCCTTTTAAGCCCTCTTCCTTTTATCATTTAAGCTATTTAATCATTTCCCAAAATTTTGCATTTGTTACAATTTAGTCCTTTTTGTTCAATTAATTATCGGAACTTTAAAATTTCTTAACGAAACTTTAATACTAACTTTTTTAACACTCCATAAATATTTATAAAAATATTTATGGCTCAGTTTAAAATCCCCGAGGTCTTGATACCTCATTTCGATTCTAATTATTTTAATATTTATTTCTAGTGCACTATTCACTATTTCAAAAATTTTCCTAACTTCATATTTAACTTATACTTACTAAATTAATAATATTTTCTACCCATTTGTCGAATTTAGTGATCTCGAATCACCGTTCCGACACCTCTGAAAATTCAAGCCATTACATTTTTTTTTCGTCGGATTTGTGGTCCCGAAACCACTGTTCCGACTAAGCCTAAAATCGGGCTATTACAATATCATTACAAGTATATTTTTGTCTTATTCTTATCTTTAAAAAACTAATAATAATAAATTGTAAATTTTAATATTCAAACTCATGCCACCAAGTTTTATGAATATTTTTATTATTTCAATCAAATATTTATTTTATTATTTTTATATATTCAATTTTAATTAAACATTGTTTCATCCTGTTTTATTTGTTTTATTTTTATTTATATGTTTATATTATTTTATTATTTAAAGTGTGTAATTTAATCGATATCACAAATTTTAAGATTTGAACTAATGTTAATAGTATCAGTAAGACTTTTTCTTTATCACTTTAATCAAGATTTTATTTTAACATTTTTATATATTTCAATTTCGTTACACAAACTATTTCCCTCGTATTGTTATATATTACATATGTGTTTGAAGTACAAGATTTTCTCTTATTTGAAATAAGTTTCTAATAAGTTATTATTTTATATATGATATAATGATAAACATATTATGAGTTATCAAAACTATAAGAAAAAAAAAATAGTATCAACTATCAATGATCAAAATTGTACCAAAATTTATTAAGTGTTTCGATTTAATCGTTATTAAATTTTTAGATTTTTTTAAAAAATTTATAATTTAAGTTATTTGATTTTTAAAAATTTATAATTCTTAAAAGATATATTACTTTCTAATTTTAAAATGATTAATTTATTAATTTTTTCTTAAATAGATTAGTGGTTGATTAATTAGTAATACTAACTTAATTAAATATTTTATAAATAATATAAATATTAAGAATTAAGAAATTTTCTGAATATAAAATAAAACAATCGTGTGAAAATTAAGAATTAAACTTATTTGATACAAACTGAAAAAAAAAAAAACGTATTTGATGCAACAAAAGTAAGTTTACTGCTTTTCAATGATAAAGTTTATAAGCTAATTTTTATTTTAGCTTTTTTAATGATTTTAATTAAACTGATTAAGTAATATTTTGTGGTGCTGGCTTAAAAAATTAGTATTGATGAATGGCCTTTTCAATTTATTAAAATATTTAATATATAAAATTAAATAATAACAGTGAAATGACAACTTTGGATATACGCATTTCAATAATAATACTTTTAAGAAAATACAATATTTAATTTTTATACATATATATATAACTTAATTAAAAAATGAAAAGGTACAACACATTTAAATAATAATAATAATATGTTAATAAATAAAAAAAAATTTATAAAAAATTTATATTAGAATTAAATAAGGTTGTGGTTTATATTGATTATGCTAGAAGTTTAAAATTCATGTAGTAAATTAAATCTTATCAATTATTATAGTATTATTTGATTAAAATAATTATCAATATTTTTTATTTTTAAAAATTAGAAATTCTTAATGATTTCTAAATTAAATAAAGTACTAATAACATATTTTTAATAATAAAACATATTTTTAATTTTTAAAATTATTCGATTGATTCATAATAAAACATTAAATAATATGTATGATAATAAAATATATTATAAGTTAGATTAACTTGTGAGTATATTTACATATATGATTGAGGTAATAAAGCGTACATAGTAAAATAAAAACGTGTAAAAAAATTACAATGAAGCTTTGGTTTAATGGTAAATTTAATATTTTACTAATTTAATTATCATGGATTCTAATCCCATTATATCGTTTTTTTTTGTTTTAAATTAAAAAAAACTAAAATACTCTTAAATAATATAGCTTGTTTTAATTACATAATGACATTTTCATAATTTTTCCAACTTAGTTGGTGACCCGGTTGAAGGTAATATCAACTCAATAAAACACTTAATAAAATAATAAGTATAGATATATAACTGATGGAGATAATAAATTGTGCATATTAAATAAAAATGTATAAATTTTGGCCAAAAAATTAAAATTGTATAATTTACATTGAATCTTTAATTGAGTAGTAAATTTAAAAGTTTATTAATCTAATTGTTGTGGGTTCAAATTTCATTACATGCATATTTTTATTGATTTTTGTTAAAATAAAAATTTTAAAATACTCTAAAATAATAATATTTTGTTTTAATCATGAAATACTATTTTTGTAATTTTCCTAATCACGAAATATGACAACAATTCAATAAACTACTTAATAATTATTAGTATAAATAAAAAATATTATATATTATAATTTTAACAAATCGCATGATTGACTCGGTAATAAAATTTTACTGTTTTAAGTTAAAAATGTTAGTTTATTCTAGTTAATTATCGACAAATTTGTTAATCCTTATAATAGGTGATTCTATTAAAAGGATCGTAATTTTAAAAAGATGAATTTTAACAAATCCGTTTAGTTCACTTGTTAAAAAAGTAATAATTTTAATTAAATAGATAATAAACTTCATAATTATGGGAGGAAATGATGATTAATTGAATAAAATTTCTTAATCTGACACCACTTAAGTCCGGCGTGGATTTCTTTTCACTTTCATTTCCAAGTAAATTATTTACATTTTTGCTTTATTTAAAAAATTAAAGGCCCACTTTATAAATTTTTATTATTATCTGCCCTTATAGTTTGAAAATATTGAATATTAATTCAATTAATATTGATATTATTATCAACACATTAAAATATAAATTTGAATATACTTTATTCGTATTTATTCTTAAATTTAAAGATTGAGAAAATGTTATAAGTAGGCCTGATCATGGTCGGGCTGATTTGATGCAAAATTTTAGATATTTTTTCTAGACTTAAGATTGGATCGATCAAAAAATTAGTCTAAAATTCTGTCCAAGCTCGGTCTAAAATAAAAATGCTAAATCTGAGCCTAATTCAGCCTGCCCATATTACTTTTTTATACAAAAATAAGTTTTATAAATATAATACATTAAATGCATTAAAAAACTTTATTTTTATAATAAATGTTTTCAATAAATTAAAAAATCCATTTTAAAAAATATTCATACTTAAATAATACTAAAATAGTTGGAACTTAATAATCAAATGCCTCTAAAATAGTATCAAATTTAATAATAAAATAAGAGTTATACAATATTCAAATAATTACAATAAAATAGTAGCAAAATGATAGCAAAACGTAGTAGAAAAAAAAGTTTGGTTGATTCGGATCGGATCGGACTTGAGCAAAAAATTCCTACGCGAGACCTGGCCCATTAATAAAATGAGTTTTATTTTTGTCCAAACCCGTTTTTTAGTTTATATTTTTTTAAACTCTCTCACCTTTCGAACGAGCCTTAAGGCCTAAGATGATGGGCTGACATATGATTAAGCCTAGTTATAAGTAATTTTAAGCATTATATAAAAAAAAAATTTAAGTACTTTATTGGACCATAAAAACTTTAAGTAGATAAATTTCTCTACGTGTTTAATGAATCAAACCAGTTTAAGTAATTCGAATTTTAATACTTACAACGTGATACAAAGAAGGCAATTCACTATTAAGGTTTTTTTTTTTGGGGGCGGGGGGGTGGTGGGGGTTGGCTTACCTGTGATCGAATGGGTTCATTCCCATGGATTTTGTATTGTTGCTATTGTTGAGACTTTGCTTTTTATATTGTAACTCATTTTTTTATGAATGAATCTCATCATTTGAGAAAAAACAAATCCTAATTGTTTATATCTGTTCTCCAGTTTAAATTTATTTATTTTTATAAAATATAAAATTAAATTACGACAAAAATGGTGCATGAAATTAATTTACTGTAAATAATAATATTTTTGTTTCTTTAACTTCGTATAATAATTAATATATATAAAAGTTGTTTATTAAAAAAACAAAACAAATTTCAAACAATATTTTATTTAACCCATTTCACAAATAACCGCGGCCGCATGCGCCGATTTCTGAACCACCCGCATCTTTTAGGCGATTTGTTTCGGCGTAATTGCCTACTTCGTTCGCTGTGCTTCTTACTCCATGTGCATTTCAATTTTACAAAAATAATTAATTAAAAATATTGATATTAGAGCCCAATCAGTGTTTGATTCTTCATTATAAGGTATGTGGTTTCTAGAAATTCCCGCTTGATAACATGCGGGAAGAAAGTTTTCATATGATAATTCACGTGACTGTTTTTCATATAAAATTTGATTCAATTAAATTATTATTAATAAATTATTTTAAAAACACAGGTTAACAAAAACTTAAATGAATATTAATCTTTGACTCTTTTTTTCTCCCCGGTCAATCTCTGACTTTGAAATATGCCTTGTCAAATTATTTATTTATCCTCACTTGTTTTCATTTATTGTTCCTGCTGAATCCCAACAAATTAAAAATCAACCTCAATGTAAGAAATTTTTAATTAATTATTGGAGAATTATTATATATTTTTAAAATTTTTTATTAAAATTTACAACGTTTTAAAATATTATGATTGAGAAAATAAAATAAAATAATTTTTAATTTTTAAAATCTTTATGTGAAATATTAACCAACTACTAATTTTTATATTATTTAATACTTTTTTATTGTATTAAATTTTTTTCTGTTTTTTAAAGTTTATATCTATTTATCTATTATATAGAATATATATAGAGAGAGAGAGAGAGTTATAATGTATATTGACTATAATTATAAAATATATTTTTTATTTTTTACTTACTAAAATTACAAATTATAATTTAGTGTAATTATTGGAATTTTTAACATATAAAAATGTTATTTATATAATTAGTTTAAAAATGATAATTTAATTTTAAAATTTATTTTCAAAAATGTGTTATTTTAAAAATAGAATTCAATTTAATTTATTAAAACATAATTATTTATACTAATCCATTATATGTTTGTTAATAAAGACGGTTTTACAAAATGAAATTTTAACAATTATGTTATCAAAAAATATTTTAAAAATTGTTATAATTGAAAACGTGAATATGTATAAACAAATATTAAAGTATTATTTTTAATATAAATATTTATTTTTGATGCAATATCCTTTTTTTACCCAAAAACTCCTTCAAACTCAAACAGTAAAAAAAAAAGCACTCAAAACCATATCCTTATAGTTATTGTAATTATAACTGTGCCAATTTAGCTAAAGTTCAATTGACTTGACATAAATATTAAACTATTTTATAAAAATAAAACATTAAATTAATATTATTTAGTTAATTATTTTATATTTTATTTAATAATATCTTAATTAAGTTTGTTTTTTTATTTTATATATACATTGGCTAATATAAATCTTATTTAGTTTTTAAATTTATTTTAATTAATTGTTTTTATGGTTTGTTTTAAATAATGTTGTAAATTATTTGGGAAGTTGTGAAATTTTTAATCAAAACTGTATTATTAAATAAAAATCTGTTTTGATTTTAATAACAAAAATGTTTTATTTATTTAACATGTTTAAATATTTTAAATTATCTTTAAAATATTTCAAAACTGTTTTTTTAATTTTAACGTTTTCTTAATATATATATTTAAAATTTGCTCAAAAATATTCTTTAAATTTTTTTGCATTTCAAACATTTTTTTTCAATATATACTGTTAGTTATGATGTGAACTTATATTATATTTTAAATAGAAGTAAAAGGGGTTGGATGCTTAGTGTAAGAAAAAAAAAGAGAAAAAAAATTAAAAAAAAAAAAAGACTGTTTGTGGAATCTTGGGTATTGACTTGATAGTTAGAGTATTCATTGCCTTAAGTGTGGTCTAGTTCGAGTCATGTTAATCATGTCACTATTATGACCTTGTTCTCTTCTTATAATTTAAAAAAATAAAAACTCAATCTTGAGTGATTAAAACAAATTTTTAATGATAGTGATAAAATTGTAAAAAAAATCAAAATAAAATATCTTAAAAATTGAGTGATAAATTTAGCAATTCACTCTAAATTTAAAGATTTTCATATCTAAATTCTTTGATTCATTCTCTGCTCAAATTGGATTGAAAATTTAAAAAAAAAATTCCTTTTGCTTACAGTTGGAAGCAAAATTTGAGAGTATAATAAAATATTATAAAATTTTTAAAAATGATAATCTCAAAATAAGAAGGTCAAAAGAAACGAGACTTTTGCCAGCGGTGTATGAGACAAAAGGGTGACTGAAAACATGAAAATTCGGAAGACGTAAAAAGCCGACTGCTGAAGCATGACAATGAGTCGAGTCACCCCCTACCCTATGCTCATCCTATTTGCTCTTCACAATAATTTTTCCTGTTCATATTATTTCTCATATTATAATCGTTTTTTAATGAGACTTCAATATATTTATTTATTCCTATCACATGGTATTATTTTTAAATAATGGTATTTGTATTGCTTCCCACGCTCACCTGCTGATGTCGTAATGGGCCCTTTATTTTGGTCCCATTTCACATAAAGTTCCATACATTCAGATTCTTTTCTCGTTCAAAGTCTTGTTTGTGAATTATTATTTTATCACTTTTAATTTTTTAAAGTATCTCTATTTTGCCATTAAACCAATAGTTGGTTAATTTATTTAAAGGCGAAATTACAAAAAAAATTTAGGAGTAAAAATTAAATTATAATTTTTACAATAATGAAAATATAATTTTATTGTTTTAATAGTTTATATTTTTTATAATTTTTTTAAAAATTAAATTAAATTTTTATATTTTTAAGAGGATTACAATACAATTTTACATTTATTAATTTAAAATTTTAAAACACTTAAATATAAAAATTTTCATTTTAAGGAATCGAAAACTTGCTAGCACCCCGATTTCTCCCCTATATATATTAATTCGATTGCAAATTTTAAATGCATCACATAATAATTCTAATTTTAATTTTTTTACAAATTTGATTTGAGGATTTTTTTGGGGGAGGTGGGGGGATTATTATTGTTTATTGGATTATGTTGCAGCTTAAGCTCAATCATGAAGTCTTGGATTCTTTAAATGATTCAATTATCAAATTGACTATAAGGCCATTTCATTTGTCAAAAGAAATGCAGCATTATTTGAGAATTATTACGTGACTAATTGTTGTTCACATCAACTCTTATCTACTTTGTTTTTATTTTTCCTTTACAAATTGTTTTCATAGTTTTTGCACAGAAAGTTAATTCCCAATATTGAAATTCCTATTTTTTCTAAAAAAAAGTTTAATTTACTCACAAAAATATCTTCAAAGGACATTAAAAGAATATGTTTTACACACAATAATAATAATAATAATAACAGAACATATTGAAAGCATTTATATTTGATACATAAGTGTGGGATACAATGCTCTATTATCCATTCTAAATGAAGGGGGAAAGCAATACCCAAAGGTAAAGAGGATGCAGTTTTCTTGTTATTCTTTGTGAATTTATATAGAAGTTGGTACAGCTAGAAGACCTACAAGAATGGGTTGTACGGTATTAATGAAGATATATTGTCACACTCTTCTTTCCATCATTTTGCCTCTTACTATAAAACTAGCCCCTCCACTAGTTATAGTTTAATAGTAAAGACTAAGGAGGTCCACTTTAAGTTAATTTAAGAAGCATTATCCTTTTATTCAATTAGGCCCTACCAAATTTTTAAAAATCTTTCTTTTTTTTTTTTTAATATTCTCCCTTTTGCTTTTTTTTTGTGGGGCGGATTTGCCTAGTGAAATGATTTAAAAATTTTAAATGAAGGTAGGGCTAAAGTTGGAACAATCTTTTTAAGGGATAGAATGAAATTTTAATTTTTTATAGTATATATCTTTATAATTTTTAAAAGATTAAATTAAATTTTTATAAATTTAGGGGGCAAAGTGTAATTTTACTTTTACTAATTTTAAATTTTAAAATTTTTTAAAGGGCCTAAATAATAATTTTTTATTTTAGGGGGGTCCGACCTCTATTAGCTCCCTTAGCTTCGCCTTTGAATGAAAGTGAAAACAATAAATAAAATATTAGAAACACTACATAAATCTTGAAAATTAATAACCAAACAAAAAGTTAACAATTATATATAATATATATTATTTATTTCGATTAATTAGTTAATTACCTAATTTCAAACCAAATTAACTGATAATTAAAATTTTAAAAAATTATTAACCGACTTCCGACCAAACTAAATTTGGCCACCAACCGATTAATCAAATTAAATCGGTTCGATCGATTAATTCGATTTTAACCAAACTATAAACACTCCTAGATAATCATAATTGATTTTTTTAATTCATTTGTTCATTTTGTTTGTTATTATTATTATTATTATTATTATTATTATTATTATTATTATAATCCAAAATTTAAAAAAAAATACGCATTGAAAAGTAGAAATAATAAAATTACAATTTCATCTCTTTAAAAATTATAAAAATACATTATGACTTTTTAAAATATTTATAATTCAATCCTCTTTTATAAGTTTTCAGCTTTAATCCAACCATTTAAAATAAATTAAAACCTAAGTCAGTGCATAGATCAAGTGGACTTTCCCTGAATCCCTGATAATATTGTCAAGCACCACAGAAACAAATATCTACTGCCCATTTGGAGTCATTGAGAACTAAATATTATAATAAAACAATTGACAAAACAATGTCTAACTTTCTATAGCATGGGGACGATAATATATCCAATTTTTATCACTTTTTCTTAAGTGCATATAAAAAAAATCACGTTATAAAACAATTTTTTTTTTACGTATAACTTAAAATAACAATGACTAATATTCTTAATTGCTCGGGTCCAAGTTAGATGCGACCAAGAAAGAGAGCAGGCTTATTACTAAATGAATTATAGTTAAGCATAGTCTTAATCTTCTAATTTAACAAGATATCATCTTCATATGCCTATGTTTAAAGAAAAA
Organism: Gossypium hirsutum; assembly: GCF_007990345.1. Taxonomy (NCBI): domain Eukaryota; kingdom Viridiplantae; phylum Streptophyta; class Magnoliopsida; order Malvales; family Malvaceae; genus Gossypium; species Gossypium hirsutum. The sequence goes on along the minus strand of NC_053428.1, from coordinate 12,068,359 downwards.
TAATTACAATATTGTATTGCTAATCAAGATTATTTCAATAGGCGATAATTAATTTACGAGCATCTTAGCTTCCTCACAAGCAATGAGAGTTCATTTTTTGCAATACAAATATTTGTCATTGAAGTTTTGTTTGGTGGCGACCAAAATAGAAATGGGACATTTAGAAATATGGAATTATAGATTCAAAGTTTCCATCACCTCTGCCCATGAAAACAACAATTTCGAAAGGGTAAATTGTGGACAAAGATATTTACCCAAATATAATATTGAAAGCTATTTCTCAATTCCAATGGGTCCATGAGAGACACCTTTCAGTCTAATCACAGTCATTATTCATAAATCTTTATTGATCACAACAGTTTTAACAATTGAAAAGGGATCCCGTAATGGGTGGTTTAGATCAACCATAGGCTTCATGGTATCCAGCACTAAAAGAATTAAAGTAGCAATATATGTACTTCCTTCCCAACTTCTTTTAACTCCCTCACCTTCCGCCCTAAATGAACTAGGTCTAAGACAATTTGGTAGGAAGTATTTGAAATTATCAATAAAGATAGTGATAGACATTTAAACCAGAAATATATAAATAAACACCACAAGTAACATATATAAGACATTCACTTTAATTGCGCTTAAATAGGTTGAGCTAGAAATAATATGATATTACATTGGGAAAACAACATTAGGCTGTATTAGAAAAGATAATATGCTTTGCATTGTCATCTTTTTTGGCTCACATATGAGAAAATTTCTGCCTATTTTGGGGTAGCCGGTCCTGCCGACGTGCGGTTTGGGTCTCCAATGTGACGAGTTTCACGCAAAAACGGCCAAATGGGTTAATTTTATGCTTTGAAAAAAAGATGCCATTGGTGTAACAGTTCTAGATGAAGGGGTTGCCTGCATTTACCATTTCAAGCCAAACAAAATTTAGTGCGGTGGATCTATTTATTGGGGCTGTTTCAGGTACATAGTCACCGAATGCATGCACATACAAACAAACATCAAGGTGTACAATAGGATTTGTACCAAGTGCATGTTTCGACTTGTTAAATTTTCACAACAAATGCATGAACATACAAACACACATCAAGGCGTACATTAGTATTTGTGCCAAGTGCATGTTAGTTCTTGATGTTTGACAACAAACGCACCCACATACAATCTTCATTGGTTCAACAATTATAGATAAGACATTCACTCAATGTTAAAAAAACAATTAAAATTTATCTAGATTTATTTTGATTCATTATATTTTGATTTATTAATTATTTAGTTCAACGACTATATCATAATGATTAATTACGATTCTGATTTATAAACTATAATATTTTTATATTAGAAAAAAAAAGAAGAAGAAAAACAATGGCTTTTCTTTTTCTTTTTCTTGCCAAAAGAAGGCTCGTTGAATTTGATTTATTCCCTTAGATTTTGTTTATGTAACAATAATGTCGATTAATTGGGCTACCCGACAAACCTTTGTTAAATTAAGATAAACTTGAGTTAAGAGATTTAAGATCTAGCTTAGTTCAATTAAAGATATAATTTATTAAAAAGTATTAATGTAAAATAATTTATTGATATATTTTTCATAAAAAAGGAATGAATTTAATTAAAATATATATATTATCATTATTTAAAAATGAGAATTAAAATGAGAGTACATCTATTTTTCATTTGAAATTGATTAGTTTCAAGCAGTGTAGCCTAATTTTAAACTTTCACACTTATAAATACATTCACAAAATACGCAAAAGAGTAAAAGGGGAAAAAATAAAAGAAAAGGAAAAGTGTTTCAAAAGAGAAAAATTAAATTTATTAAAAATAAATAGATGGTTATTTTATATATTTAATTTGGCTGAATTTTAATTTAATTAACATAATAATTAAGATGTGGGTTTAAACATATTTAAATATATATTTTCAATTAAATATTTGAGATTATAAATGCATATATAAATAAATAAATAATAGATATGAACAGTTTTGTTAAGGTATAGATATGAATTGGAAGAGAGTGTTGAACAAAAAAAGGAAATTGAAGAGAGTAGTTGAACATATAAAGAAAAGAAGCCCACCGGAAAAGAGGGGCCCATCCAACCACGTCCCGTAACCTTTATAAAGGATAAAAATGGAGGTAGCAATGTTGTGTTGGGCATCTTGGGCTTGAATCTCTATGCCATGATTTTTGGGCTTTACTGGTTCAACTTATCACGCTATTTGGTGGTCTAGCTATGGAACCTTTTCGTTTTGAACTCTACACAACAACATGAACATAACACCTTCAGTGAACAAATGAATAAATAAACATGATTATTAAGTATCTGTATTAGCCTAATGTATATCATTTGGATTTAAAATAAATTTACATTTAGTTAATTCAATCTTAACTCGATTCGTATGTGTATTATTGTCAATATAGGGGACATGAGTTCGAGTTTGCTGAAGAGCTTTATCCTCCTATTTATAAGTTGAGGAGGGGTTATGGATTGTAACACCCTTATACCCAATTCGACCCAAAAAACCTGATATAGGAATATTACATTTGGTGCCAAAATAATTTTGGTTAATCACTAATATATTTAAACATTAAAAAATAATAAAATTTTATAATTTATATTTTAGTCCCTACTACTTGGAACATACTTGATCTTCTTAAGTACATGTCATTCTATTCAAAATATTGAAACATGCCTTCTTTGCACTTGGAGATGTGATGAGATGAATACTCACAACCTCGATTACAACTCTTCAAAATCATTATACCTAATCTGCACATTGAAAACAAACCGTACCCTGAGTAAAAACTCAGTGGTATTTTTATAATCCGAATATTTAGAAAAACAATATAATATAATAATAAGCACAATTAAATTTATAAGGACATATTATTGAAATACTCCTCGTTAATCTTGTCTTTTTCTTTTTTAGTCGAAGTGTCTGGCACAACGTTAGCTACGGAAATTAAAAAAATTAAAAATCATTAATACACACAATTTCACGTTGAATATTTAAATTTTTATTCAACTTTTGCTCACATTTCAATTTAATCCTTAATAATAATTAACTTTATTTTATTTAAAACTAATTTGATATTTTCATTCAACTCCCACTTTAGACTAATTTCAACGTTCAAATTTCACCATAAACCCTAATTTTAAAATTCTCTCAATTTAGTCTCTATTACTCAAAACTTATAATTTATTTTGCAATTCAATCCATTTTTCACTTCTAACTTGAAATTCTATCAATTTAACCCCTAACATTTCAATTTATTCAACATGAACAACTTCTAAAAATTCACTAACTTCTAAAATTTCAATATAAATCAAATGGTATTTTATTTTAGGATTCTAAAAACATAAAAATTTTAAGAAAATGGACTAAATTGACCTACCACTTTGAATTTGAACCTTAAAATCCTAAATTTTCTCTTTTTTTTAATTCTTTCCTTCCCCTGTTTCGTTCCCCAATTTTGTTCTTTCTTTTTCATTTTCTTTTTTGTTTTTATTATTATATTATAATATAATATACATTTTACTTTATATATTACTTATACAATAAGAAATACATGAATTATTATATATATATGATTATTATTTTTACACATATATTTCACCATTACCATACATTTCTCATAATTTGGTTTAATTACTTATTTATTTTATACTTTAATTATAATATAATATAATAACATTTTCTTAAATAATAAATAAGTATACTTAATTATTACAAGTATATGTATAATATTGTTACACATGTAATTTATTATTACCATACAATTGTAAATTTTATGGTTTATTTCTTAATTAGTCCCTTTACTTTTCTCTATTCTATTATTAAGCTTTTACACTATATTTAATTTAATCTTTATGCCTAATTAACCTCAATTTAAACAAATTCACCTAACCAAAACCTAATTAACTACACTACTAATCATCATAAATATTTTTAATAAATATTTACGAATTTATTTTTCGAAAATAGAAACTCAAAAATACACTTTCGATATCCATAACTATCGAGTCATTAGATGGATAGTTTTGGACAATGTATAAAAAAAAACGGATATGATCAAAATTGTTAAAAAATTTACATATTTAATAATGTATTGTATTCATATCATTGATGTGAAAAAATATATATAAATGCAAACTATCAACAATATTTTTAAAACTAAAACAATGATTAATTTGGTCAAACTATTTATTTTTTGTTTTGATTGGTACAATAATAAAAAAGAGGGAGAAATTGTCTTTTCTTTTTTATTAAAAATTCTGCCGAAGCACCCAGAGAGCTTTGATTTAGGGATCATTAATTTGGACAAAAACATAAATAAAATGATTCAATTGTTTTTTAATTTGTGGTTTAACCTCAATTTTTAATGGTTCACTTTAAAATTAGTATAATTAAATCGATATAATTAATTTGATGGTTTTGATTGTAATTTTTTTTAAATCAAAGCAATAAAAAGAAATAATAAGTCTGTGAGTTAATTGGTGTTTAACTTTGAATGGATCTTTAGAGTAAACTTTGAGCATGATTTAAAGTGAAAAGTCATAATTAACTCGAAAGCTAGACAAAATTGAATAAAAGAAAAACAAAAAAGAAAATTAGAACTTAAATTGAGATTGCTTGTGGAATTAATAACAACCTCTAAATGAAGTGAATCAAAACTAGAAAATTAAACATCAATTTAATATATATATAAAAAAAAGAAAAAGATTCCAGATTTGCAACCAAATAAACCAAGTGAAATTGAAAAGAAAACAAAATAAGTAAATCATATTGTTATCCTATATAACCCTTTGATCAATTGATAATTAAAAACGCCAATGATTCCATAATTGACTTGCAACTAGGAAGAATCAAAGATAAGTGTGCTGGCTTGAAAAGTGAGTGAAAAAAGTGATGAAATTGAAATAATCAATACTAGCAACAAACAATAGCAGGTTTGCTCACAAAAACATGGGTCACCACTAGCGGTGCTCACCGTCTCGAGGCGGCAATTTAATTTTAAAACCCTAAAAAGGTCCCTTGGAGCCACCCACAACATCACCCAAACTAGGGTATTTTTATTAAACTAACCCAAAAAAATAAATAAATTATCAAAATAACCCAACTTTTTAATAAAATACAAAAATAATCCTTTTTCTACCGTAAAAAGTGGTGGAGCCATATGATATGACGCCACCACAGTGCCACGTCAGCAACAGCTATTAAAAAATTATTTTTTGGTGGAGCCATGTTGAATGGCGCCACCAGTATAAAATACCATAAAAATACTTAAAGTTCTGAAAAAACGGGAAACTTAAAAAAAAATATACCATTTTCGGGTGGAGCCATTCTAAATGGCGTCACCACTTTCCTACCTGACACTTTTTTTTTCATATTTCTTTTGTTTTTTTTTCCTTTTATTTTCATATTTCTTTTTTTTTACTTTTTTATTTTATTTCTTAATAAATTGTCTTTTTTATTTTTTACCTTTTTGATTTTTTTCTTATTTTTTTGTTTATTTTTTATTATTAACTTTAAAAAATTTGTAATGTATATTTTTAAAATTTTAATTATTATTTTTAAAAATATTTTTTTAATTTTAGATATATATTTGTGAAATTAATTTTTATATATTTTAAAAATTTATTTTTCAAATTTATTTTTTAAAATTTTTAAATATTAACCATATTTTTAATAATATAATATCATTTAAACTTTTAAAATTTGTAAATACAATTTCTTTAATTTCTTTTTACATTTTTTAACTTTTTTTTAATTTTTAAAAAATATAGGGGACCTGAATAATAACTTTTTTTAAAAAAGTTAAAAAATGTAAAAAGAAATTAAAGAAATTGTATTTACAAATTTTAAAAGTTTAAATGATTTTATATTATTAAAAATATGGTTAATATTTAAAAATTAATATTTAAAATTTTAAAAAATTAATTTGAAAAATACATTTTTAAAATATATAAAAAATTAATTTCACAAATATATATCTAAAATTAAAAAAATACTTTTAAAAATAATAATTAAAATTTTAAAAATATACATTACAATTTTTTTAAAGTTAATAATAAAAAATAAACAAAATAAAATAAGAAAAAAATAAAAAGACAATTTATTAAGAAATAAAATAAAAAAGTAAAAAAAAGAAATATGAAAATAAAAGGAAAAAAAAGAACAAAAGAAGTATGAAAAAAAAAAGTGTCAGGTAGGAAAGTGGTGGCGCCATTTAGAATGGCTCCACCCGAAAATGGTATATTTTTTTAAGTACCCCGTTTTTCAGAACTTTAAATATTTTCCTGGTATTTTATACTGGTGGCGCCATTCAACATGGCTCCACTAAAAAATAATTTTTTAATAGCCGTTGCTGACGTGGCACTGTGGTGGCGCCATATCATATGGCTTTACCACTTTTTACTGTAGAAAACGGGTTATTTTTGTATTTTATTTAAAAGTTAGGTTATTTTGATAGTTTATTTATTTTTTGGGGTTAGTTTAATAAAAAAAACTCCCAAACTAGTGATTCATAAACTTTTGTGTCTGCTTTGGAACTTTCAGACACTAAGAGAGACAACCAAAGCGTATCTACATTCAATACAGTAACGGAATCTACATTCAACTGGAGCGGTATCTGATCTGGTCTGATCTGATCAATATATATGATTTATAGATATTATTTTGTAAATTTTTTTATATTTATAATTTTCATTTTAAAAGACCCTTTTTTATATTAAAAAAACATGAACTAGATGTCATTCATTCTTCTCTTGTCAGATGTGTTGGAAATATAAAATTAAATTAAAATTCCTTAATATTATTACATAATAATTTAAAGAAGAATTTACATGTGTTGGAATTTTAACATTTTTTTTTGGCTTTAGTTTTCAATTTTATTCTATACATGTGTTTGGTCCAATTATAGATGGGCAAATATGTTGGATATTAATTCGTTTTTGTTGATTTTTTTCTTTTGAATGCAGTGAAAAATATTTTATTGTTGTTATATTATATTCACGTTAAGACACGTGACAAGTTAAAAAGATATTTGAATAAAAAGCTTACCACCACCCAATTGAGAGATTATTTGCGAGCTCACCTTCTCGAAATGATTACCTGGGCAACAATTGACCTAATCTTCATTGGTAACATGAAGTTGTTGGTTACTAAAGGTTATGTGAGTTTAACTGCTTTATTCCCTTAGAGTCAGAATGAATGATAAGGTCTATTTTGTCACATACATCTCTCACACATGCTTCGTAATTATGGTTAGATGGCAAGTCCAACATGTTAATATTATATTACATGTGATCCATTATTGTAAATAGTTTCAGGAACGATAAAGAATAGATCGATTTGTCAAGAGTACTAAGCTTACATTTTGCCAACATATTTTTAGCCCTTAGTTGGAGATTATGGAGAATGATAGTAAAGAGAACTTGAAGGTTAGGGGCTAAAAGGGCATTGGTAGAATGTAAGCTTAGTACTCTTGAAGGGTCGACCTATTCTTCGTTGTTCTTAGAGGTATTTATAGGTATGGATATTGTGTATTATGGTGTTGACATGTTGGATTTGCCATCTAGTCATCATTATGGAGTGCGTGAAAGGGATTTCTTCGATAAGACGATGTTTGTGTCAGGACAAACCTTATCATTCATTTTGACTCTGATGAGATAAAGCAGTTAAGCCCACGTAATGTTTAGTTTCCAATGACTTCATGCTCCCAATAAATATTAGGCTATCTCTTGCTCGAGTAGTCATCTCAGAGGGTGAGCTCACAGGTAATATCTATGCTTGTTGGTGGTAGACTTATTGTTTAAATATCTTTTTAGTTTGTCACGTGTCCTAACACGAATGAAGTATAACAATTATAATTATATTTTTATATAGAAAAAACGACACTATTTTGATTTTGTCAACACTAATAATTACTTTTCTCTAATTTTTCCATGGTTCTTACAATTGTATCTTAATTTTAGTAACATGTGATTATGTCCCTTAATTATTGGGTCTAGGCTTTAAACCTATTTTTTATGCTGCTACCCTTATTCGGAGGAGCCAAATACCATTTCAAACCTAAACTCATTCCCAATGATTTAGGGTTTACCATCACTTGGCATTTGAGATTTATTTAGCCCTTTATAAGGATCTGGATAAATTCCAAGGATTTTTTACTTTTAAAAAGAAACATAAATAATAAAAGGAAAATAAACCTTTATATGAACAAACACTAATTTAAATTTAAAAATTATTTTGTAGATAATTACAATTACTAAATTCTAAATATGATCACTGAAATTAAATATAAAACATTTTAGTTACTCACGTCACCGTGTAAATAAATTAAGATAATATAAAAAATTATGCCAACAATTTATTAAAAATACTCAAAACCCCATGTATTATATGATAACAAAATCACATTCATACTTTCTTTTTTTTATTATAAAAAATGATTTTACAACATTATTAAATTAATGCATAATAATAAATTTAACTCTCAATATTATATTTTTTTGTCAGTTTAACCATTACTTTTTTTTTTGCTAAATTTGGATTTTAATTTAAAAAAAAAGTCAAACTACTTTTTTTTAAGGGAAATAATAACTAAAACATTATTTTTAACATTGTTGACTTAGCAAATGGCATGGTAGTCCATATACATGTTATGTTAATATAACATCATTTGTCTTAAATGTTTCGTCAACAAATAATTCAAAATTTATAAAATAAAAAAATAAAATGTTCATAAAAATTAGCACGGACTAAATGTGGATTGTTATACAAATTGCCGTGTTTAAAAATGTAATATTTTAATTAGTATTTTCGTTAAAAATATCATTTTGACCTTTTTTTTAAAGATTGATTGTTAAATTTGACTTTTTTTAAAAAGATGAAGACCAAATTTAACTATAAAAAGAATCAAATTGACAAAAAATATAAACATTAAATACTAAATCTGACATTATACCTTAAATTAACTCATTACACTAACATAAATATATTATAGATGGAAAAATTTATGAAAACATTATCATTTGAATGCCACTTAACTTATTCATATAATAAAAATTACCTAAGTATTTATTTAATTTAATGGTGAAGTCAAGGTTTTTTTTTTATCAGACTAATTATCAAAATATAAAAAAAACAAATATTTCATAAAGAAACGATTAACTTTCGGATATTATAAAAATTTTGAGATAATCTTTTTATTCGTTTAAAAAGAAATTAAAAAAAATTGTCACCAGTATCCACATAGTCAAATTGATCATTTTCTTCAAAATGACAAGGTGTTTTGGGTTGGGCAAGACTGTAAATGCACACGTGACACTTTTTTGCAAACTTGGTGAAGATACTTTTCGTTTCCCCCCTGACCCCTGACCCCTGACTGTACTTCTTTTTCTAATTTATATTGGTATAATTATTTATTTAGCTTTCCATTTTAAAAAATACTTTAATATTTTAATTTTTTTAACTCTTAAATTTGTAATTTTGTTGAATTAATAAATAAAAAAATCAATGCTTTTAATTTTATTGGCATTGAATAAATGTGAATTTTAATATAGATGACACATCATAATTTAATTAATTTATTAAAATTTAAAAATTTTAAAAACATAAAAATATTAAAATTGTTAAAAAATTAAAAAATATATAATTTTTTAAAATTTAAAAATTAATTAAATATTTATGTGTCATCTACTAACATTAACAAAGTTGAAAATGTTAGCTAAAATTAAATTAAGGGTTAAAATGATTTTTTTATAAAGTTAGAGGGGTAAAAAAGTTATTATTGCTTTCATATTTTCACTGTGTCTGTCTCATAATTCATAAATCACTGAGTCAGTTCGTCCACAATTTGTTCTCTCATAATTTGCAAAAAATTGTCGTCTTATTTAACCCCCTGCGACCTTTTTAACCTCTTCTTAATGACTCTTTGAAGGGAGGGAAAAAAAAAACATTGTAAAGTTGTAATGGTTCTAAATTCTTTAACCTGGATTAAAAATGTTTGTTTTTTTCTAAGGGTTTTGATTTTTCTTTGTCCATTTGATATAAAAAAAGGTATTTTGGTAGTAGCCATTTTCTTCGAGAAAACCATCTTCTCCAGAATCTAACCCGCCACCTTATCTCTCAATCTTCCTTCTTATGTTCTGAAAATTTTCACAGCATATTGTGGGGGATTTGATTCCTCAATTCTTTTGAAGAAACCATAGGAGAGACATGGAAGCTGTTCTAAAAACCAGAGGGCTTCTTTCATTACCACCAAATCCGACCAGAGCCAGAAGCCTTTTGAACCCATCACAAGGCTTAAAGCAGAGGCTCTTTGCTTCGAAACCCTTAGGCCTTAATGGGTTGTCGGTGTCTTATAAAAGAGTTCCAAGCGTTGTAGCAAAACCAAATGGTTTATTCCCGGAACAGAAGAGCTTCATTTGCAAGGCCGAGGCTGCCGCTGCAGGCGATGGACAGCCTTTGATTGGAGAATCTGAGAAGAAGCCAAAGTTCTTGGGTATTGAGCTTGTGACTCTTAAGAAGATTATCCCACTCGGGTTAATGTTCTTTTGTATCCTCTTCAACTACACAATACTCAGGGACACAAAGGACGTCTTGGTTGTGACAGCTAAAGGAAGCAGTGCTGAGATTATACCCTTTTTGAAAACATGGGTTAATTTGCCTATGGCAGTTGGGTTCATGTTGTTATATACAAAGTTGGCAAATGTGTTGTCAAAGAAGGCTCTTTTCTACACTGTTATTGTTCCTTTCATAATCTTTTTTGGTTCATTTGGGTTTCTGTTGTATCCTCTCAGCAATTACATCCACCCTGAAGCACTTGCTGATAAGCTTCTTGCAGTCCTTGGACCAAGATTTCTTGGTCCTCTTGCAATTCTGAGGATTTGGAGTTTCTGCTTGTTCTATGTCATGGCTGAACTTTGGGGTAGTGTGGTCATTTCTGTTCTATTTTGGGGGTTTGCTAATCAGGTGAGTTATACTATCTTATGGATTGAATGTTGCAAGTGATTCACCTGTATGATTGTATAACCATGTTGGTTTTATATATTTTGATTCTGGTGTCAGAACTTCGTAATTTTTCATTAAAATATTTGTAAATATGATATACTTTGAATATTCTTATTTTATTTCCCTTAACAAGTAGATCTCTTGCTAAAGATTACTTATAATTCCTATCCTTTAAGCTGGATAAATTGGACTTGCTAGATTAACTGCTCTCGCTCATCGAGTTATCTTGTTTTGTTATATTTGTTTATGACTTTCTGCTTTTCCCGGTATTGCTACATACATATGTAGATCTTGTAATGGAAAAAGAGTACGGCTTAGAAAATTTGATGATCTTCTAAATATAATTTTCTCTTTGCTATATATTAGATTGGTGGTTCCTGATGTAAACTTGTTCTATCCTTGATTTGAAAATTCTATTTGCTGAACAAGTTTTTTGTTTTCTGATACTGGCAATTGAAACCCTATAAGGAATTGTAAAAGAAAATTTGTTAGGTGTATGAGAGATTTAAGAAACTTATCTGAGTTTTAATTCTATAATTTAGAGCATTCTCCAGCATCTCTGGGCGTATGTATGAAGCATAGGAGCAAGGGCAAACAAGAAGAAAATAATTGAATGTTACTTCTAAGTCTAACAGTTCAAACTTTCAATGTCTTAATTGATTTTGCACCTCGTATTTGTTCATTTATACAGAATTTAAGCTTTTATGAGTGTGGCATTTGCTTTACATGTTTAGTGGCAATCTATTACTCATGCTTCTAAGCTTTTAGTTAGTGTGTTTTCTCTAGTTTTTCTGCATTAGTTGAAACTCAGAAGTCTTCACTCGATTTTAGAATTAAAGCTGCATTTACATGCTATTGCACTTTTCTTGTACAGATAACTACTGTAGATGAAGCAAAGAGATTCTATCCACTGTTTGGACTTGGTGCGAATGTTGCCCTCATTTTCTCTGGTCGAACTGTTAAGTACTTTTCTAATTTGAGGAAAAATCTGGGTCCTGGAATTGATGGTTGGGCCATCTCCTTAAGGGGGATGATGAGCATTGTGGTGCTGATGGGGGCAGTCATCTGTTTCCTGTACTGGTGGGTGAATACGTTTGTTCCCCTTCCCACTCGTAGCAGGAAAAAGAAGGTAATCTTTTGGCTAGCTATTCTTCATGCTTATCATATTTGTTTTTAATTTTGATAGGTTCTTAGGCACCAGGTCTGCTTATTCCGACCAAAATGTTCATTTGTTTTGTCTATCATTGATACTAAAGTCTGTTGAGCTGCTAAGATATTTGGAGTCAAGATACTTCATTTGTACCTACGACTGTAAGATTTCACAAATTGGGGGTGGGGGGTTCTCCATGCTTATATTATAAATGCATTCCGAGTGAAATTGTGTGGTCAAAGCATATATGATGCCAAGTTTATTTATTTATTTTCTGTCAATTGGTTTGCAGGAAAAGCCTAAAATGGGAACAATGGAGAGCTTGAAATTCTTGGTGTCTTCAAGGTATATCAGGGATCTTGCCACTTTGGTGGTTGCATATGGTATTAGCATCAACCTTGTTGAAGTTACCTGGAAATCAAAGCTCAAAGCTCAGGTAAAATTTTATGGTTATTGGTCTGCTAATGTTTTATTATTATTATTATCTTAACAGGCTTATTAACAAATGATTCTCCATTTTGCAGTTTCCAAGCCCTAATGAATATTCCTCCTTCATGGGTGACTTCTCAACTGGCACTGGAGTAGCAACATTCATTATGATGTTGCTAAGTCAATTTATATTTGACAAATACGGATGGGGAGTTGCAGCGACGATTACACCCACTGTCCTGCTTCTGACTGGAGTCGGTTTCTTTTCCTTGATATTATTCGGAGATCCATTTGCACCCACTCTTGCAAAGTTTGGGATGACTCCTCTTCTTGCAGCTGTATATGTAGGTGCCTTGCAAAACATTTTCAGTAAGAGTGCAAAGTACAGTTTATTTGATCCTTGCAAAGAAATGGCCTATATTCCATTGGACGAGGACACCAAGGTTTGGAATCTTGCAATTTCAACTTCAATTTTTTTGTGTGTCTTCTTGTCGTTTTAATTGGAACCTATTTGATGCTACCTTTAGGTTAAAGGGAAGGCTGCCATTGATGTTGTCTGCAACCCGTTGGGGAAGTCCGGGGGTGCTCTGATCCAGCAGTTCATGATCTTGACCTTTGGATCACTTGCAAATTCTACCCCATACCTTGGAGGGATACTTATGGTGATTGTTTTTGCATGGCTGTCGGCAGCCAGGTCTTTGGATGTCCAATTCACTGCATTGCGTAGGGAAGAAGAACTTGAGAAGGAGATGGAAAGAGCAGCTGTTAAGATACCAATCGTGTCCGAAAGTGGAAGTGTCTCTCCAAGTGGTTCATCAGTGGACCCAGTAGCGGGTGACTCGCCCGGAAGTTCATCTGAAACATCAACTCCGAGCAATATCTAGGAAGTAATTCTTCCACTTGTTATGGAACAGAAAGAATAAGCAGCAGTGCTAGGTGGCTACTGGCTCTAGAATTTACTTTATATTTATAGAAAGAATAATAGCTAAAAGCAAAAATGCTTGCTTCACTCTCGACTGTTCTTTAACTCCCTTTCCTGTATCCTGTAGAATTGCATTTAGATTCACATCAATCTAAGCCCCTTTTTGATCTCCAAAATCTTTATGGAAGTTGCTTATTAACAGATGTTTATACATGGCACATACATAAAAACCGATTACATTTCATACTGTTGATGGCACCCTGAACCCTTCATCAATGGTTTCATCGAAACAGCTGTTTTTGCACTTAATTCAATGCCCTTCTTTTTGGTTTCTGGTTATATGAGGTTGAGGATCAATCTGCAAATTAATTAGAATCAGGGAGTGTCAACTGAAGCTCAATTTGTTTTCCAGAGGTCAAACATTCTGTCTTGTTGAAAGTTAAAACCAGCTGTCATGCTGTTTTTAAGGTGTTATATATTTGTATTAATTTTGACACAGTAATTCATGTTGTATAAATCCTGAGCAACAGAGCCTTTGCTTTCAGTCTTCCACCGCGACTTCATACAGATTGCTTAATGATTTTGACCGTCACACCATCATTAATCATCATCATTAACTATCCTTAATGTTTACATTTGGTTATTAATGTAATAATATGAGGAAAAATTTTATTTAACACTTATGTTTTAAAATAGTGAAGATATAAAATAAAATATAATTAGTATAATTTAAATATGCAGTTAGAAATATGAGTAAAATTTTTTTATGAAAAATAAGACTTCCTTAGAATAATTAAATGTGATTAGTTTATAGCTAACTAATGACCGAAACAAGTGAAAAAATAATAAACTAACCTATGACTAAAGCATGTGAAAAGAATAACCCTTCAACCAAACGTAACATAAATGTTTTTGTGGTTACTCTTCAATATCCCGATGATTCAAAGAACAAAAAAGCAGATGAACAATCATATGGTTTTGGAAGAGATAGAGGCCATTGGTTTTCAAATTACTTGGAAAAAGTGCTTCATTTGAGTGCTTTTGCAATGGGATGCTAGCTAGGTACGTACAAATTAGTAGTAAGGTTCGGATTTTGTTTATTGTTTATGGTTTTCCAAGCCGAGCTAATAAGGCTTAGCTAGCTAGGCATTCATTGGTCTTTACCCTGTTATCTAGTGCAAAAGGAGGAAAAAATTTCATGGCTGAAATTAAATTATTTATATCTTTATAAAATTTAAAGAATTAGTTTAAATTTTTATTATTTTTAGGAGATTAAATTATAAATTTATTTTTATTAATTTAAAATTTTAAAAATTCAAAGAATTAAAATGACAAAATTTTGATTTTAAGGGGCGGGCCCTGCCACCCTAAATCCGCCTATGCTGTTATCATCGTAGTAACACCATTGAAGAAACAGAACAGTTTCAGTTCAGAGTCACTAAGGTTGGTCATATATTATCCCTCCCCCCCCCCCCCCCAAAAAAAAATGGTGCTTACTATGCGATCTTTTAGAGCTAATGTAAGCATCTATTTATAGAAAAAGTTCGGTGAAGCCATGATGAAGTATAGACTTGCAATAAAACCATTCAGTTCCATCTGAAAACCAGCCCAACACGGCTGAATTTTGGTTCGGTGATGCGACTATCATGGATTTACACTATCATGCATGTTAAGGAAGGGAAAGGTTCGGCCTGGCTTAATAGGCTGAATTCCACGTAATGCATCAAAATGGTTACCTGGCCCGTCTAGCGAAGATGTGCCCTACGAGTTTCGAAAAATCAATCATATAACTGAGCGTGTCGTTGCTAGTTAATGGATGATCACAAAAAGATTCTTTGCTCAAACCTTGGTGGGAAGAGATTCTAGTATTTGCAAGTTAACAATGGTATGCGTTGAGCCCTAGATACAGGGCTGAGTTCCAGAGATGAATTTAATGGCAGCTTCACCTAAAGAGCTCATCATTTCTTCCTTTTTAAGTTTATACCAAAAAATTAACATACTTTTCAAGGGTTTTTTTTTTACAAGGGAAGAGATAGATATATTAATTTTACTTCTTAAACAGATAGACTAGGAAAACATCTGTTAGCAAAATTGGAAAAAAAACTCATTTATTCTTTTTAATAATTAAAAAATACTTGAAATTAAGCTCAAATTCTGAGGCTTGATAAAATACTTTTGTTAATGAGGTTGCTCTTTTTTACGTTGGTGACACAACCCCGTAAAGCTTGTATATGTAAAAATTCTTTTATCTTAAAAAAAAAAAAGGAGAAAAAGCGAATTACAGTATTAGTTTTTATTTGTCATATGTAATTTTAAAAAAGTATTTTTTTAACAAATGATGCCTATGCCTTGGCTTGATTGTTAAGATGGAGGGTTAGTTTAAGTTTTATTATCTCTAATTATGCTGTGTAAGTCTCCACTTCACCTTGTGCGTGTACTATGTGTACTATGTATGGGTTTTTTTCCGTTATTTTTGATTCTTTATCTATTGTGTCTTGTACTAAGTTGATTTTACATGTTATTGTAGTTAATTAGACATTTATTTATACTTTTATGTTGTGCTTATAATTGTACCATCTCTATTGTACTTTATATTAAGTTGATTTTACATGCCATTATTGTTAGTCGAACATGTATTTATACTTATAATTTATATTATTATATTGTGCTTGCAATTGTACCGCCTTGTATTAGTGACACGTTAACAAATATATATTTGAAAATTATGTTTGATTTCTATTTTTTATAATAAAAATATTAAAAATAAAATAAAAAATTTCTACATTCATATGGATCTAAATTAGGATAAGAGATTTAATATGTAGAAAGTTTTATAATTTTATAAATTTGAATTAAGGTCAACTAATTTAAGGTAGAGGTGAGTTTGGTTCAGTTTAGTATAATGTTTTAGGATTTTTTAATCATCCATGATAAATTAGTATGGTTGTTAATTTTTTAATATTAATTTTGAATTTTTATGCTTTAACTTATTTTAACAAAATGAATTTTACTTCCAAGGCTTTTGGAAATTATTTGGTAAATTTAATTTTTTATAAATATTAAAAAAATTTCTAAGTAAATAAAAAATAATAAATAATTCTGTAACTTTTTTGAAAAATATTTTTATATAAAAATTTAAATTAGTTTCACTATTTTAAATATAAAATATTTATTTTTATATTATAAAAAAATTAAATTAATTATAAATGAAAACATAAAATTTGATTTGGGTCAAGTAATTTTTAATATAAATTCAACACTTATAAAATTTAACCGCATTTAAAATTTAAATTTATCAAATACATTTCTAATATAGATTCAACGCTTATAAAATTTAAATTTATCAAACACATTCTTTTACAAAACAGTTTTATTGAAATAAATGAAAACAAGTTTGTTGTTTTTTAATTGTTACATGTTTTTATTTTTATCTTTTAAAATCGAAATATTTTATTTAGTTTAAATTTTATAAAAAAAATGAAAATAATATTTGTTTACTGAAAAGGATATGGGAGCTGACCCTCACTAGCCACCAATGACGTAGGAGGGCTGCTGAGTTAAAGGGCAAAAGAGTCTACCCCTACCTTCAATTTCAATCAATATTTTGAATATTACCTAAATGAGACAAAAATAAATTTATAGAATTCAAACTTTGGATGAGCATTTTATCAATTTTAATTTTGCTCGTCAAAACTCCAAATCTCGACAATGTTTCTTATTTTTAATACATTTTTATCTTGATTTTTTCTGATCTTATTAGGTTAATGCATTATTTATTATTATTTTTTAATCATTAGGCAAATTATGATTGGATTGCGGTTGGATGGACTCACGGGAATGAACAGAAACAGATTAATTAGTGGGTACAGCTTATTATAATATTTTGGTTCGTTGTATATCATTATCAACTCAATACTTTTCTTGATAGCCACCCCACTTGGCAAAATATCTAATTACCTAATTCTGTGATTAAGGAACTTCAATCATAAAAAATTCTTCATTTTCTGCAATCACAAAAACCTTTTTTTTTCCCTTCATAATAATAAATTTATGTTGTTTTTAAAAATTATTCGAATTAAGATAATAGTACCCTGTTGATAGATGCATTATTTTTTATTAGTATTCGTATGTATTATTACTAATATTTTTTGATTTATAGTTTCTTAAAAAATAGTTTAATATATATATATGAAAATATTTATAAATTTCAAGAAATAAAAAGAATATTTGATATACAGTAAAATATAAAAAATTATTTTAAAAAAAAGAGAGCTTTGTAGTATTTTTTAAAGTTTGATTATGGAATAAAAAAACTAGTATATTAACTTAAAATAAATTAAATAGGTCTCAAATATAAAAGAGTTATTATTATGTGTGTTTTTTTTAGTTGAAAAATAAGGAGATAGAATTACATCAAAATAAATTGAATAAAGGCATAGTTAGCCTTATCTTGTTGGATGAGCTCTAAAACTTCAATTGGGGCATCATCATAAACTTGAAGACTTGACTTTCCCACCAAACTTAGCTTAGCCAAGCAGTCTGCAACTTGGTTGAGGTCTTTAAGGACATACTTTATGCACCACAACCCTTCAGTTCTCAAAATTCTTCAAACCTTACTGAGCACAATAATACTGACCCTGTCATCAAATTTTTTTGTAGAGTCTTGACAACCTCCAGATTATCCGTCTGAATCATGACCCTTTTAAGTTATTTGCTAAGTATCACTAGTAAACCATCTAAAATCCCCCACAATTTTGCTTCAAAAACTAAGCAATGATCCAAATAGTGACTAAATCCCAATATACAATTCCTATTATGGTCATGCAAGACACCCCCAGTAGAAGCACTACCATAACCACTAGCTACTACACCGTCAGTGAACAAATTAGGCCGAAAAGATAAATAAGTTCTTGTTTTTTCAAATATGCCATGCAATTAGGCCGAAAAGACAAGACCAAGTAACCCCTCGAGCAGATAGTCGCACATGATAGCCAAGATTAGAAGTCAACCAATCTTGTAGAGATCCAAAGAAGAAATGGCATTACCTATCGATAGGGGTGACATGCAACCAAACTTCCTTCGTTGCCTTACAATCTCACAGTACATGGAGAGTGTCCTTAATTTTGCATCCGCAAATAAGACAAGAGCTATTATGACCAATTCCCTACCTAGTATGCTCCAAATTAGTTAGGAGCCTTTGCTTAGAAGCTAGCCAATGGAAGATTTTAACTCTTTTGTGGTCCATGATAATTCTAGCTATTCTTCTAGAAAACATCTGTAATATCCTAATTTTGGGCCTAGTCGGAATAGTGATTTCGAGACCACAAATCTGAGATAGAAAGAATTTTTTTATAATTATTTTGAGGTCTATGATATGATATGATTGCATGATTGTGTGAAAATTTCATGAAGAAATTCTATGCATAAAGTGCTTAATTTGAAATTAGGGACTAAATTGAATAAATTGCAAAACTTGTGTTCTAGAAGCATTTTGCATAAAATTGAATTAGATTATTAATTAGAGGTCCTTACAGAGCAATTTGACCAATTTGTAAGTCTATGGACAAAAATTGGACATGGATGGAATTTTTGGAAAGTTTAGTAGTAAGGGCATTTTGGTCATTTGGATATTAAATGAAATTATGTAGTATAGGAAGTTGTAGATAAAACGGAATAAAAACGAGGTATTGAGATCTCGAATTCATAAACCGAGCCATAAATATTTTTAGAAATATTTATGGAGTGTAAATAAGTTAGTATTAAAGTTTCGTCAAGAAATTTTAAGGTTTCGGTAATTAATTAGGTGAAAAGGACTAAATTGAACTAAGTGCAAAATTTGTGAGATGTGATTAAATAGCTTAAGTATTTAAAAAGATGGATTTAAAGAGCAATTAGACCCAAAGGTTAATGGCTGGACGATTTGGGTATGAAATAAGCAAGAAAACAATGTGAACAAGGGGCAAAATTGAAAATAGCATAAAAGTTAGTAATTAAATAATGATGTAATTGAAAAATCTAGACATTTCTTCATCTTTCTCAGCCAGAAACGCCGTAGCAGGTCTACTATGCTGGTTTTTCATATTTTTGCACCATATCAAGAGAAACGAGATTCAAGTCGTGATCGAGGGAAAAATAAAGTTTACGAGGAATAGGCTCGATTGCTAATATTTTATATCGAGGTAAGTTCATATGATTTTTAATAATGCAACGTGTAATTTAATGTTTTGAAATGAAAATTTCATGAATGATATAGTATATTATTGCATATAAAATGTCATTAAACTGTGATAATTGTAAAATGATATTTGAATAAAAGTACAAATTAAATGGAACAACGGACTTGAGTACTTTCATTCCGTGGCTAAGAAGAATTGACGGAAAAGACCATGGTTGGGCCATGGCAACATGTGAAATGTGATTCCCGTATAAGACCATAGTTGGGCTATGGCTTCGGAGAAATGTGATATGTGCTACTGTATAAGACCATATCTGGGATATGGCATCAGTGTGATACGTGATCCGTGTAAGACCATGGCTGGGCTATGGCCTCGGTATGTGATATGTGACTATGTGCAAGACCATAGTTTTACTATGGCATTGTGATAATGAGGTACTCAATTCCGTAATCGTTCCCTAATTTGATTATGAACGAAAATGTAAAATGGCCCGAAAAGATTAAGAATTGGTGAATACTATGAAAATGACACGATTTGGAATAAGTTCTTGATACTTGATGACATTGAGATTATGGATCTATGCTTATGAAGCATAATTATGTGTTCTTACCATGATGGATGAAATGATATTGTATGGATTTAGTGAATAATAGTGGTGAATAAATAAATATGGCCTTGGCAGTTTTGGGTTACTGCAGTAGTGTAATTTTTGAAATTCACCATAAATTGTGGAAATTGAGTTACTGGCTGGGTAAAATATGAGATTAAAGCCTGATGAGCCTAGTTTCATATAGAGGAAACGATACATGCAATTGGATTTTATGTTATGAGATATTTAAATTGTTGTGAGACAGAGTCTGAATGACTTCGAGATCCCCTATTCTGATTTTAGAAAATCATTAGAAATTGTAAAAAAATAATTATGAGTTTTAATTTATATATTTAAAATCCTTATCGAGTCTATTTTCAAGATGGATAGACGGGAACATCATCCAAGTCCCGAATTATGAGATAAATAATTTTTAGTGAAGAGAGATCAGAACTATTGGACAGCGAAACAGGGGAAACTTTAATGAATAAACTGTACTAAATGGCTAAACCAAAAATTCTGGAAATTTTATGGCAGAAAGGTATATGAATCTAGTTTCAAGGAAAATTAACGGAACTTAATTTGAAGTTCCGTAGCTCCAGAAATAAATTATTTAGTAAATGTATCTTGATAAAACAGTTTAAGCTGAGTATGTATAATTGTACAATTGTGGTGTTTTATCTTAAAAGTATGTTGGTAATTGCTTATTAATTTCATATGGACTTACTAAGCATTTATGCTTACTCCCTCCTTTTCATTCCTTGTAGTTTTGACAAGCCAGCTCGGAAATCAGGAACAGTCGGAGGCCCACTCACACTATCCGTATACCATCTTGGCATAATGGCTTGTATATTTTGAGTATGGCATGTATAGCATTATAATCATTTTGTGTATATGGTCTTATGATATGGATATTGAGTGGTATGGAAATGCTTGGTAATGATTAGCCATTGGAATGGCTAATCATGATCATATTTGGTGTTATGTATGCTAAATTGCTAGCTAATCCATGGAAACCATGAAATAGGCAAAATTTACCATAAAATAGATTCAGACAGCAGCAGTGATGTGAGTTTGAAAAATCATTAAAAATAGTAGAGATACAATTAGATGATGAATAAAATATGGAATTGAAGAATTATTAGTCTATTTTCATATGGATGGAACAAAACAGGTATATGAGTTATATTTTATGAGAAATTTAAATTTTTGTGAAACAGGGCCAGAGCGATTTCTGGATCCCCTATTCTGACTTTGGGAATTCACCATAATTGTACAAATATAATTAGAAGTTATGCTTTATATGTACAGATTCCTTATTGAGTCTAGTTTTATTAGAAACAAACGGAATAGTCATTGAAACTCTGTATAGGGAGATATCTGATTCGTAATACACAGAGGTCAGAGCAGTCGAACCCTAAAACAGGGGAGACTTTAACTAATAAACTGTACTAATTGGCCTGACCAAAAATTGTAGAAAAAAATTAGTAGATAGATATATGAGTCTAGTTTAAGGAAAAATTTACGGAATTTGATTTCGAGTTTCAGAACTCGAGATATGAATTTTTAAGAAACTATGACACAGTTGGACAGATTGTCCGAATTTGTTTAAGTGCTCAAATAAGTTTAGTAATGCCTCGTGCTCGACTCCGGCGACGGTCTCGGGTAAGGGGGCGTTACAACATCCTTAGGGTTCCAAGAATTCTCCTTGAGAGACCAAAAGGGGCTACAAATCGAAAAAGACCCTGAACCTGTGCGTGCCCAAATAATTCTGTCCACCCCGAAGAGAGATGGGGGGAGTAATACAAACTATTTGCTTAATCACTTCCGCAAACAACAAGTCTCGAAACAGATCAAGATTCCAACTACCATCCGACATAACCATTTCACTAAAAATACAATCCAAATCAAGATTGACATGAGAAGGAATTTGCGATATCAAAGGGCCTACAGACGGAATCCATGAATCTTTCCAATAGCAAATGCTATTACCATTAGCTACTGACCATGCTAAATTCTCACGAAATGAGGATCATACCTTAGATAAAGACTTCCAGAGATGCGAGCCATTACACTTAGCAATGGATTCATACAAGAAGGATTAAATAGCTGATATATGTCTATTATAATTCATTTTTAATTTTTTAATATTATCTAAGGGCACATGGCAATATTCCACCTCTATTTGTGGAGTTTTTAACTTCTTTAACAATGCATCAAATAAAATCTCAATTATAAAATACTACTTAATTATGTAAGATACTCTTCATCAATCTTCATAAATACAACTCATCATTAAATAAATTCTACTTAAATATGTAAGATACTCTTCATCAATCTTCATAAATACAACTCATCATTAAGCAAATTCCGTAGAAACAATCAAAAAATATTTTATATATTAATCAACGAAAAAATCACAATTTCATAATAAATAAAAAACAATTTTTTTACCTGTCGGAAACACCTTATTGTGTGTGAGATGAGCAAAATTAATTAGTGTACATTGATATTCTGATAAAATATTACGAGATACAAACGGTAGAACTGACTTCTTTGATTCGCTTTCTCAAATTAAACACACACAAGTACAAGGAAACATGTAAAAGATGTCCTGACTTTAAGATAAGATTGTTTGGTTTTCTAGAAGAAAATTTAGATTTTGGAATTGGGATGACCAATATTTAATTTCAAGTCTTAAGCCATTATTTGCGGTGTTTCTACTTTTCCAGAAGGCAGATCCTAATGGTGGAACCCATGTTTTTCCACGCTTTGCTTCTACAGAACAAGCTATTAAAGAAAGTCAAAATGCATTGATCATGGACAGATAACGTAATTGGATGTTATAGGTTACTTTCAATCCCCCACAATTGCATTCGGCAGATACGATTTGATCGCAGTAATTAGACAAACTACATATACAACAAAATATAGTTAAATTTTGCTACTACTCTCTTATTTTATTAAATTTGTTGTATTTTAATTTAATTATTTTTTATCTCTATACGGTAAATTTTAATTTTTATACTTTTTGAACTTTAAAATTTCAATTTTAACGTAAATAATAGTTGTTAATCCATTAATTTGATATTTTAACGAGTAACATGTAAAAATAATAAGTTAACATTGCGCATGCATTGCATATATAATAACATGTTTAATGTATCATGTTTTAGAAATTCTATAATTTAATGTCTTTAATAATAATCATTTGATTAGAATTGAAATTTTAAAATTTAAAAAATTATATAAACTAAAAATAACCAAATTAAAATATAAATATTAATAACAGAATTTAACCTAAAAATATCAAAGTTTATATGAAGAATATATAAATAATTAAATCTAAATTTCAAGTATGAATAAACTATATTAAATTCAAATCAATCTGGAAATGATATATAAAAATTATTTTTATTTTAAATTAAAAAAATATCAAACTAAACATATATTGAATAAAGTGTTTTCTTTCTTTGAACCTGCTCCCATTGCCATTGGGTCCAATTAGTGAATTAATCTCTTGTGAGACCATTAAGTATGCTTCATTGGAAATTGTTAAGGTCTTAAATTATAAATATCATAATATCGTTCTCTGTAAGACTTCATTGCTTGGCATACAATTCTTTAGTCGTCAAAATTCGCCCTGATCTTATCTTGAAGAGGGTATCTGATTGGGTGACCCACGCGCGTTATGCGTGACAATTTGACTTTCAAACTTTATATGCTATAACTTTGTTTCTAGATGATCAAATTGACTTAGACCTCATTCCGAATTTCGATTACATTTTCTGGAATTTCTTTTATTAAGCAAAAAAGAAAAAGAAAAAATCAGATAGCAATCGCTTTGCATGTTTATTAACTTCCACTGGATCAAACGGACGGTCGCCAAGGCAATTTTCATACTGTTTTCTGAAAATTTTGAAGCGTATATAATGTGATTTAATTGCTAATTTAATCAATAAATTGTGCAAAAAAAAAAAAACAAAAACAAAGAATGCTCTCGCCAATGTATGATATGAATAATTATTTATACGTTTTTTTCCATTTAAATTGTAATAAGAAAAGTTGAAAGAAATTTCCTTTTGAGTTACGCACGAGTAGCAAAACAGCTGACCGTCCATGGTAATTTCTATTGTTGACCAGACCGATTCTACTTCATTGACTTCATTTATATTTAATAGGGTGCCAATAGAATTTTGTTTGGATTATTAATTAGTAATTATAGTTAAGAGCGTGTATTTAATTTTGATAATAGAACATTTGATATATTAAATGTTTGATAATTATTTTAATTTTAATTTAATATACATATTTAAAAAATATTGAATAAGATAGGTAGGTAGATATTTACTTAAAACTTTAAATTAAAATTATTTAATAAAAAAATTAAAATATCTTTAAAAAAATAAGATATTCAAATTACCATATTTAACTTTTACTCAAAACTATCCAAAATAATAGAAAATATTAAATTAATAACATTAAAATTAAAAAAATAATTTTGAAAAATATGGATAAAGAGTATTACTATATTCAAGTTAGTAAATACTAGTTGAACAAGAGAAGAAAAAAATACTCAAAAAGAAAAATATAATAGCAGTTATGGTAAATTACTTTGAAGAAAAAAAGTTACCATAAAATCGAAATGTTTTCTTCTCTTTGGGACTCCACCGGTTCAATGATTGAATTCTAATTAAATATCTAGCCAATTCGACTTTAAATAA
Source organism: Gossypium hirsutum (assembly GCF_007990345.1). Lineage (NCBI taxonomy): Eukaryota > Viridiplantae > Streptophyta > Magnoliopsida > Malvales > Malvaceae > Gossypium > Gossypium hirsutum. Next base: position 12,043,353 of record NC_053428.1, on the reverse strand, counting down.
TTTAGTCGTTACCTCATTTGCTTTACACGTAAGATCATGTCTTAGTAAGGGCTCCACCTAGGATTGGACCGTATTTGAGTCATTAGCTTAGTTAATCTTGTAGTTTATATATACATATATAAATATAAATCAAACTCGATGTTTTTCTTAAATGATATTTTGTTAAATTTTAATTAAATTTGGAATGAATTGGCAAGTAAAATTTTCTACATTATTAAACAGATCTGTCACGAGCCTATTGGAGAAAGATATTCAAAGTTTTTAACACGCAAAGGTTGAAAGATATTTTATTTATTTATTGAAGTATACATCTCGTAGTAAATAATCTTTTTCTACGTTCAAATTCAGTACTGTTGCTTTCACTTCCCAAAAGGGAATCCATACCTCAGCAATTATGTCAATTTTAAAACATTAAAAAAGTTATTATTTATTACACAGTCGAATCACGATGAGCTGCCGGCTGCTAGTGCATGTTTTTGTTTTACGAGATTCATGCCATATATTTTAGACTTTCTCCACATCTAATTTCACACCACGCTGGCTATTGATGACCCCATTAAAAAAGTATAATTATTATGAAAAAGAAAATGTGAATAACTCGTCAAAATTAATCCATATATCCTTCTAGAAAAACATACAATATAAATTAATATATGACAAATAAAAATATTATATAACCCTTTCTTTCTTTAAACTGTTATTATACATACATATAAAACACGAGCTGAAATAATGTTATGTATTAAGCTACTTCAATTAATTAAAAGATGGAATTGAATTAATAATTAAAATATGGTTACTCGTATGTTTTTAAATTTGTATTGAAAACGTGTAAAAGTAATATCTCCCGTCGTATACACATGGGTGTTAAAATAATATATATATAAAAGATTTAGGCCTTCTAAACATTACAAAAATATATCATTGATTTATTATTTTTTATTTTTTTAATATTAATTAAAGATATACGGAAATTTCCATTAACGACAGTAATTAAAAGAAAAGAAAAACATTTCAAGTTCAAAACAGGTGGGATTGAAAGTGCCGTTCACTTGATGTTGCCTCTCCGGGAAGACGTAAAAAACTAATAAAAATTAATAATAACAGTAATCGGAATCTTTCACTTTTTTTATACTCAAATAATTCAATCCCAGCGAAACATCCTGGAAATTTTGTAAGTTTGACAGATTGAAAAGAAAGCCGTCATATATGTTATGTAATTTCTAATAACTACATATATATCGTAAGCCTCCAGTTTTATTGAAACCAAGGCTTTTCCTTTTGTACTTTCAGTTTTCAAAACTCAGATTCTTTTGTAAATGTTCAAAAACAAGAGTCTGATAACAAAATACCAATAGACTACACAAGTTTTCTTTTCTCAACGTCGATTCAAATTCTTGTAACCCCCCTTTTTTTGGTCTTGATTCTTTGATTTTAGCTCCGGAAACGTTAAGTTTGGATACTGTTTTGGTGGGTGTTGGGATTTGATTGTAATGGAGGGTGGTGACATTATTAAAGCGAGTAATAGTTTACGGGGAAGTTTACGAGCAGGAAGTTTAAGAGCCGGAAGCTCTTCGATATGGAGAAACAGTGCTGTGGACGTATTTTCAAGGTCTTCACGAGATGAAGATGATGAAGAAGCTTTGAAATGGGCCGCACTTGAGAAACTACCAACTGTCGCTCGTCTCAGGAAAGGTATATTAACTGGCTCTCAAGGTGGTGCCAATGAGGTCGATGTTGATAACCTTGGATGGCAAGAAAAGAGGACTTTACTTGAGAGGTTGGTCAAAGTTGCAGAGGAAGACAATGAAAGGTTCTTGTTGAAGCTCAAGAATCGTATAGACAGGTATCTGATTCTTTTGTATGTTGTTGTTGTTGTTGTTGTTGTTGTTATTGTTATTGGTTACTAGGGAAATGAATGAAACATAAGAAAACAGAACTCTGTTTTTGTCCATGGAGATCCTGCTCTCTGCATCAATAATCATTTGCATTGGAATTTTTTTTCTTTCAGGGTTGGCATCGATCTTCCCACAATCGAAGTCAGATATGAAAATCTAAATATTGAAGCCGAAGCTTTTGTAGGAACCAGTGCTTTGCCTTCTGTTCTTAATTTCATTACTAGCATATTCGAGGTAGCAAACCGGAAAATACTACTTAATTTATCATTTTACAACATTTTTGTTTAGGATTCTTACTAACGTTTTATTTTGTATTGTGATTAAAGAACTTCTTAATAGATATGGGTGTTCTTTCTAGTAGAAAGAAAAAGCTGACTATCCTCAAAGACGTCAGTGGCATCGTTAAGCCAGGAAGGTAAACATGGTCATCTGAGCCTTATCAACACGTCAATTTTGTTTTTTTTTTTTCTCTCAAACCTAAAGTTGGGAGATCCTGGAATTAATCAATGATTAGTCTTTTCATGTATATATTATAGGATGACATTGCTTTTGGGTCCTCCAAGTTCTGGAAAAACCACTCTCTTGTTGGCTCTGGCCGGGAAGCTTAGTCCTGATCTCAAGGTGCTCTACAAAATTCACAATTTTCCCTTCAGTGTTTTCCTTTCTATGCTTCTTGTTTTTGCTTTCTGTTCTGCCTTTGCTTTAGTTTCTAATTTGAAAGTGAAAATTCTGTTGCAGTTTTCGGGGTCTGTGACATACAATGGGCATACCATGAAGGAGTTTGTGCCTCAGAGAACTGCTGCCTATATCAGTCAACATGATCTTCACTTAGGAGAAATTACTGTGAGGGAAACTTTGGCCTTTTCTGCAAGATGCCAAGGTGTTGGAACCCGATATGGTTAGTTTGATTGAGTTCCACCCTTCTCAGTTTTTCTTTTGACCTTTTGGTGCAAAGGTTGTCACTTTGTTTTTTCTATAATTCTTCTAAGCATGAAACCTTGTTGCTATGCGTGTTTACAGATATGTTGGCAGAGCTATCAAGAAGAGAGAAAGAAGCAAACATTAAACCTGATCCTGATATTGATGTCTTCATGAAGGTAAGAACTATGAAGCCATTGTAATGCAAATTATGAACATATTATATACCTCACTCGCAAAATGCCCATTTTGTTTACATATTGCTTTCACGTGTCCTGCAAAATTAGTTGCATATGTTCAAAGATAACTTTCTCTAAACTAAAATTGATTGACAATCTGAAATATAATATAATTTGAAAGATTAGTTTTATCTGACAGGAATCTCTATTATAAAGAATCTTGCATTCACCGGGATTTGCTTTGTCATTTTTAACATTTCAGGCAGTAGCAACAGAAGGGCAGGAAGCAAGTGTAATCACTGACTATATTTTGAAGGTAATATTACAGAAACTAAAGTATATTGAAAGCTATTCAAGAAGCACTAAGATAAGAATTTCTTCACTTACTGAAAACCTTTGGACATAAATTTTGCAGATTTTAGGACTGGATGTATGTGCAGACACTATGGTAGGAAATGAAATGTTGAGGGGTATCTCTGGAGGACAAAGGAAGCGTGTCACAACAGGTAGTTCATGAAGTCAATTACACAAATTTTCTTTTATCTGAGTACACTAAATTTCTTATCATGAAATCTAATTATGCTATTGTCATTGCAATTAGGTGAAATGCTGGTTGGACCTGCCAGGGCACTGTTTATGGATGAGATATCTACTGGTCTAGACAGCTCTACTACATTCCAAATTGTGAACTCCCTCAGGCAAACTGTTCACATCCTTAATGGAACTGCAGTCATCTCCCTTCTACAGCCAGCTCCTGAGACTTACGATCTTTTTGATGACATTATTCTCCTTTCTGATGGAGTGATAGTATATCAGGGTCCTCGTGAACATGTGGTGAGCTTTTTCGAGTCTATGGGCTTCAGGTGCCCTGAGAGAAAAGGTGTGGCTGATTTCTTGCAAGAGGTAAGTCTTGACAAAGTTTTATTCCGTTCATACAGAGAAATTTGCTCTTCAGTCACATTTAACATTGCTAATTGCAGGTTACATCAAAGAAAGACCAAATGCAGTATTGGGTACGTAAAGATCAACCTTACAGGTTTATCACTGCCAATGAATTTGCTGAGGCATTCCAATCTTTCCATGTGGGAATGAAACTTGGAGATGAACTTGGGACTCCATTTGACAAAACAAAGAGCCATCCAGCTTCTTTGACAACCCAAAAATATGGTGTTGGGAAGTGGGAGCTGTTGAAAGCTTGCATCGCAAGGGAATTTCTGCTTATGAAGAGAAACTCTTTCGTGTACATCTTCAAGTGTATGCAAGTGCGTAATAATCATATTTAAATTCTTCACTGCAATTATCGTGTTTAAGGATCGTGACTAACACATTTTTATTTTTCTTCGTGGTACCAGCTCACAGTGATGGCCTTAATTACTATGACACTCTTTTTTAGGACTGAGATGCATAAGGATTCTGTTCAAGGAGGAAGAATCTACATGGGGGCCTTGTTTTTTGGTATGACTATGATTATGTTCAATGGAATGTCTGAGCTTTCTATGACCATTTCCAAGCTTCCTGTCTTTTACAAGCAAAGAGACCTCCTATTCTTTCCTTCATGGGCCTATGCTTTACCATCATGGATACTGAAGATCCCTATCACATTTTTAGAAGTTTCTATATGGGTATTTATTACCTACTATGTCATCGGATTTGATCCGAGTGCCGAAAGGTAGGAAAAATAAATGACAACAAAATTTTAGTACACAGTTTTTGGCTTATTTCCTCTGATCCAAATTGACGTTGAAGTTACTTTTCTGGTGCAGGTTCTTTAGACAGTACCTCATCCTTGTTCTCACTAACCAGATGGCTTCAGGATTATTTCGGTCTATTGCAGCAATCGGTAGAAACATGATTGTTGCTAACACTTTCGGGTCATTTGCTTTACTCGTACTTTTTGCGTTGGGTGGCTTCGTCCTGTCACGAGGTATAATATCAAGTCTTAGAAAAAAGCTTTTAAAGTTAAAGCTTTTAACAATTCTAATCTTTTATTATATTGAATGCAACAGAGGACATAAAGGGTTGGTGGATATGGGGTTACTGGATTTCACCAATGATGTATGGGCAAAATGCATTGATGGCTAATGAGTTCCTTGGGCACCAGTGGAGTCGAGTAATGCTTTTGAAATTGCAATGTCTATAATTCTGCTTTTGTCTCTTAACAATATGCTGATCTTGCATGTTTGGTTTCATATTGAAGGTCCTTCCGGGTTCAAACGTATCACTAGGAGTTGAAGTCTTAAATTCCAGGAGTTTCTTCCCAGATTCATATTGGTATTGGATCGGAGTAGGGGGATTGATTGGCTTCGTATTATTGTTCAACTTTGTCTTTACTGTGGCTCTTTCCTATCTAGCCCGTGAGTATAGTTACCTGCTAAATCTTTTCATCTTTCGAAGGGAAGGCTAATCATTTACCCTTTTTCAAATAAATTGTTAGCCTTTGAGAAGAATAAGGCCGTAATATCAGATGAACCTGAAAGCGACGATCAAGTCAATGGGGCTGGAGTTGGTGGAAGCATTCAGTTAACAAACCAAGAAAGCAGCTCAAGTCATGTAAACAGATCAGGTATTAAAAGCTTGAATATATTTGGATCGGTTAGCAATACTAATTTAATTGATTTGCTAATTTAGTTAACCATACAAATTGACATGCAGAGATCCAAGATGACATTCAAAGAAGCACCTCATCCATGTCCTTTTCTATGAGTGATGCAACAGTTGGGGCCAACGGCAAAGGGAAAAAGGGAATGGTTCTTCCATTTGAGCCACATTCCATCACTTTTGATGACATTGTGTATTCTGTTGATATGCCCCAGGTAACATAAGGTTCCATTTACAAGTACTGTATACGTTCAACGGTTGGATTGAGTCTTTTTTCCGGTTCAATGTGGTGCAGATATATAAGAGTTTATTTGATTGAACTGAAACATTGCAGGAAATGAAAGAACAAGGTGTCCCTGAAGATAGATTGGTGTTATTGAAGGGTGTTAGTGGTGCTTTCAGACCTGGCGTTCTCACAGCTCTCATGGGTGTTAGTGGTGCTGGTAAAACCACTCTGATGGATGTGCTTGCAGGCAGAAAAACTGGTGGTTATATCGATGGGAACATTACAGTTTCAGGTTTCCCCAAGAAACAAGAGACATTTGCTCGAGTATCTGGATACTGTGAACAAAATGACATTCATTCTCCTCATGTTACTGTGTATGAATCCTTGCTTTATTCCGCTTGGCTACGATTGTCCAGTGAGGTTGATGCTCAAACTAGAAAGGTTAGCATTTGTGAAATCCTAACCCGTTTCAAGTCTCTTATACTATGTTACAAAGCTTTAAGTTGCGAACTGTTGTGTTTGATAAAACTACTATTCCCTTTCCCCTCCATTGGCCGGAACAAGAGTCCCATAAAAACAACACATTGTCGTAGTCACTTTTGGCCAGGATTAAGTTGATGGTTTTCTCTCAACATGTTTTCTTTTAGATGTTCATCGAGGAAGTCATGGAGCTTGTGGAACTGAAACCATTAAGGCATGCCCTAGTTGGTATACCTGGTGTAAACGGTTTATCAACTGAGCAGCGAAAGAGGCTTACCATTGCAGTCGAGCTTGTGGCAAACCCCTCCATCATTTTCATGGATGAGCCAACTTCAGGGCTTGATGCAAGAGCTGCTGCAATTGTCATGAGAACAGTTAGGAATACAGTGGACACTGGAAGAACAGTTGTGTGTACCATCCATCAACCAAGTATTGACATATTTGAAGCATTTGATGAGGTGAGAAACATTTTTCAAAAAAAAAAAAAAGAAAAAAGAAGTGGCTCCATTTTAGTTAGTTTTATATGTATTAGTGTAACTAAGATAAAATTGCAACTGCAGCTATTCCTTATGAAGCGTGGAGGACAAGAGATCTATGTGGGGCCATTAGGACACCATTCTAGACATCTTATCAAATATTTTGAGGTGTGATGAAATGAAAGACAATTTTTGAAGTTCATCAACTTAATTCATTTCTCAGTTCACATGAAAACTGTATCTAACACTTTAATGTTCATCTCCTCCAGGGAATTCAAGGAGTTAGCAAAATCAAAGATGGCTATAATCCAGCTACTTGGATGTTGGAAGTTACCTCAACAGCACAAGAGTTATCTTTAGGCGTCGATTTTGCTGAAATCTACAAAAAGTCAGACCTATACAGGTAATAAGCTAGCTAGGCACAGAATTGCAACAAAAAGTGTAACTTGATTTAACTAATTACTTTGGTTTGGCATATGTAAGACATATCTGTGGCCTATTAATCTTGGCTACCTTGAATTTGCTACTGATGCATCATGTCATTGGTTCAGGAGAAACAAAGCTCTTATTGAAGATTTAAGTAAACCAGCTCCTGGTGCAAAGGAACTCTATTTCGCAACACAGTACTCTCAATCATTCTTGACTCAGTGTACAGCTTGTTTATGGAAGCAACACTGGTCATACTGGCGCAACCCCCCATATACTGCTGTGAGATTTCTCTTTACAACCGTCATAGCATTGATGTTTGGGACAGTGTTCTGGGACCTTGGTTCTAAAACGTAAGCAACAACTCAAGTTCTCAAGCTTCAATTTAAGTTTTAATCAGTCAGCTTCATGCATCTAATTGTCTGGATTGTAAATTTACAGGAAAAGAATACAAGATCTGTCCAATGCAATGGGTTCAATGTATGCTGCTGTTCTTTTCCTTGGTATCCAAAACGCTTCTTCTGTGCAACCTGTTGTGGCGGTCGAAAGGACAGTCTTTTATAGAGAAAGAGCTGCTGGAATGTACTCTGCAATGCCATATGCCATTGCACAGGTAAGTATTTTTCACATTTTGAAGAGTAGTTGAAATGGTTAAGAAAGTTGTAGGCACATTATAATTGACTCCACATTTGGCCACTGCAGGTGTTAATAGAGATACCATATATTTTTGTTCAAGCTTCTGTGTATGGCCTTATAGTCTATGCTATGATCGGATTCGAATGGACGGTTGCTAAGTTCTTCTGGTATCTCTTCTTCATGTTCTTCACCTTACTTTACTTCACCTTCTACGGCATGATGGCTGTTGCTGTCACACCAAATCATTACATCGCAGCCATAGTTTCCGCGGCATTCTACGGAGTATGGAATCTCTTTTCAGGATTCATCATCCCACGACCTGTAAGTGCTACTTCCATGCAATTTTTCTTTTCAAGGGGTTGTAGATGTGTAGATTCGAGTCCTAAACCTGTTGGATGCCACCTCTAAAAGGTGACTGCATAAACCAATAGGATTAAACCCCGGGTTTAGGTCTTGGTATCTTTAGCATATACAGATATACACACAAATCCTGAGGACTAACTAAATTCAAATTTGCACCAATTACAGAGTATGCCAATATGGTGGAGGTGGTACTACTGGATTTGTCCGGTTTCTTGGACCTTGTATGGATTGGTTGCTTCACAGTTTGGAGATATAACACACATGCTTGAAGATGGGAACAATGAGACAGTGGAGCAGTACTTGAGAAATTTTTATGATTTCAGGCATGATTATCTGGGATTAGTTGCTGCTGTGATTGTTACTTTTGCAGTTCTCTTTGGAGCAATCTTTACTGTGTCCATAAAGATGTTCAATTTCCAAAGACGTTAGAAAATTTTTGGTTTAAATATTGTGTACAACAAAATTCCATATTTGTAATATTAGAATATATTATTAGGAACAGAACAAGTTCCAAGAGTTGTATGTTATTTTGTAATCAAAATATTTAATTCCAAATTTATATATTCATTACAACCTTCAAATACTACTCTTTCTAGTTCAATTTTTTAAGATCAATTAACAAATTCCATCCTATTTTTAAGGATGGGATTTGAATTTGATGATTAACATTTTTTATTTATAATCATGCATTTAATGAAATTTGTAATTCCAAATTTGATATTTTAATATCTATAAATAAAAATTTTAAATTTTAAGATAATTATGGGAATAACTTATATTAGAATAATGTTAAAAATTAAGATTTTTAAGTATCCATCATTAATTATTCCATGTCTTTTTAAAATTTAATGATATGTGAAGCTATTTAAAACATAAGTAATTAAAAATAAACAACTCTAATTAAATTATTTGAAACAAAAGTAATAAAAAAAATTCTAAATATTTGGAGAAAGCTAAAGCTCCAGAGTAGTTTATTGATATTTTAAAAAATTATTATGAAATTATATTATATTTTTAAAAATAATATTTTGATTTTTAAAAAAAGATACTTAAATTACAAATGTTAAAACCTTTAGTTTACCGGTTAAAAAGAAAAGAAAGATAGCGTAGCAAATGGTTGGCCACACATCCAACGAAAGTATTCTAAAATGCCAACAATGGCTTCTAGATATTACATTTACACTCAACGAAAATAATTCTAGATTGCAATTTTTCAACAATGGCTTCTCAACTACATGTGATTTATTTTACTTTTTAATGGAAATATGTTCCACATTATATATTTTCCTGTCAACATTTTTATCCAACAACTTTTAATATTAGGGTTTATATACGAGATTTCCTTCTTACTGGAGGTTTTTAATTTCATACATATGAAATGGAAACAAAATTTATTTTGCTTAATATGCCAAAATCTACTGTGCAGTTTCACGATGAGTTCTGCATATCAGCAACCTTAAATTGCTATCTTGTTCCTTGCTTTTTTGTCTGGTAATTCCCGCATAAGTTGTGGGGTTTACTTTTTTATTGTAATTTGATCCATTTTTGTCTCTAAACTTTTTGAATTGGTCAATTTTAATCTCTTACGTTTTTTTTAATTTTTAATCTTTGATACAAATGGTAGCAATTAAATTTGGTTGGCTAAATTCTGCTATTAGTATTGTACTATGCTTAAAGTTGTAAGTTTAATTCATGTTCTCCAATTGGATTATTCTTAATTTTTATACTTTTTCGAATTTCAGATTTTCAGTCTTGATGCAAATAACAATAATTAAATTTATTAACTGCATTTTTTGTGAGTAATATGTGAAAATAATAAGTTGACATGACATTACATATGATAATATGTTTGCCACGTTAAAATTTGAAAAAAAAAACTAAAAATGATCAAATTAAAATATATAGACCAAATCCACAACTTACATGGACTAATAGCAAAATTAACCTTTCTTGCTTCTTTATGGTGAAGTTAAAAAACAATGACAATGAAGTAGAGTTGCCCATGGGCCATGGGCTGGGCCGGGTCCTAACAAAATTTTAGGCCCTAATAATAGGCCTGGGCTTAATCTAGATCAAAAAATGAATCTAAATTTTTGCTAAAGTCCGACTTAGATAAAGATGCTAAAACTTGAGCCCAGCCTGGCCTGCTTATGTTACCTTTTTTAATTTTAATTTTTATATATAAAAAATTTTAAAAATATAATACACCAAATATACTAAAAATATTAAAATAAATGTTTCCTAAGAATTGAAAATAAATTAAAAAATATTTTATAATTAAATAATACTAAAATAAGTACAACAAACAAATACATCTAAAATAGTAACAAAATTAACAATAAAAGAAGTATTATACAATATCCAAACATTAAAAAAAAATAGTAACGTAATAGTGAGATAGTAGCAAAATAGTGATAAAAAATAGGAAAATAATAGCAAAACAACATGGTTTTTTTTTATTTATTACAAATTCGGGTCAGATTCAGGTAAAAAAAATCTTACCTGAGACCTAATACGAGTCTTATTTTTTTTCTAAACTTATTTTTTAAATATAAATCTTTTATCTAAATCTTCTATTTTTTAAATAGACCTTCGGGCTGTGTTACATGCATAACTCTACAATGAAGATAAGAGAAATGAATTTTTATTCCATGACTTTCTTATGGTTTTGGGTTTCTCTGTACTGAAAAGTTTTGTTTTAATAATTAATAGAGCTAGAATCTATTTGGTTGTTTATTTTGAAGCATTGTAAGTATGGATTTTGTTATTGGTTGTAACAGTCAAATTTTTTAGTGGTGTCGGAAACAGTGATTCGAGATCACTAAATCCGACGAGTAAGTTTAGAAATTTTAACAAATAATAATTATAGGCCAAGCAGGAACTTAAAAGAATTATTTTTAATTAGTGAATTTTGCGATTTTAAAAGAATTAATCAGGTAAATTTAGTTGAAAATGAGGTATCGAGACCTCGGATTTATAAACCGAGCCATAAATATTTTTATAAATATTTATGGAGTTTTATTAAGTTAGTATTAAAGTTTTGTTAGAAAATTTTAACGTTTGGTTAGTCAATTAATTAAAAAGGACTAAATTGAAAATAGTGCAAAACTTATTAAATTGTTATTAAATAGTTTAAGTGATTAAAAATGAGGGATTTAAAAGGAATTGGACCCAAATTGTATGGGCTGGACGGTTGGGCAAGAAAATCAACAAAAAAGACAAGGAGAAACAAGGGCAAAATGGAAAATTTTGCAAATTAAACATATAAAACAAGACAAATTTGAAAAATCTAGAGATATCATCATTTTTCTTCAGCAAAAACGCCATGGGAGGTCTGAAAGCTGCTGGTTTTCATACTTTGACATATGTGAGTTCAATTCTTACCCTTTTCTTTGAGATTTTTATGTTTTTGTGACTTTTACAATTAGGTCCAAGTGTTTAATTCATTAGTTTTTGATTTTATGAACAAAATTAAAAGCTATAATTGATAAGTGTTAGCTGTTTATGATGAAATAAAATGAATTTGAGCTTTGATTTTGTTGTTTGATGATTTTATCAAGTAATTTCAATAGATATTGATTTTAGGACCTGATTGTGAAAAAGTTGTGAATTAAGGTTTAGTGTTAAAATTCTGATTTTCAAAGATTGTGTAATAGTTTAGAATGATGGAATAAAATGTTAATTGAGAAAAATTAGCTTAACAGATGGGCTAATTGAGTAAGGACTGAATTGTATGACCTTTGAAATTTAGAGGAAAAATGGTAATAAACTTCTTGAACTAAAACAATATTGGACAGCAGAAGTAGACTAACTTTGAAAAATCACCATAAATTGTATAAATCGAATTAGAAGATGAATAAAATATGAAATTAAATCTTATTGAGTCTAGTTTTTCATAGAAGAAACGGTGTAAGCAATAGATTTGTAAATTATGAGATATAATGAAATTTGTGAGACAATATTAGAATGAATTCGGGTTCCCCTGTTTTGACTTTGGAAAATCACCAAAAATTGGAGAAAATTAATTAGAGTCTAAAATGTATATGCTTAGAATCCTTAATGAGTCTATTTTCAATATAAATCAATGGGAACATTATCCGAGTTTTGTAATGTGATATAATTAATTTTTAGTGAAGAGAGGTCAGAACTGTTGGATAGTGAAACAGGGGAAACTTAAATGAATAAACTATACTAATTGGCTAAACAAAAAATTATTAAAATTTTATGGTGGAATGATATGTGAGTCTAGTTTTAGGGAAAATTTACGGATCTTAATTTTGATCTCTGTAGCTCGAATTATAAATAATTGAGTGACTATGACTCGTGTGAACAGATTGATGTGAGCATTAATAAGTAAATTGTGAAATCGTACTTACAAGAATGTTATATACATTAAGGATGTGGAATGGAGAGGAGGAGGAGGAAAAATATATATGAATATTCAGTTAGCATGGCTAATTTGCATGTTTTAAGCTCATGGACTAAATTGAATAAAAGTAAAATTTTAGGGGGTAATTTTGTAAAAATGTAAAAAATGACTAAATTGAAGGGAATAAATTGTTTTATTATCTAAATTAATAAATTGAATGAAATTATCAATTTAAGATTGGGTGAAATTTGGGAAAATGGTAAATTATCAATATGCCCCTAAATCTTGGTATTTCTGCAATTTAGTCAGGTAGGTTCGGATACCCTGAATGAGCATGTAAATATGACAATTTAAGTATTGTACCGTATTTTATATGATATTTTGAATTGAATATATGAAAAGGATGTTACATGAAACATGAAAATGAATATTAAATAATATAAATTAATTGAAATTATTCTGAAAATTTCGGTAATGCCTCGTATCCTATCCCGGTCTCAGGTCCAGGTATGGGGTATTACATTGGTTTTTAATATGAATGTTGATATGATTGTAAAATAATAAAATATCTACACAATTATGTTTCTTAAAATCTAGATATAATTTTTAGAGTTGGAGAAACTCGTGAAAATTAAAACCATCATTTTTCACATGAAAATTAAAAAAGAAAAAGAAAAATAAAAGATAAGTTGAAGTACGCACTTCTAGACTCAAAATAATTTAATACTAAAGTTATTTTTAAAATTTTTCTTTATTTCATATATAACAATCATTGATTACGAAATCGCAGTTAAAGAGTTATATGTCATATTTTTTTTCTCCATATATAATATATGTACTTAATAAATATATATTTTAAAATAAAAGAAAAAAAAATCGTTAAGGATATTTTAGTTGTGTTGATAATGTTGGTAATTTGGAACTACATAGATTTGAGTTCCACCATCGTAAAAATAAATTGTGAGCTACTTAATTTAAAGTGACTTTAATTATTCAATTCAATATTTATAATGATTTGATTTTAATTGAATAATTTGAAGTAATTAGTTAATTATAATTTAAAAATAAAATAAAGTAAAAATATGTCCATGAAATCTACAATGGCTTTGAGTAAACTATGAGGAAAATAAAATGAATCTATAAATCAATTGGAGGGACTTTGTGGATAGTATAGATTTGAGTCAATCAAATACATGAGTTTTGCAATAAATAAGAGAAATAGATTCTATCAATTTAGTATTAAATTAAAAAATTTAACAAATTTCGTCATTAACTGTACACATTTTGTCAATTTAGTCTTGATTGTTAAAAATAAAATTTAAAAGAAATTTTAAAAATAAAAAAAGAATTATTTAAAAGTTTATTTTTCAATAAAAATACATAAGATTTTACAAAAATACATATATAATTATAAAAATATTTATAAATAAATGGATATCTATTTTTCCCATTTTCTAACATGAAATTTATTTATTAAAATAATAATTTTATAAATAAAACAATTTAAGGGGAGAAAAACCACGAAGAAAACTTACTCAAATTCAACTTTTTCCATTTTGTAATATTAACCACCACCATTTTCAGGTTGAGTAAAAAGCTATAGCATGAGGTCAAAAAAGATGAAATCGAAGTCTTTAGGTTGTTAACCTGAATGAGTTTGTTACGTTTGAGGTTGTGCTTGAGGGTAGATATGATTGAGGATATATAAGCAAGGATGAGGTCTTGGAGACCAAGTAGGTGGAAGGTCATTGCTTGGAACAGACTCAAGGTCCATCTACTTGGATCTTGGTTAAAATGTAAACGCTCCAGTAAATTGTATTTTTATCAGGATAATTATTGTAAATCCTAAAAGATAAAGATATATATAGTTTAAATCCCTTAGAAATCTCATATTGTAAATGAGAACTAATCTCAGCAGGTGATGTAATACAATATGTACTATTGGATCTAGGGGAGCTTAACTATAAATAGAGGCTCCCCCTTCATTTGTAACCACTTAATTCTTGAGTTAAGAGCATTCTTGAGAGCATTTACTCAAACACTTGGTGTGCTATTATTTTTTGTCACTTTTCTATTCGATTCAAGTCCCTTTGTCTTTTCAAGTTGCTTCCGCTTTATTTCAACGCCTTAGAGAATTTTTGTGAGAATTCTCATATTTTGAGAGTAAGGTTTAGGCAAATTTGAAGCAAAAAAATCGCCTAAGATTGCACGTTTTGCCAAACTAAAGTTCTAGTCCCGTAACAATTGGTATCAGAGCTAGTGTTCAAAGGCGCTGATTGATATGATGAAAAAGGTAGACGAGTAAAATGTCCTGATGGAGACCCATGTTGGGAAGGGAGAGATAAATAATAGATCAAAGTATATGTTGTCAGCTTTGGAAAGTCGAATGGTCAATCTTAAGAAACTTGTAAGTGAGGTGAAGGAAATACTCAAGATAGTTGAGGGACGCATTAATAAGTTGGACTCGATGAAAGAGCAACTTGAGGAATATGTTATGGAGGCCCTTAGTTCCAATATGGACGTATTATAAACACTCCTCAATACTGCTCCGGGTAAGTTGACAGAAAAGAATGATGCGGAAGCCCTTAGTTGAAGAATCCATGGGTGAGGTGAATGAAACATTCGAGATAGTTGAGGGACGCATTAATGAGCTGGACTTGATGAAAGAGCAACTTGAGGAATATGTTGCGGAGGCCTTTAGTTCCAATATGGACATGTTACAAGCGCTCTTCAATATTGCTTTGGGTAAGCTGACAGAAAATAATGACGCTCTCGAAGCCATATTGACGGTTTTAAAGGAAGAAAATGAAGCCACAGTGACAACTTTGAACACGAAAATCAAGGAGCTCAAGGGATAGCTCATTGTGGGTAAAAGGGTGTTGGGTGTGACACTGAGCCATAAGATTGATGTCCCCAAACCGAAGAAGTTTAATGGGGCAAGATCCGCAAGGAAAGTGGACAACTTATTGTGGAACATGGAGCAATGCTTTTGTGCCGTGAGCATCAAAGATTACATGCAAGGTAAATATTGCTTCCATTCATTTTACTAATGTCACTCTTTTATGGTGGCGTCGTAGGTCCACATATGAAAAGAAATGTGGGATCGAAATTGGAACTTGGGTTAAGTTCCAAAAAGAGTTCAAGGGGCAATAGTCACTCACACCTAATGCTGTTGCAACCCATTATGCAAGATCCAATCTAGCAGCTTATCGATTTGCTAAAGATTAGTAAGAGTAGAGTGACTTAGCCAGAGCTTGCTTACATAAGACAAGTAAGTGCAACAAGAAGTGGGCTGATAAGAATTGCAATGTTGTGTATTTTCAGGTTGTTGACGTAGTCCTTGCTAAATTACACTTGATTTTGCGCCACACTGGCTTGCACATGGGGCTTGTACGACAATATGAGGGACTTTTTAGAGTTTTGAAGAGAGTAGGCAAAATGGCCTACAAACTAGAGTTGCTAGCAAAATTCAAGGTTTATTTGGTGTTCCATGTTAGTATGTTTAAGCCTTTCCACGAGGATTAGGAGGATCCAAATAGAGGCAAGTCTAAACGAGCGCCAATGGGGAACTTCTCGATGGTGAGGCTAGTTGAGAACTTGTCGAGGCTTTATGACAGTTTAAGAGAAGATAGATCAGTTCCACATCGAGGATACGATGAGGGTGTCAGAAGAACATGTGGGGGAGAATGTCACGGGTTGCATAAAAGAGCTCGTAACTGATGCACACATTTCAAACCCTTCATGTTCCTTTGGGGTGATTCGACCCGACAGGATTAACCTATTGCGTAGAAGAGACTTAACGCCCACTACTTGGATCCTGATTAAAATGTAAACACCCTAGTAAATTGTATTTTTACTAGGTTCCATGCCACCAGTGCAATTTTCTAGTTTATATGTAGCTTGATAAAATGACTAATCTCTTCATTTCTATATTTTAACCACAACCGTTGATTTAAAAAGTATCTCACCGATCTTATTATAATACGATCACATTTTAGACATTAGAAATAATTTATTTAAATTTTATAAATAAATAAAAAGATTAAGTTTGAGATACTAAAGGATTATTAGAAAAAATAATATCCTAAAAATAATCAAAATAGTTGATCTTTGAACAATCAATCAACCAAATTAGTTGTAAATAAACTTTTTTCACCGTAACAGAAAAGAGTATTGTTTGAAATTAAAGAGTGATGAATGCAAAGCTAAAAAAGTAATGTGGAATATATGTTTAAGGGATGCCATGATTAACAACTTGGAAAAAAAACAAGAGTCTAACGATTTCCTAGGCAACTTCAACTGGGTCAATATATGTAATTTTCCCAGAGAAATTTGAAGTCATGCCCAACCAACGTCGTTAAAAAGGTTTTAGTCGTGGAAGGTGCTAAAAAAGAGGAAAGGGGAATTTTGCTTCACTGTAATTTCTTTTAAAGTCAACCGAGGTATGCCGTGAAAATGAACTGTTGAAGAAATATGTGGGCACAGAAAGAGCCACAATAATGAGGCAGGTGATTTTCATTCTTTTTTTATGCTACTCATCTCAACATTATTATTATTATTATTATTATCCTACTCTTATTTTTATTTCCATTCAAAGTTTTTTCATTCATTAACCAAATCAAGGGAAAAAGAAAATTCAGATCAAACGTGAGCCTTTAAAAAGAAAACAATTCAGATGAAGTTTGAATTTTGACCAAAAAAAAAAACCCTACAAAACCACCTTGAAAAATTTGAACCTCTCATATAACAAAGAACAAAATATAAAAAAGAAAATAATTAAAAAAAGAACTCGCCATATGATTTTAAAGTTCTAGGCTTCTAGCTAATAATATAACCTTATAAATATCACAAACCTCCAGTTTTCTTGCTACAGGATCAGCTTATTCCTCAACTCTCATACTGGTTTAATGGTTTTTGTTATTTTAGTTTCAAAACTCTTCACATTTTCTTCTCAATGTTCAAAGACAAAGAGTCTGATAACAAAAGGATACCGAACTTCTAATACTCCATTTATCGTTATTATTTTGTTTTGATTCATTCACTTGAGCTGGGAGGAACGCGAAATTTTGGAAATTGTATTGGTGGGAGTTGGAGGTAATGGAGACCGGAGATATTCTTAAAGCGAGTAATAGTTTACGGGGAAGTTTACGAGCAGGAAGTTTGAGATCAGGAAGCTCTTCCATATGGAAAAACAGTGGGGTGGACGTGTTTTCAAGGTCTTCGCGAGAAGAGGATGATGAAGAAGCTTTGAAGTGGGCTGCAATTGAGAGACTACCAACTGTTGCTCGTCTCAGGAAAGGTATATTGACTAGCTCTCGAGGTGGTGCCAATGAAATTGATATTGTTAACCTTGGATGGCAAGAAAGGAAGACTATACTTGAGAGGTTGGTTAAAGTTGCTGACGAAGATAATGAAAGGTTCTTGTGGAGGTTCAAGAACCGTATAGATAGGTATGAAGTTTTTCTGTTATTTTCTTTTTACTAGAAAAAAAGAAATGGAAAGAAGTATT
The DNA here is from genome assembly GCF_007990345.1 of Gossypium hirsutum. Lineage (NCBI taxonomy): Eukaryota > Viridiplantae > Streptophyta > Magnoliopsida > Malvales > Malvaceae > Gossypium > Gossypium hirsutum. The sequence goes on along the minus strand of NC_053428.1, from coordinate 12,025,275 downwards.
TTTTTTTATGATTCGAGGGAAAGACTAGAAAGACACAAATGAAGACAAAGAGTTTGTCTAATTGAGATCCTGTTCTCGCGTATCAGTAATCATTTACATTCGAATTTTTTCTTTTTCTAATTTTCAGGGTTGGCATCGAGCTTCCCACAATCGAAGTCAGATTTGAAAATATAAATATTGAAGCTGAAGCTTTTGTAGGAACCAATGCTTTGCCTTCATTCCTTAATTTCATTACTAGCATATTTGAGGTACCAACCTGGAGAATCATAATTAATTCATCATTTTACAACTTTTTGTTTAGGATTCTTATTAACCTTTTACTTTGTTTTGTGATTAAAGGGCGTGTTGATAAATATGGGTATTCTTTCTAGTAGAATGAAAAAGCTGACCATCCTCAAAGATGTCAGTGGTATGATTAAGCCTGGCAGGTAAACTTGGTCATCTTTTTTCTCGTCAAACACATGAATTTTAACTTTTTCTTCTAAAATAAAAAGTTGGGCCATCCTGGAATTAATCAATGATTAGTCTTTTCATGTATATATTATAGGATGACATTGCTTTTGGGTCCTCCAAGTTCCGGAAAAACCACTCTCTTGTTGGCTCTGGCTGGGAAGCTTGATCCTGCTCTCCAAGTGCTCTAAAAAATTCACATTTTCCTTTCTATGCTTCTTGTTTTTTGCATTGTGTTCTGCCTTTGCTTTAGTTTCTAATTTGAAAGTGAAAATTCTGTTGCAGTTTTCGGGGTCTGTGACATACAATGGGCATACCATGAAGGAGTTTGTGCCTCAGAGAACTGCTGCCTATATCAGTCAATATGATCTTCACATAGGAGAAATGACCGTGAGGGAAACTTTGGCCTTCTCCGCAAGATGCCAAGGGGTTGGAACCCGATATGGTTAGTTTGGTTTCTATCCCTTCTGAGTTTCTCTTTTGACCTTTTGATGGAAATGTTATCACTTGTTTTATTTATTCATTTATTATTATTATTATTATTATGATGATGATGATGATGATGATGTAAATCTTCAAAGAATGAAATCTTGTTGTCTTGGGCGTTTACAGATATGTTGTCAGAGTTGTCAAGAAGAGAGAAACAAGGAAACATTAAACCTGATCCTGATATTGATGTCTTCATGAAGGTAAGAACCATGAAGTCATTGTAATGCTAAATATGAACATCTTATATACCTCTCTCGCAAAAGACTGTCTTGTTTACATTTTGAAAAGGTGTCTTGCAAAATTAGTTGCATATGTTCAACGATAATTTTCTCCCAAATATAATTGACTGAAAATCAGAAATATAATATAATGTCTGACAGGAATCTTTATTATAAAGAATCTTGTATTCATCCTGATTTGCTTTACCATAACATTTCAGGCAGTAGCAACAGAAGGACAGGAAGCAAATGTAATCACTGATTATATTATGAAGGTAATATTACAGAAACTGAAGTACATTGAAATCTATTCAAGAAGCACTAACATGGTAAGTTCTTAACATTGAAAATCTTTGATTTAAATTTTGCAGATTTTAGGACTGGATATGTGTGCAGACACTTTGGTAGGAAATGAAATGTTGAGGGGTATATCTGGAGGACAAAAGAAGCGTGTCACAACAGGTAGTTCATGAAGTCAATTACACCATTTATTCCATTATCAGGGTAGACAAAATTTCTTATCATCAAAATCTAATTATGTCATTGCCAATGCAATTAGGTGAAATGCTGGTAGGACCAGCCAGGGCACTTTTTATGGATGAGATATCTACTGGTCTGGACAGCTCTACAACATTCCAAATTGTGAACTCCCTCAGGCAAACTGTTCACATTCTTAATGGAACTGCACTCATCTCCCTTCTACAGCCAGCTCCAGAGACTTACAATCTTTTTGATGACATTATTCTCCTTTCTGATAGCGTGATAGTATATCAGGGTCCTCGTGAACATGTGGTGAGCTTTTTCGAATCTATGGGCTTTAAGTGCCCTGAGAGAAAAGGTGTGGCTGATTTCTTGCAAGAGGTAAGTCTTGACAAAGTTTCATTCCCTTGTTCATAGTGAGAAACTTACTCTTCTGTCACATTAACATTGCTAATTTCAGGTTACATCAAGGAAAGATCAAATGCAGTATTGGGCACGTAAAGATCAACCTTACAGGTTTATCACGGCCAATGAATTTGCTGAGGAATTCCGGTCATTCCATGTGGGAATGAAACTTGGAGAGGAACTTGGAACTCCGTTTGACAAAACAAAGAGCCACCCAGCTGCTTTGACAACAAAAAAATATGGTCTTGGGAAATGGGAGTTGCTAAAAGCTTGCTTTGCAAGAGAACTTCTGTTGATGAAGAGAAACTCTTTCGTCTACATCTTCAAGATTATACAAGTGCGTACTAATCATTTTTAAACTCTCTAGTCTGTACTGCAATTATCGTGGTTTAAGGATCTTTACTAACTCCTTTTTTTATTCATTTCTTTTTTTATTTGTGCTACTAGCTCACAATAGTGTCCTGTATTACCATGACACTCTTTTTGAGAACTGAGATGGATCGAGATTCAGTTCAAGGAGGAAGCAACTATATGGGGGCCTTGTTTTTTGGTATGATTTTTCTCATGTTCTATGGAATGCCTGAGCTTTCTATGACCATTACTAAGCTCCCTGTCTTTTACAAGCAAAGAGACCTCCTATTCTTTCCTCCATGGGCCTATGCTTTACCATCATGGATTTTGAAGATCCCTATGACATTTATAGAAGTTTCTGTGTGGGTATTCATTACTTACTACGTTGTCGGATTTGATCCGAATGTTCAAAGGTAGAAAAAATAAATGACAACACATATATCTTAAGAACTTTAATAGTAATATACAAAGTTTCTTGCTCATTAGCTCTGATTCAAGTTGACGTGGAAGTAAAATTTTTGGCACAGGTTCTTAAGACAGTTCCTCCTCCTTGTTCTCATTAGCCAGACAGCTGCTTCATTATTTCGGTTCATTGCATCAGCCGCTAGAAACATTATTGTTGCCAACACTTTTGGAACATTTGCTTTACTTGTACTTTTTGCATTAAGTGGCTTTGTCCTGGCACGAGGTATAATAATAAGTCCAAAAAAAAATCTTTCAATGAAAGTTAAGCTTTAAACAGTTTTAACATACCTTTTATGTTTAATGCTACAGAGGACATAAGGGGTTGGTGGATATGGGGTTACTGGATTTCGCCTTTGATGTATGGGCAAAATGCGTTGATGGTTAATGAGTTCCTCGGGCACCGGTGGAGTCGAGTAATGCTTTTGGAAGTTGAAATGTCTATAATTTGTGGTTTGTCTCTTAAAAATATGCTGATCTTTTTATGCATGCTTTCATATTGAAGGTCCCTCCAGGCTCAAACGAATCGATAGGACTTCAAGTTTTAAAGTCTAGAAGTTTCTTCCATGAATCATATTGGTATTGGCTCGGAGTAGGGGCGTTGGTTATATTTGTAGTATTGTACAACGTTTTCTTTACTCTGGCTCTTACCTATCTAAAGCGTGAGTATAGCTTACCTACTAAAATTTATGCCTCATTGGTAGGGAGAGCTAATATTTTATTCTTTTTCTTCAAATAAATATGTAGCCTTTGAGAAGAATCGAGCTGTAATATCTGAAAAACCCGAAAGCAATGATCAAGCCAATGGTGTTGGTGGAAGCATTCAGTTAACAGACCATGAAAAAAGCTCAAGTCATGTAAATAGATCAGGTACGGAAAGCTCATATATATTTGGATTGGTATGTTTGTGTACAAGCCATTGTATGTGCAACATTAATTTAATTGACATGCAGAGATCCAAGATGACATTCAAAGAAGCGCCTCCTCATCCAAGTCCTTTTCTTTGTCTGACGCAACTCTTAGGACCAATGGCCAAAAGAAAAAGGGAATGGTTCTTCCCTTTGAGCCGCACTCTCTCACTTTTGAAAACATTTACTATTCTGTTGATATGCCACAGGTAACATAAGGTTCCATTTACAAATACCACATACGTTCAATTGTTCAGATATGTGAGAGTTCCTTGATTGAATTGAAATTTTGTAGGAAATGAAAGAACAAGGTATCACTGAAGATGACAGATTGGTGCTATTGAAGGGTATTAGTGGTGCATTCAGACCAGGTGTTCTCACAGCTCTAATGGGTGTTAGTGGTGCTGGTAAAACCACTCTAATGGATGTGCTGGCTGGCAGAAAAACTGGTGGTTATATCGAGGGGAACATTACAGTTTCAGGTTTCCCCAAGAAACAAGAAACTTTTGCTCGAATATCTGGATACTGTGAACAAAATGACATTCATTCTCCTCATGTCACTGTGTATGAATCCTTAGTTTATTCCGCTTGGCTACGATTAGCCAATGACATTGACGCTGAAACCAGAAAGGTTAAGATTTATGAAACCCTGAGCTGTTTCAAGTCTCTTATTTTACTTTGTTACATGCTAGAGTTTTTATGTCACTTTATCTAGGATAAAACCCAGAACAAAAGAGCCCAATAAAAACCACATATTTTCCTAGTGGATTATGTTGATGGTTTTATCTCCACATATGTTTTTCAGATGTTCATAGAAGAAGTCATGGAGCTTGTGGAATTGGATTCATTAAGGCATGCCATAGTTGGTTTACCCGGTGTAAATGGTTTATCAACGGAGCAGCGAAAGAGGCTTACGATTGCAGTCGAGCTTGTGGCAAACCCTTCTATCATTTTCATGGATGAGCCAACTTCAGGGCTTGATGCAAGGGCTGCTGCAATTGTTATGAGAACAGTTAGGAATACAGTGGACACTGGAAGAACAGTTGTGTGTACCATCCATCAACCAAGTATTGACATATTTGAAGCGTTTGACGAGGTGAAGAACATAAAAAGTTAAATTTCAAAAGGAGTGGCTTCGTTTTTTGTTGGTTCTTTTTGTAATAGCCTAACTAATATAAAATTGCAATTGTAGCTATTCCTTATGAAACGTGGAGGACAAGAAATCTATGTGGGGCCATTAGGACACCATTCTAAATATCTTATCAAATATTTTGAGGTGAGATTAAATGAAAGACAATACTGAATTCATTTCTGAGTTCACATGAAAACTATATCTAACATTATGATGTTCATGTTTTGTAGGGAATTCAAGGGGTTAGCAAAATCAAAGATGGCTACAATCCCGCAACGTGGATGTTGGAAGTTACGGCGTCAGCGCAAGAGTTATCTTTAGGTGTTGATTTTGCTGATATCTACAAAAACTCGGACCTATACAGGTAATAAATAACCAGATTCAACTAATTACTTTAGTTTAGCATATATAAGACATATATGTGACCTATTTATCTTAGCTACCTTGAATTTGCTACTGAGGCATGTCATTTGTTCAGGAGAAACAAAGCTCTTATTGAAGATTTAAGCAAACCTGCTCCTGGTGCAAAGGAACTCTATTTCGCAACACAGTACTCCCAACCATTCTTGAGTCAGTGTGCGGCTTGTTTATGGAAGCAACACTGGTCATACTGGCGCAACCCCCCGTATACTGCCGTAAGATTCCTCTTTACAACAGCCATAGCATTGATGTTTGGGACGCTGTTCTGGGACCTTGGGTCAAAAACGTAAGCAATAATTCAATTACAAAAGCTCAGGCTTCAATACTGGTTTTCATCAGTCAGCTTCAAGTATCTAATTGTCTCTACCTTGTAAATTATAGGAAAAAAATACAAGATCTGTCCAATGCAATGGGTTCAATGTACGCTGCTGTTCTGTTCATCGGTATCCAAAACTCTTCATCTGTGCAGCCTGTTGTGTCGGTAGAAAGGACAGTCTTTTATAGAGAAAGAGCTGCCGGAATGTATTCTGCGATGCCATATGCCATTGGACAGGTAAGTAATTTTCTCATTTCGAAGAGTAGTTGAAATCGTGAAGAAAGTTTTACGTGCATTATAATTGCCTCCACATTTGGCCACTGCAGGTCTTAATAGAGATACCTTATATTTTTGTTCAAGCTTCTGTGTATGGCATTATAGTGTATTCCATGATCGGATTCGAATGGACCGCTGCTAAGTTCTTCTGGTATATCTTCTTCATGCTTTTCACCTTACTTTACTTCACCTTCTATGGCATGATGGCTGTTGCTGTCACACCAAACAACCACATTGCAGCCATAGTATCCTCAGCATTCTACGGATTATGGAATCTCTTCTCAGGTTTCATCATCCCACGACCTGTATGTGCTCTTTTAAATAATTTGATATCTTTTTTTTTTTTTTCAATACAAAGAAGACCAAAGCCTATAAGCCAACAGAATTAAACCTGGGGTTTAGGTTGCTGGTCTCTTTAGCATATACCTATACACAAATACTGAGTACAAGCTTTATTCTCACTCGTTTCAAACCAATTACAGAGTATGCCAGTATGGTGGAGATGGTACTATTGGATTTGTCCAGTATCTTGGACCTTGTATGGATTGCTTGTTTCACAATTTGGAGATATAAACGAATTGCTTGAAGATGGAAACAATGAGACAGTGAAGCAGCACTTGAGAAATTATTATGGTTTCAGGCATGATTACCTGGGATTTGTTGCTGCTGTGATTATTAGTTTCGCAGTTCTCTTTGGAACAATCTTTGCTGTGGCCATAAAGATGTTAAATTTCCAGAGACGATAGAATTTTTTTGTTTTATTCTTATAAAATCAATGCTATTTGAATTTTATGCATTTATTACAAGGTCCAAATTCTGTCATTGTAATAAAAGGTTTTTTCTTGTATGCAACTATGAACCAATGTACACCTTTTTAGATATAAAAAGTTTATGGTTTGATTGCTTCTCTACCGGTTGAAGATGAAACAAATTCGGCCCAAATTCTTTGAAGTCAGTTTTGAAGATTCGGCCCAAACCCTCAAGCCTGCTTCCTTGAAATTTTTATGCTCTGATTTTACTCTCTGTTGTATTAGCTTCTTTTTTAATGAATTTTATTTTCTTTCAAAAAAAATATTACTTAAAATAATTCAAGACTCCAATGATTAAGCTCTAAATTAACGAAAATTTATGATTCGTTTTAATGGTTTATATTTCAAAGTTTAAGGAAAACATTGTTATCTTTTTTTATTGAGAAAAATAAATGTTGAATGAAGACACACATTAATTTTCATGAGAAAAAAAAAGTTTATTTTTCTGCACTTGTTAGGTTTTTTTAAATTTTCATGTTAGCTAATATTACAAATATTCATCTATTTTCATATATGGTTTTATTTTATTTTGATTTCTTTTTTAGCTTTACAAGGTTCAAGTTCTAAAAAAACAGTACATGAACTCTCACCGAATTTGCTTTGAAGAGATTGAATTCTGAAAAATAATTCTAGAATAAGTAAAAACTTTATTTTTTTTTCATATGAAGCAATTTTACTATTGTTAATAAAAATTTATATAAATCTTTCAAAAAATAATTCTTAACAAAATTAATATATCAATACATTCACACTTTGTTTTGAAATAAAAAAATTGGTTTACATATATCAATTTTTCCTTCTTTTTTTTTGTCTTCTTCAAAAATTCAGAGCTTAAATAGAAATGAAAATACTTTTCGTTGTTTAGTGTTCATAAGAAAATTGTTTACTACTATTTTCTAAACATAAATTAATTTTTTAATTTTAAAACCATAGTTTATAAGTTAACAAAATATAATTATAAACATTTACAAACTTGAGACCGCGAACACCTAATTATCAAATTCAATAATGCTAATTTTCTTAATTTTTTAGGCATTAAAAATTATTAGAAATTAAATGTTGAATGAATGTCATGAGGGGTTTAGGCATTAAATGTTGAATTAATGTTGATTTTTTTTTTGAATGTTGAATGAAGAGTATTAGTGGTGCATTCATGTTTTTCTATTAGAAATTAGTAATGGCCATTTAGGCATTAAAAGGTTAGAGATAGGGATAGATAATTGAAAGTTTTTAATTACTTATTTTAAATTTTATTATTCCATTTTAATTGTTTGTGTTTAAATTATTATTTTTTCCAAATGAATTTATTTATGCTTAATTAAATTTTTACAACTTTCTTATTGTAATAATTTAGTAATTTTATTTCAATATTTGTAACTTTAAAAAAAACCCTTATATTTTAAGAATTTATGTACACGGAAATGTATATAAAAAATTAAATTAGTAAGTTTATGTTTTCAAAGGAAAAGGCAACTCAAAAAATAAAATATTTTTAGTATTATTCAAAAAATTAATATATGCTGTTATATCTATATGTATCAATATCTATATATATATATATGTATTAATATCATATTTACTTTTCTTTTTCTTTTTTTTCTAAATTGATTGGTTTCTTTAGGTTTACTAATTATATTATTATCACAAATATTTTATAACTCTTTCCCACAAAATTATCCATTGTCTTTTTCTAATTATTTAATGACATTTTAGTAAATTTTTTTATGTTATTGTCACATAATTTGGGTAAATTCTTTACTTGAATCTCAAACCCTAAATCTTAAATTTGAATCTTAAACTTTAAACCCTAAACCTCAAACTCAAATGCCAAACCCTATAAAGTTCAGGGTTTGAGTTCGGGAAATTTAGAGTTCAAGATTTGAAATCAAGGGTTTGAAGTTCATAGTTCAAGGTTCGAGGTAAAAAACTACCAAAATTATGTATTTTATAAAAATAACACACTTATGACAATATTATTGGACGAACATTTATTAAATAGCTTTCATAAATAGTATGTATTCAGGGGGAGTTAAGTTATGATACTATGGTGGAATGACTTCATGATTAAATAATTGATAGGCGAAAAGTTGAAACCTAATTATAAATTAGTTGAGTTCTAATTATATATATCCAATCGATCTCTCCGTTAACTCGTTGAAATCAGAAATAAATTGTATGTAGAACCAAATAAATAGAAATGAATGAAAATGATAAAGTTAGAAAAATTATTTACATTTACTAATTGTCTGCATCATGAAATTATAGGAAAAGAATACAAAACCTGTCCAATGCAATGGGTTCAATGTGCGTTGCTATTCTTTTCATTGGTATCCAAGACGCTGCTTTTGTGCAACCGGTTATGTCTGTCGAAAGGACAGTTTTTTATAGAGAAAGAGCTGCTGGAATGTACTCTGCAATGCCAAATGCCATTATAATAGAGATACCTTATATTTTTGTTAAAGCTTTTGTGTATGTCATTATAGTGTATGCTATGATCGGATTCGAGTGGACCATTGCTAAGTTCTTCTGGTATCTCTTCTTCATGTTCTTCACCTTACTTTACTTCGCCTCATATGGCATCCAATTCTGTTGGATGCCACTGCATAAACCAATAGGATTAAACCTCGGGTTGAGGTCTTGGTATCTTTAGCATATACATATATACACACAAATCCTGAGGACTAACTAAATTCAAATGTGCACCAATTACAGAGTATGGCAATATGGTGGAGGTGGTACTACTGGATTTGTCCGGTTTCTGAGACCTTGTATGGATTGGTTGTTTCACAGTTTAGAGATATAACAGACATGTTTGAAGATGGGAACAATGAGACAATAGAGCAGTACTTCAGAAATTATTTTGACTTCAGAAATTACTGTGTGATTGTTAGTTTCACTATTCTCTTTGGGGCAATCTTTACAATGTTCATAAAGGTAATCAATTTCCAGAGATGTTAAACAACTCTTGGTTTAAATATTGTGTACAACAAAATTCTATCTATATATATGGGTAAATAAGGGACAAACCCATGAATGACAGAATTCCATATTTGTAATGGTAGAATATATTATTAGGAAAGGAACAAGTTGAAAAAGTTCCCGTATGATGCATGTTATATTGTAATCAAAATATTTGATTTGAAATTTATACATTCGTTACAACCTACAAAAGTTATCTTTGTAGTTAAATTGTAAGAAATAATTAAATGTTGATGTATTATCTACGTGTATATACTATCAACAAAATTAAAAAATATTAATATTTTTATTCATTTTAGAATGATTAGACAAAAATATAAATTTAAAAACTAAACAAACCAAAAATTAATTGGAAGGTTAAAATAATCTTTTATAAAATTAAAAGAACTAAATAAATCAACATATCTTAAATTTTTTTTAAATATAAAAAAAAACTCAAACTAATTAACTAACTTCAATTAATTAACAAATTCAATCATCATTTATAAGGATTGGATTCCAACTTGGATAATCAAAGTCTGATCGATTAACTTTTTAGGTCTATAATCATGCATTTAATGTAAATTATAAAAAAAATGACATTCTGGTTTTATTTTTTATTTATATTTAATATCTATAAATAAAAAATTTTAAAATTTAAAAAATAGTTATGACAACAAACTTATATTAAAATAATTTTAAAAATTAAAATTTTTAAATATCAATAAAATTTTATCGTATTATTAATTTTTAAAATATAAAATTATTATTATACATATATCCTCCTTGAATCCATTATCCACTCTCTGCCTCTAATTAAATCATTTAAAACATAAGTAAATGTTCATAAATTATTTTCTATCTTTTATGATTTGACTCATTCAATAGAAAACAGAAAAGTAAATGTTGAATGAACACGAGTGTTTTTTATATGAGAGTAATTATTTAAAAATTATTGCAAAGTTATATTTATTTTTAAAAATAATATTTGATTTAAAAAAAAACTAATTTTAAGTCAAACGGTTATCCCTCTACTTAACTCAAATTACAAATTTAATCCTTATATCATAGAGGTTAGCATGGCCCGGCCCGAAGGCCTGTCCGAAATGTGAGAGGATTTGGACAAAAATATAGACTTGAAAAATAGGTTTGAACAAAAAAAATAACGCCCATTTAAAAAATGAGTCGGGCCTCAAGAATTTACTAAAGGATAAAAAAATATGATTTTTTAATATTATTTTCTTGTTATTTTCTCTCTATTTTGCTACCATTTTAATATTATGTTAATATTATTTTGTTGTTATTGTTTGGATATTATATAAAATTTATTTTATTGTTAATTTTATTATTATATTAAAGATATTTGTTAATTTTGTTATTATTTTAGAGATATTTACTTGTTAAGTTGCATCTATCTTAGTGTTATTTAAGTATACATTTTTTTAAATTTATTTTTAATTTGTTGGGAAATATTTATTTTGATGTTTTTAGTATTTTTGATGTATTATATATATTTTAAAATTATATAAAAAATAATATAAAAATTAATATCGGCGGGCCAAGTTGGGCCCGAATTTTAACATTTTCATTCTAATCAAGCTTAGACAAAATTTTAAATCTATTTTTTAGACCAGGCCCGAGCCTAATAAATGGGCCTAAATTTTTAATACCTCTATTATATCATAACTGGATAAAGTTAAAACCTTTACTTTACAGGTTAAAAAAAAGGGAAGCGTGGCAAATATTTTGCAAATGGTTGACCACACATCCAACAAAAATAATTCTAGAATGTCAACACTCAACACCAGGTATTACACTCAACGAAAATAATTCTAATTCAACATTGGCTTCTCAACTACATTTGATGTAAACGACGTTGATTGTATGAAATTATATGTAGAAATTAAACCAAGTACAGTGGCTGACTGTGATTTAATTTATTTTTTAATATACCATAGGCATAGGAATATCTACCACATTACTAAAATATATTTTCTTGTCAACCATTTTATCCATCAAATTAAATATTAGGGTTTAAATATGAGATTTCGTTCTTACTTTCATATTAAGCTGGAGATTTATGGAGGTTTTTAATATCCTCAATTTTAATTTTTATATATATTTTTAAAATTTTAAAATTATAATACTAATCCAAAAAAATAATAGTTAAATCTAATTGGTTAAATAACAAGTTTTAAAAAATACAAGGACTGAAAATAATTAAATTAAAGTATATAAATCAAATCTACAACTTATCCAATCTAATAGCAGAGTTAACCTAAACAATGACAATGAAGGGAAGGGAAATGGATATTTATTTCATGGCTTTCTTAACTAATTCGAAATCCAAAAGATCAAAATAATTTATTGCTAAAGTCATTTTTAAAAATTTTGTTTGTTTCATATAAATATAATAACAATCATCCAAAACTAAATCATATTTAAAGAGCGTCATACATGATATTCTCTCCTCTTCATATATAATACATGTATTTAAAAATATAATATTCTAAATTATTTTCAACAACTTCTTAATTTAATGATAAAAGTATTGTATTGTGACATAAGGGTTTATGTTTAATTTCTAACAACTATCCTATCTCCAATTATAATATATCCATTTATATATATATATATATTCAAAATAAGAGAGAGAAAACAATAATTAACGATGTTTTAGTTGTGTCGATAAAGTTAGGGCTATGATGCTTTAAGCTTTCAAATTCAATTTTATCTCTGTAAAAAAAAGAAGAAGTGTAAATTACTTATTTTAGTTAGTTTGAGTTAAGCTTAATTATTCAATTTAATGCTTGTAATGATTGATTTTAATCAGATTATTTAAAATAATTAATTAATTATAACCTAAAAATAAAATAAAAAAAAACTAGTTTATGAAATCTACGATGGGCCAAATAAAATGAATTTATAAACCAATTGGAGAGGCTTTGTATATAATATGAAATTGGTTCAGTCAAACACATGAGTTTTGTAATAAATAAGAAATTAGATTTATAACCTTTCATATCTAAGGATATTAGTACACCTCTATATAGAGATTCGGATTCCAACTTTAGAAATATTCTTTATTAAAAATTACATGGCAAGGATTCATATCTTCTATTTTTACTTTGGATTTCATATTGTTAATTTAAATTTTTTGAAAGGATATTCTAGTTAGGGTGCACTTGAAAAATCACTTTATAACTAAATTAGATTTAATTATTTGTAATCACACATGATTATATATTTGGATAAGTACTATAATTAGTGGATTAAAAAGGCTCATCAATAGGTCAATTGAGTTACAGAAATTTAAATTTTCTATAAACCCTACAGTTTGGCCTTGATCCCCTCATTAAGAGAGTATTTTTGAAAAGTGTGATAAAAAAATATTATGAAAAATGTATTTTTTAAGTTTTAGCGTTCTCAATTGCTGCCGCAACTTAGATTCCACCCATTTTTGTGTTGGACTTTTTCTACTATATATATCGGTAGAAAAAGAGCATCGTCGCTAATCTTGGTTGACCAACACTAAACATGCCGTCCTGCACAACGTAAAATCTCATCTGGTGGTTGTAAAAAACAATAAAAACCCAGTGGCCATGTGAACGCATAATTAGCCAAAGCATCTGCTATTTTGTTGCCCTCCCTATAGATATGCTTTAGTTTGACTTCCCATGGCAGATTCATCGTTCTTCTAACATCACAAGCAACTGCATTACTCAACTTACCTACCCTGCAACAATTGGATTGCTATCCAATTCAAGAACGATTGTCCTTGCTCAGTTGCTCCCATCTGCCATGCCATGCCTGTATTTTCATCCATAGTGTAAGTCCAGCTCCTTTACGAGTTCAAATTTACCTTCAAATTGCAACCTCTTGATGAACAAAAATCTTCTACCCATTATTGTACTCCTTTTTGTGCCCCACTCCACCTAGAATATTTTTGACACGTTTCTTCTCTTTTCTTTTTCTTTATACAATAATTAATTCACATTCAAGTCAAATTAAAATTCTCAAAATTTGATATTCTGATCACTCCTTCACTAAGTCATTAACAGTCGTTTTTTTATTAGTATAATAACAAATTTAATCCTCTAAAATTTATAAATTTTATCAATTTAATCCTAAATTTAAAAAAAATAACAAATTTAGCCTTCAACTTTACACATTCCGTCAAATTAGTCTTGATTCTTAAAAATTAAAATTTATTTTAAAAAATAAAATTTCATTTTTCAATAAAAATATATAAGATTTTACAAAAATACATATATAATTATAAAAATATTCATAAACAAATGAATATCTATCTTTCTCACTTTCTAACATGAAGTTTATTTATTAAAATAATAATTCTATAAATAAAACAACAACCTTATAAATAAAATAATTTAAAGGGAAAAACTATGAAAAAACTTATGTAAATAACTTTTTTCTTTTTTAAACATTAACAATTACTATGTTCATGTTGAGTAAAAAACTATAACTTGAGGTTGAAAAGAGTGAAAATTGATGTTTTTAGGTTGTTACCCTAAACAAGTTTATTGTGTTTGAAGGCCCATTTGATTGAGGATATATAGGCAATGATGAGGTTTTGGAGACTCGATAGGTGGAAAGTCATGCCAACTGTAACACCCCTCAATTTGTATCCCTCGCCGGAACCGGGTTACGGAGCATTATCGGATTTTACAGATCAAACAGACAAAAATTTCAAACATTTCATATCATCAAAACAAATCATCAAAGTATCATTTTAATCCAAATTATAAACATACCAAATCAAAATCAATTTGCCTAGTTCATGAGCACTTAAACATAGAATTAAATTCACATGCACCTATCTAGATTTCGTTCAATTTACCATGCCATAATATAACCTCAACAATCAAACACATATTTATATGTATAAAACCAACGAAAATTAAACTTATAATCTCATTTACAATCAATCCACAAAATAACTATTATTTAGACACCTTAGGTACATGCCGACACAAAGGATAAACATCACCACATTTGAGTTCGGGATCGTTGTTGGATGCTGAATCGGTGATCAAAATTAAGTACCTAACCTGAGCACGGGAAACAAAACCGTATGCTGAGTAAAACTTAGTGGTATTTCTATAATCCGAATATTCAAAGACAAAATAATATAATAGGCACAATTGAATATTTAAAATTCACATTTATTTATACAATAACATTAACCATTCAATACTCAAATCATAAATACATCATTTTATACCATACTCAATTCTTATTATTTGCTATAAAATAGCTTCTCACAATATAATACACATTTCACTTAAACAACAATAATGTTCGTACCATGTCCAATTCATGAATACACAATTCATGTGTCTCAATCCATATTTCAATTCACAGTCTCATTTTCATTTCACATATAATATCATCCAACATCGATCATAGTGTCATTTCACTTAATTACCCCTATTAACACGACTCGGACTCGAACGGATACCCAGTGTCTCATCAGCTAAACTGAAGTAAATTGGCACCCAATGCCTCATCGAATTAATCCGAAGTAGTAAATTGACACCCAGTGTCTTATCGACTCGAAGTCAAAGAAATCCCTGAACTCTTCCAATCCTATGGCATGCCATCTATATCCGATTCAGCCCGATACAATTAATAGGGTTTAAATTTCACAATTCAATAACAATCAATATCCAATGTCAGCTTTTCATATAATCACATAATTACTAATACAATCATGTCAAATTGAAAACTCAATCCATTCAATACATATATTTATCTACCAATTCAAATCATTCAATCAATTATCAAAACATCAATTACTCACCTCAACACTTATCATTAACATTAAATCAAAATACAACAATTAATAACTAAGTTCGGATTATAGAAATACAAACCAGAAATTTCGAGTTATTCCTCATCGACTTTATCTTTCCCCTTTTTAGTCGAGGGTTCCGGTACGACGTTAGCTACGGAATTAAAACAATTAAAATTTATAAATACAATACAATTTAAATTTCATATTGAATATTTCAACTTTTTACTCAACATTTGTGTAAATTCCAATTTAGTCCCTAAACCGAGACTAATTTTATTTCTTCACAATCAATTCTATATTTTTATTCAATCTCCACTTTAAACTAGATTTAACTCTCTAATTTCATTTAAATCCCTAAATTTCAAAATTTTCATAATTTAATCCCTATTACTCAAAATTTACAATTTATTCTACAATTCAATCCTTTTTCATTTCTAACTTGAAAATCTATCAATTTAGTCCCTAATACTAAAATTATTCAACATTAACAACACTTAAAAACTCAATAATTTCTAAAATTTTGACATGGGTCGGATTAGTATTTAACACTGGGATTGCAAAAACATAAAAATTACAAGAAAAATAGACTAAATTGACAAACCGGTTGAACTTAAAACTTTTGAAGCCCCTAAGGTTGTGGCTTTCTCCTTCCTTTCTTTCATTTTTCTTTTCTTTCTTTCTTTCTTTTTCTTTCTGTTTCGTTTCGTTTCTATCTTTCTTTCTTTTTATTTATTCTTTATTTTATCATTATAATATAATATAATATAATAAAATATAATATAACTTTAAATTTTATAAATATCTTCATCGTTGTGCCGCGTCATTTAATACCAATGGTATAATTGCTTATTTAGTCCTTTAAAATTTTCTTTCATCTATAATTCAACTTTCACTGCAATTTAGTCTTTATACCTAATTACTTTTAATTCAAGCAAATTCACTTAATTGAAACCTAATTAAAAATATTTACTAGTCCGGTTTACGTGAACGGAGTTCCAGGAATGCACTTTTTTTATTAATTAACCATCGAAACGTTAAAATTTCTTAACGAAGCTTTAATACCACCTTAAAGACACTCCGTAAATATTTATAAAAATATTTACGGCTCGATTTATAAAAATAAGGTCTCGATACCTCATCTTCTAAAACTACTTGAACTTAATAAATTACTTATATAACATAAATTATCAAATCAAAAACTTTTTTAAAAAATCACATTTGACTCGTAAATATTAAAAAATAATATTTACAAATTTACTCAACGGATTTAATGGCCCCGAAACCATTGGAGAGTTGTAACGGCCTAATTTTCAGTGGTGTCGGAAATGGTGATTTGAGATCACTAAATTCGACAAATAAGATTGAACAAGATAGTAATTTAATATTTATGAGTCAAGTAAGAATTTAGAAGAATTTGTGAAATGGTGAAATTAGTGAATTAAAAGAATTTATTAGGTCAAACGGGTCAAAAATGAGGTATCGAGACCTAAAAGTTGAAAATTGAGCTATAAATATTTTTATAAATATTTATGGAGTGTCATTGAGTTAGTATTAAAGTTTCGTTAGAAAATTTTAACGTTTGGATGGCTAATTAATTAAAAAGGACTAAATTGAAAATAGCGCAAAATTTGTTAAATTGTGAGTAAATAGCTTAAGTATTTAAAAAGATGGATTTAAAGAGCAATTAGACCCAAAGGTTAATGACTGGACGGTTTGGGTATGAAATAAGCAAGAAAACAATGTGAGCAAGGGGCAAAATTGGAAATAGCATAAAAGTTAATAGTTAAATAATGATGTAATTGAAAAATCTAGACATTTCTTCATATTTTCTCAGCCAAAACGCCATATAAGGTCTGGAGAAAGCTGGTTTTTCATATTTTTACATCATGTGAGTTTAATTCTTACTTTTCTTGATAATTTTTATGTTTTTATGACTTTTACAATTAGGTCCACTTGTAGAATTCATTAGTTTTTGATTTTATGGGTGAAATTGGAAGTTACCCTGGATGGATAAGGGAATTTTATGATGAATTATTATGAAATTTAAGTTCTAATTTCATATTAAGGTGGTTTTATTAAGTGATTTTGATAGGAAATGATATTTAGGACCTAATTGTGAAAAAGTTGTGAATTGAAGGTTTCTGTTGAAATTAAGAATATAAAAGGTTTTTAAATAGTTTATAATGATAAAATAAAGTGTTAATTGAGAAAAATTAGTTCAATTGATGGGTGAATTGAGCAGGGACTAAATTGTGAAAACTATAAATTTTGGGGTAAAAGTGCAATTTCGAAATTTGAACAGCATAAATTGTGAAGTGAAATAGAATTGAAATGGATGCTAATGAAGGAATGATTTTATAATTATAGATCAAGAAAAAAAACTGAATCGTGGAAAGGAGAAAATTCAAGAATAGTCCCTGAATTTCTACAACTTTTGCAAATTAGTCCAGGTAAGTTCATATGGCAAAGTTCAATGTTTTGATATGAAAATCTTATGATTGTTAAAGTATTTTATTGTTGATGAATACTATCAATTTGCATTAACTAATGAATAATGTGTAACTAAAAGTACAAATTAGTAGGAACAATGGATTTGAGTGCTTCTATTCTGTGACCCTGATGAATTGACGAAAAATATGTGATAAGTGTGCCCGTTTAAGACCATAGCTGGGCTATGGCATCGGTGCAATGTGATAATGTGACTCCGTATAAGACCATAGCTGGGCTATGGCATCGGTATAATGTGATAATGTGATTCCGTATAAGACCATGTCTGGGATATGGCTTCGGTATGATATGTGAACCGTGTAAGACCATGGCAAGGCTATGGCTTCGGTGTGTGATGCGTAACAATGTGAAAGTCCATAGTTTACTATGGCAATGTGATAATGAAGCACTCAATTCCCTTATTGTTCCTTAAATTGACAATGAAGTAAATGAGAAATGGGCCTAAGGGAGTTAAATTGTGAGTAGCCATATGGAAATTATTCCAATGAGTTATTAATGAAATTGTGATTTGGAGGATGAAATAGTTAAACTAATAGATATAAGATTGTGTACGATATTTGATATGATTTGTGTTTATATGCCTATGAGCTTACTAAGCTTCAATAAGCTTACTTGTGTGTGTTTAATATTTTTATGTAGATTGACTTGAAGTGAAGTGGGTAGATCGGATCAACACAACAGGGCACACTATTCAGATCAATTCTGGTAGTTTTTGTTTTATGTTTAAAGATTTATATGGCATGTATAGAGTTTGAATGAATTGAAGTAAAGATGTTATGAACTAGTTAACAATATTTGTACTAAAACAGTTTTTGGTAAGTAGCAGTAGTTTGACTTTGAAAATTCACCATAAATTGTGGAAATTGAGTTAAGGGCTGGAAAAAAAATGAGATTAAAGCCTAATGAGTCTAGTTTCATATAGAGGAAACGGTGCATGCAATTGGATTTTATGTTATGAGATATTTAAATTGTGGTGAGACAGAGTCTGAATGACTTCGAGTTCCCCTGTTCTGATTTTAGAAAATCATTAAAAATTGCACAAAAATAATTATGAGTCATACTGTATATGTATGGATTCCTCATTGGGTCTATTTTTAAGAGAAACAAACGGAATGGTTATTTGAATTTTTTACAGAGAGAAATTTGGTTCGTAGTGCACAGGGGTCAAAGTAGCCAAACCCTGAAATAGGGGAGGATTTAACTAATAAACTGTACTAATTGGACCAACCAAAAATTATAAAAAAAATTGGTAAGTAGATATATGAGTATAAATTCGGGGAAAATTTACGGATTTGGTTTTCGAGTTTTATAACTCGAGATATGAATTATTTAGCAACTATGATGCAGTTGGACAGCTTGTCTGAAAAGTATGATATAAATTATCTAAATTTGGTTAAGTGCTCAAATAAGTTTAGTAGTGCCTTGTGCTCAAATCCGGCAACGGTCTCGGGTAAGGGGTGTTACAGTTTCCGACACCACTGAAAAAGGGGCTGTTACACCAACTCCTCCACAATCAATTTTAGACGTAGTTTGGATAGGCAGTGTGTTTACCTTCGATAAGGTTAAAAATAGTTGTGGCGGTGAGATTAGTTATTGTAGTGATGTGATTGAATACTGTAGTAGTGAGATTAGAAACAGTAATGGTGTGTGTGTTTGGATTCAAATGTAACTGTAGCGGTGAGGTGAGAATAGAAATAACTATTAAGGACAATAATAAAATTTTATTATATATTTATTCTAATTAAAAAATAACTCAAAGAATATTGCTTTTGTAAAACAATTCTCCACATCTGTAGATTTACTCCCATTGAAGCATAAAGCATCAGCCAAAATTGAGGGTTGTGGTGCAATTCAATTGCCTCACCGCACTTCACCGTAGGTGCGAAAAGGAAGTTGCTTCACCATTTAAAAGGCATATATTCTATTAATTCCATCTCACCATGGGGGAAATGATATCCAAAAGGAGCCTTTGTTTGATAGAGCGATAATGGAGGATGTGAAAATTAAGGAGTTCAGATTAAGGGTTATTGGTATTAGTGTTTGTCGATGAAAACGATGCTTAAATTTGACGAGGATTAAGGAGTAAGGCTAAACATATAATAAATTTATCTTTTTATTTATTTATAAAACTAACAAAAAAATAATTTTTTAAAATTTAGTTTAAGTCTTATTTGTGGGTTTTTAAAAATATATACAAAAGTATTGTTTTAATAACCCTCTATAACTGCTTTTCACTTATAACAACAATATCTATAGTTATGAAGTACATTCTTTATTAAATTAGTTCTGTATAACAACATATGGTTTAAATTTTTGTGTAAAAATATAGTTATTTCTTATAAGCACGTCTATTAATTATCATTTATCAAATGAAAATGATCTTAATTAAAATATTATTTTAATAAAATGATTAAATTTCATGTGAGAAATCTATTAATCATATTTTATTAAATAGAAATAATCCTCAATTAGTAGAATTAAAGATATCAATTTAAGAAACTATTATGTTCTCTACCATTAATTTAGAACATCATAAACTTCTAAATTGAATACTTGAATTTAGCAATTCATGATAAATTAATTAATTTAATTTGATAACATTTGTTGATTAATTGAACTTGTTAGATTTATCAACCTTATAATTTTGGAACATAATTTTCATTTTTTCTATTTGATAAAAATTCACGATATGAATTAATAGACCCTAAATCCTAAACAACTCTAAAACCTAAACTCTAAAATACTAAAACCCTAAACACTAAACCTTTAGATCATAAAACCTTAAACCCTAAACCTTGAAATATTTTACCTTAACCCTAAAACCACAAGCCCTATATCATAAACCCTAAAATCCTATACCTTAAACCTTAAATCACATGCCTTAAAACATTAAAACCCTAAAACCCTAAAACCATGAATTTAGAACATCATAAACTTATAAATTGAATACTTGAATTTAACAATTCATGATAAATTAATTAATTTAATTTGATAACTTATGTTGATTAATTGAACTTGTTAAATTTATCAACTTTATAATTAATCATGTGAAAAATTGTAAATAAAATATGCATAAAAATAGTAATACATGCACATGTTATACTTCTTTTAATTTTGTTGGTTACATTTCAACTTTTTTTTTGGAACATAATTTTCATTTTTTCTATTTGATGAAAATTCATGATATGAATTCTATGATAAGCTTAGAACGATTATCTCTCTATAACAAAATGTTGTTATAGGTGTTAGGGTTTAAGGATAATAGTCACCTCTCTATAATAGGCAAATTTTGAGTAAACAAATGAGGTTATTATAAGGAGGGTTGATTATATTTTTATAAAATAATAAACTTTTAAATATTTTATTTTTTATTTTAATTTTAAAAAATTAAAACTAAATTAATAGAAGGTGTAAGGTTGATGACAAAATTGTTAAATTTTTTAGAATTATAATTAAACTGATAAAATTTATAAACATAAAAAAAAACTAAATTTATTATTATGTCAATAAAAAAACCGCTATTAATGATTTAATGGAAATATCAATAACATTAGAAATTAAAATTGAAAATTGAAAATTTGGGAGTAAAAAAATACATTATTAGTTAAGTGATGTTTTTTGAACTTAAAATTTTAAAAGCATATTCTCTTTCTTAAAAAAATTTCAGTATTCATCTTTTTCCTCGTAAATGCTTCTTTTTCTTTGTAATCCACCACTATGGTGTATACCAATATTACAGAAAAATAAAAGCAATAAAAAATACCAAAGGATTTGAGTTGCTCTTGAATTATGGTGGTAAATTAATTTTAATTTTATAAATAAATAAACTAAATAAAAAGAGAGATACCAAAGGGTTCTTGTGATAAAAAAAAATCAATAGCCTAGGAGATAAGCAATCAATCAAATTAGTAAAACTTGAAAATAAATTATCTTTTCAGTGTTAGAGAAAAGAATTTTGTTTGAAATTGAAGAGGTATTAACAACTTGGAAAAAGCCAAGAGTCTAGCGGCTCAAACGATTTTCTTGGCCACATCATCACGGTGAAGGCATGCCCATCCAACTTTGTCAAAAAAAAGTTTTGGTTGTAGAAGGTGCTGAAAAGAGGAAAGCGTAATTTTTGCTTCGACGGTAAATTTTTTTAAAGGTACGTAGCTGTGGTATGCCGTTAAAATAAATCGTTAATAAAAACATAAATATAAACTAAGCCTCATGCTTTAATTTATTTTTAAGTTTATATTTCAGCAATTCAATTTCAAAAAGTTATGAAATTATCATTCAATTATTTCAAAATTTTTATTTAAGTCACTAAATTATTTGAAAATTTTTATTTAAGTCATTGAATTGTTAAATTATTTTTTAAAAAAAGTCTCACTAGTAAACTCTAAGTGATGATTTGAAGATCAATGTAGTGGACCAGCATCTATCGACAAGTAGAAGAGCATATTTTAGTTTCAAGTTGATTTGACGGTTAACGTTGGAGATCGAACAAAAAAGTTGTTTGAATTTTGATAATTCATAAATTCATGACATTAAAAGTTGTTCTATAAAAAAATTGAACTACAAAAGAGAAGAGGGAAAAAATACTTTTAATTGATGCAGGTGGTACAAATAGAGAAGACCATGCATCCGTTATTTTAACAACCTAATGACTTAAATAAAAACTTTCTAAAAATTCAATGATTGTTTTGTAACTTTTTGAAGTTGAGTGACTAAAACATAAACTTATTAATAGTTTAGTGACATTAGGTGTAGTTTATCCCAAATATAAAGAAGATATGTTTTTTTTAATCATTTCTCAAGGTACCCATTAGAATGAGCTTGGAGTAGAGAAATGGAAGGAAAACTTAAGGTTGATACAGGTGGTATAAACAGAGATGGTCATACAATAACGATTTTAACAATTAGTAAAATAAATAAAAATTTTCAAATAGTTCAGTAACAAAGTTGTAACTTTTTGAAGTTAAATGACTAAAATGTATACTTATTAATAATTTAGTAACCCTAAGTGTAGTTTACCCGCAATATAAAGAAGATGTGATTAAAACATACACTTAATAACTAATCATCATCATTTTATAGATTTATTTAGAATAGACGATGACCACAAATTTTAAAATTACTATATACTTAAGATGAAGATAAAACCCCAACTACTCATTAACATGAAAAAAAAAGAAAAAAAAACCTTTTATCATTAAACCTAACTTTGTGATTATGATGACATATTTCTTTAATTATTATAGGTGGCACAAAAAGAGGCAAAATAATGGGCAGCGGATTTTCATTCCTTTGATGCTAGCTCAGCAAGTATGTCATCTAAACATTATAATAATATTATTATTTCTTATTATCTTCCTCTTAGTTTTATTTTTATTTTTATTTCTATTCAAAGTGTTTTCATTCATAAACCAAATCAAGAGAAAAAGATTATTAAAATCAAACGTGAGCCTTTAAAAATGAAAACAGATGAGATGAAGTTTGAATTTTGAATTTTGACAAAATAATAATAATCCCTACGAAACCACCTTGAAAATTCTGAACCTTGAAATATATTTACAAAGAACAAAAATAATTAAAAAAAAAAACCCGCCGTAAGATTTCTAAGTTCTAACTAATAATATAACCTTATAAATATCACAAACCTCCAGTTTTCTTGCTACAGGATCAGCTTATTCCTCAACCCTCATACTGGTTTGATGGTTTTTGTTATTTTAGTTTCAAAACTCCTCACATTTTCTTGTCAATGTTCAAAGACAAAGAGTTTGATAACAAAAGGATACCGAACTTCTAATACTCCATTTTTTATTATTATTTTGTTTTGAATCATTGACTTGGGCTGGGGGGAACGTGAAAGTTTGGAAATCGTATTGGTCGGAGTTAGGATTTGGTGGTAATGGAGACCGGAGATATTCTTAAAGCGAGTAACAGTTTACGGGGAAGTTTACGAGCAGGAAGTTTGAGATCAGGAAGCTCTTCCGTATGGAGAAACAGTGCGGTGGACGTGTTTTCAAGGTCTTCTCGAGAAGAGGATGATGAAGAAGCTTTGAAGTGGGCTGCTATTGAGAGACTACCAACTGTTGCTCGTCTCAGGAAAGGTATATTGACTAGCTCTCAAGGTGGTGCCAATGAAATTGATATTGTTAACCTTGGATGGCAAGAAAGGAGGACTATACTAGAGAGGTTGGTTAAAGTTGCTGACGAAGATAATGAAAGGTTCTTGTGGAAGTTCAAGAACCGTATAGATAGGTATGAAGTTTTTCTGTTATTTTCTTTTTACTAGAAAAAAAAATGGAAAGAAGGTTTTGTTTTTTTTAACGATTCGAGGGAAAGACTTGAATGACACAAATGAAGACAGAGTTTGTCTAAATGAGATCCTGTTCTCGCGCATCCGTAATCATTTACATTCGATTTCTTTTTCTTCTAATTTTCAGGGTTGGCATCGAGCTTCCCACAATCGAAGTCAGATTTGAAAATATAAATATTGAAGCTGAAGCTTTTGTAGGAACCAATGCTTTGCCTTCATTCCTTAATTTCATTACTAGCATATTTGAGGTACCAACCTGGAGAATCATAACTAATTCATCATTTTACACCTTTTTGTTTAGGATTCTTATTAACCTTTTACTTTGTTTTGTGATTAAAGGGCTTGTTGATAAATATGGGTATTCTTTCTAGTAGAATGAAAAAGCTGACCATCCTCAAAGATGTCAGTGGTATGATTAAACCTGGCAGGTAAACTTGGTCATCTTTTTTCTCATCAAACACATGAATTTTTTCTTCTAAAATAAAAAGTTGGGCCATCCTGGAATTAATCAACGATTAATCTTTTCATGTACATATTGTAGGATGACATTGCTTTTGGGTCCTCCAAGTTCCGGAAAAACCACTCTCTTGTTGGCTCTGGCCGGGAAGCTTGATCCTGCTCTCCAAGTACTCTACAAAATTCACATCTTCCTTTCTATGCTTCTTGTTTTTGCATTGTCTTCTGCCTTTGCTTTAGTGTCTAATTTGAAAGTGAAAATTCTGTTGCAGTTTTCGGGGTCTGTGACATACAATGGGCATACAATGAAGGAGTTCGTGCCTCAGAGAACTGCTGCCTATATCAGTCAATTCGATCTTCACCTAGGAGAAATGACCGTGAGAGAAACTTTGGCCTTTTCTGCAAGATGCCAAGGGGTTGGAACCCGATATGGTTAGTTTGATTGGTTTCTACCCCTTCTGAGTTTCTCTTTCGACATTTTGATGGAAATGTTATCACTTGTTTTATTATTTATTATTATGTAAATCTTCAAATAATTTATTTATTTATTTATTTACAGATATGTTGTCAGAGTTGTCAAGAAGAGAGAAACAAGCAAACATTAAACCTGATCCTGATATTGATGTCTTCATGAAGGTAAGAACCATGAGGCCATTGTAATGCTTAACATGAACATCTTATATACCTTTCTCCCAAACAGACTATCTTGTTTACATATTGAAAGGTGTCCTGCAAAATTATTAGTTGCTTATGTTCAAAGATAATATTCTCCCAAATATAATTGATTGAAAACCAAAAATATAATATAATTGGAAAGATTAAATTTATCTGACAGGAATCTTTATTATAAAGAATCCTGTATTCATCATGATTTACTTTTGTCATCTTTAACATTTCAGGCAATAGCAACAGAAGGGCAGGAAGCAAATGTAATCACTGATTATATTATGAAGGTAATGTTACAGAAACTGAATTATACTGAAAGCTATTCAAGAAGCACTAACAAATAAGTTCTTCACTTATTGAAAATCTTTGAAATAAATTTGGCAGATTTTAGGCCTGGATATATGTGCAGACACTTTGGTAGGAAATGAAATGTTGAGGGGCATATCTGGAGGACAAAGGAAGCGTGTCACAACAGGTCGTTCACGAAGTCAATTACACCATTTATTCCATTATCAGAGTAGATATTTTCTTATCATCAAAATCTAATTATGTCATTGTCAATGCAATTAGGTGAAATGCTGGTAGGACCAGCCAGAGCACTGTTTATGGATGAGATATCTACTGGTCTGGACAGCTCTACAACATTCCAAATTGTGAACTCCCTTAGGCAAACTGTTCATATTCTTAATGGAACTGCACTCATCTCCCTTCTACAGCCAGCTCCAGAGACTTACGATCTTTTTGATGACATTATTCTCCTTTCTGATAGCGTGATAGTATATCAGGGTCCTCGTGAACACGTGGTGAGCTTTTTCGAATCTATGGGCTTTAAGTGCCCTGAGAGAAAAGGTGTGGCTGATTTCTTGCAAGAGGTAAGTCTTGAAAAGTTTTAGTCCCCTGTTCAGACAGAGAAAGTTGCTCTTCTGTCACATTTAACATTGTTAATTGTAGGTTACATCAAGGAAAGATCAAATGCAGTATTGGGCACGTAAAGATCAACCTTACAGGTTTATCACGGCTAATGAATTTGCTGAGGCATTCCAAACTTTCCATGTGGGAATGAAACTTGGGGAGGAACTTGGAACTCCATTTGATAAAAAAAAGAGCCACCCAGCTGCTTTGACAACCAAAAAATATGGTGTTGGGAAGTGGGAGTTGCTAAAAGCTTGCATTGCAAGGGAATTTCTGTTGATGAGGAGAAACTCTTTTGTGTACATCTTCAAGTGTATACAAGTGCGTACTAAAATTTTTAAACTCTGTAGTGTGTTCTACAAATTATCGAGCTTTAAGGATATTGATTATCTCCTTTTTTACTTCATTTATTTTTTCTTTGTGCTACTAGCTCACAATAGTGTCCTGTATTACCATGACACTCTTTTTGAGGACTGAGATGGATCGAGATTCAGTTCAAGGAGGAAGGATCTATATGGGGGCCTTGTTTTTTGGTATGATTTTTATCATGTTCAATGGAATGCCTGAGCTTTCTATGACCATTACTAAGCTCCCTGTCTTTTACAAGCAAAGAGACCTCCTATTCTTTCCTCCGTGGGCCTATGCTTTACCGTCATGGATTCTGAAGATACCTATGACATTTATAGAAGTTTCTGTGTGGGTATTCATTACTTACTACGTTATCGGATATGATCCGAATGTTGAAAGGTAGAAAAAATAAATGACAGCACAAATATCTTATGAACTTTAATAGTAAAATACAAAGTTTCTTCCTATTAGCTCTGATTCAAATTGACGTGGAAGTGATTTTTTTGGCACAGGTTCTTTAGACAGTACCTCCTCCTTGTTCTCATTAACCAGATGGCTTCCTCATTATTTCGGTTCATTGCATCAGCCGCTAGAAACATGATTGTAGCCAACACTTTTGGGACATTCGCTCTACTTGTACTTTTTGCATTAAGTGGCTTTGTCCTGGCACGAGGTATAATAATGTGTCCAAAAAAAAAAAATTCTTTTAATGAAAGTTAAGCTTTAAACAGTTTTTAAATACTTTTTATGTTCAATGCTGCAGACAAAATAAGGGGTTGGTGGATATGGGGTTACTGGATTTCGCCTTTGATGTATGGGCAAAATGCGCTGATGGTTAATGAGTTCCTTGGGCACCAGTGGAGTCGAGTAATGCTTTTGGAAGTTGAAATGTCTATAATTTGTGTTGTCTCTTAAAAATATGCTGATGTTTTTATGCTTGCTTTCATATTGAAGGTTCCTCCGGGCTCAAACGAATCGATAGGACTTCAAGTTTTAAAGTCTAGAAGTTTCTTCCATGAATCGTATTGGTATTGGCTCGGAGTAGGGGCGTTGGCTATATTTGTAGTATTGCTCAACGTTTTCTTTACTCTGGCTCTTACCTTTCTAAAGCGTGAGTATAGCTTACCTACTAAAATTTATGCCTCTTTGGTAGGGAGAGCTAATATTTTATTCTTTTTCTTCAAATAAATATGTAGCCTTTGAGAAGAATCGAGCTGTAATATCTGAAAAACCCGAAAGCAATGATCAAGCCAATGGTGTTGTTGGAAGCATTCAGTTAACAGACCGTGAAAAAAGCTCAAGTCATGTAAATAGATCTGGTACGGAAGGCTCATATATATTTGGATTGGTATGTTTGTGTACAAGCCATTGTATGTGCAACATTAATTTAATTGACATGCAGAGATCCAAGATGACATTCAAAGAAGCGCCTCCTCATCCAAGTCCTTTTCTTTGTCTGACGCAACTCTTAGGACCAATGGCAAAAAGAAAAAGGGAATGGTTCTTCCATTTGAGCCGCATTCTCTCACTTTTGAAGACATTTACTATTCTGTTGATATGCCACAGGTAACATAAGGTTCCATGTACAAAAGCCACATACGTTCAATTGTTCAGATATGTGAGAGTTCGTTGATTGAATTGAAATTTTGTAGGAAATGAAAGAACAAGGTATCACTAAAGATGATAGATTGGTGCTATTGAAGGGTATTAGTGGTGCATTCAGACCTGGTGTTCTCACAGCTCTAATGGGTGTTAGTGGTGCTGGTAAAACCACTCTAATGGATGTGCTTGCTGGCAGAAAAACTGGTGGTTATATCGAGGGGAACATTACAGTTTCAGGTTTCCCCAAGAAGCAAGAAACTTTTGCTCGAGTATCTGGATACTGTGAACAAAATGACATTCATTCTCCTCATGTCACCGTGTATGAATCTTTGCTTTATTCCGCTTGGCTACGATTATCCAATGAAATTGATGCTGAAACCAGAAAGGTTATGACTTATGAAACCCTAAGCTGTTTCAAGTCTCTTATTTTACTTTGTTACATGCTAGAGTTTTTAAGTCACTTTATCTAGGATGAAACCCAGAACAAAAGAGTCCAATAAAAACCACATATTTTCCTAGTGGATTATGTTGATGGTTTTATCTCAACATATGTTTTTCAGATGTTCATAGAAGAAGTCATGGAGCTTGTGGAACTGGATTCGTTAAGGCATGCCCTAGTTGGTTTACCCGGTGTAAACGGTTTATCAACAGAGCAGCGAAAGAGGCTTACGATTGCAGTTGAGCTTGTGGCAAACCCTTCTATCATTTTCATGGATGAGCCAACTTCAGGGCTTGATGCAAGGGCTGCTGCAATTGTTATGAGAACAGTTAGGAATACAGTGGACACTGGAAGAACAGTTGTGTGTACCATCCATCAACCAAGTATTGACATATTTGAAGCGTTTGACGAGGTGAAGAACATAAAAAGTTAAATTTCAAAAGGAGTGGCTTCATTTTTTGTTGGTTGTTTTTTTTGGAAGGATTATATGAAATAATGATATCACATCATCTCAATCTATTTTTTAATAGTGTTATGTCACATCAACATTTTTATTTTAAAAAAATCAATTCTAAATTGAAATTTTAAAATTGCGAATGAAAATAATAAAACTATTAAAAATAGATAATATCTATCTTTTATACTGTCCTTTTTTCATTTATGTATGGCCTAACTAATATAAAACTGCAATGTAGCTATTCCTTATGAAACGTGGAGGACAGGAGATCTATGTGGGGCCACTAGGACACCATTCTAAATATCTTATCAGATACTTTGAGGTAAGAAGTAATGAAAGACAACAATTTTCAAAGTTCATCAACTTAATGCATTTCTCAGTTCGCATGAAAACTGCGTCTAACATTATGATGTCCATCTTCTGCAGGGAATTCAAGGTGTTAGCAAAATCAAAGATGGATACAATCCCGCAACTTGGATGTTGGAAGTTACCGCATCAGCGCAAGAGTTATCTTTAGGTGTTGATTTTGCTGATATCTACAAAAACTCAGACCTATACAGGTAACAAGCTAGCTAGGCACAACATTGCCCCAAAATAAATAAATAATCAAATTCAACTAATTACTTTAGTTTAGCATATATAAGACATATATGTGGATTATTTAAACTTGGCTACCTTGAATTTGCTACTGATGCATCATGTCATTTGTTCAGGAGAAACAAAGCTCTTATTGAAGATTTAAGCAAACCTGCTCCCGGTGCCAAGGAACTTTATTTCCCAACACAGTATTCTCAATCATTCTTGACGCAGTGCACAGCTTGTTTATGGAAGCAACACTGGTCATATTGGCGCAACCCACCGTATACTGCCGTAAGATTTCTCTTTACAACCGTCATAGCATTGATGTTTGGGACGCTGTTCTGGGACCTCGGGTCAAAAACGTAAGCAATAATTCAATTACAAAAGCTCAAGCTTCAATATTGGTTTTCATCAGTCAGCTTCATTATCTAATTGTCTCTGCATTGTAAAATTATAGGAAAAAAATACAAGATCTGTCCAATGCAATGGGTTCAATGTATGCTGCTGTTCTTTTCATCGGTATCCAGAACTCTTCATCTGTGCAGCCTGTTGTGTCAGTCGAAAGAACAGTCTTTTATAGAGAAAGAGCTGCTGGAATGTATTCTGCCATGCCATATGCCATTGCACAGGTAAATAATTTTCACATTTTGAAGAGTAGTTGAAATTGTTAAGAAAGTTGTATGCGCATTATAATTAACTCCATATTTTGCCATTGCAGGTCTTAGTAGAGATACCTTATATTTTTGTTCAAGCTTCTGTGTATGGCATTATAGTGTATTCTATGATTGGATTCGAATGGACCGCTACTAAGTTCTTTTGGTATCTCTTCTTCATGCTCTTCACCTTACTTTACTTCACCTACTATGGCATGATGGCTGTTGCTGTCACACCAAACCACCACATTGCAGCCATAGTATCCTCAGCATTCTATGGACTATGGAATGTCTTCTCGGGTTTCATCATCCCACGACCTGTAAGTGCTACTTTTATATAATTTGATCTCTCTCTTTTTTTCGATATAAAGAAGACCATAGCTTATAAACCAACAAGATTAAACCTGGGGTTTAGGTTACTGGTCTATTGTAGCATATATACACAAAAACTAACCTTATTTCCACTCTTTTCTATCATTCACCAATTACAGAGTATACCAGTATGGTGGAGATGGTACTATTGGATTTGTCCAGTATCTTGGACCTTGTATGGATTGTTTGTTTCACAATTTGGAGATATAAACGAACTGCTTGAAGATGGCAACAATGAGACGGTGAAGCAGTACTTGAGAAATAATTATGGTTTCAGGCATGATTACCTGGGATTAGTTGCTGCTGTGATTATGAGTTTCGCAGTTCTCTTTGGAACAATCTTTGCTGTGGCCATAAAGATGTTCAATTTCCAGAGACGATAGGTTTTTTTTGTAAATGTAGTGGTAAGATTTTTTTTTTTTAAATATAATTGAGGGAGGGATGGAACCCAAACTCTTATACCTGAAACATTTACTATTGGATCAAGAGGTTATTATTTAGAAACAAGTTTTAAAACTCCATGTTTTATTCTTGTAAAATCAATGCTTACTACCAGGTGCAAATTCTGTCATTGTAATAAAAGGTTTTTTCTTGTGTGTAACTATGAACCAATGTACACTTCTTTTTTAGATGTAAAAAGTTTATGGTCTGATTGCTTCTCTAGCCGGTGCAGATGAAACTTATTCGGCCCAAATACTTTGAACTTGGTTTGCAGATTTGGCCCAAACCCTCAAGCCTGCTTCCTTGAAATTTTTATGCTTTGATGTTACTCTCTGTAGTATTAGCTTCTTTCTTAATGAATATTACTTAAAATAATTCAAGACTCCAATGATCAACTCTAATTTAACGAAAATTTATCATTCGTTTTAATGGTTTATATTTCAAAGTTTTAAGGAAAACATTGTTATCTTTTTTTTTTTACCCATTCATGGGGAAATTAAATGTTGAATAAAGGAGACTTTATTTTTGCTAAACCAGTAACAATATTTAAAACAAAAAAAAATACTTCACCAGCTAGATATTGAAATATGTTTTTTCTTAATAAATGTTTTGGATCACGGGTGTAGTTAGGAGATGGCGCTAACATGAAATTTTTTTCATTTAATTGCTTTGAAATTTTAAAAATTTTAAATAAATAAAGGTAAAATTACATTTTGATTTTCTTAAAAATATAAAAATTTAATTTAATTTTTTAAAAATTATAAATATACCTATTAAAATAATGAAATTATATTCTTATTATCGTAAAAATTACAATTTAATTTCGACTCTCCTTCAAAAATTTATTTTTTTGACTTCGTCCGTGATAGAATTTTTTTTAAACCCATAAATGAATTAAGGATATGACAAATGTCATATTTACTTATATATTTATTAAATTTTCAATTCGTTTGTATAGCGTTAAAAAGCTAAATTAAAAAATTTAAATGTAGGGTTGAAACTTGTAATTTTAAGTAATCTCTTAACAACCAGAGCAATCGGTAGCTTTTACTTCGCATTTATAGGCTATGGTAGCCATTACCGACCTCTATGCTATTTATTTCTTACCAAAAATTACGCAATAGGTATCATTTATTGTACAACTTAATATATAATTAATGAAATCTCGTCTCTTTTATACGTAATGTGGGATGACAAAGGAAAAAAAAACCCACAGCCCACCCTCATAAATCTAAAATTTGTTAATATAATTAATTCCTTCTGTATATTCAAAGGATGACACGAAATTTTATCATGAACAAATTCTATATTTTACCTAACAAAAGAAAAAAAAGTAAATTATTAATGGTTTATCATTAAGAAAAAAAGAAAAGTTAGAATTTATAACATTGATTTCAAGTTGGATTAAGGTCAAATAATTAATCGATTGATTATATATGTTTTTTTTAATGTAATTGAAATAAGTTGGGCTCTAATTATAATCCATGGAAAATCAACCAAACTAACCACTTAGATTGATAAATGTAATTGATTAATATTGAAAAAAATAGTATAAAATTCATTAGTTTAATTGATTTTAATTTATTAATACTAGTCCCTATGTTGTACAAAAATTGAAAATTATATAAACATGCGTTATGCCATACCATTAATCAATGAGAAAATATTCAATGTATTATTTGTGCATATTTTAAATTCAAAACTCTAAACCTTTAAATTTAAGATCGTATATTCGAAAGTACGATTAATGTTTAATTATATTTAAATAAATTTATTATTTAGTTATTACTCTTCCATATTTTTTTTAATTTAATATTATTCCTTAATCAATTTTCATTTAACCCTTTTTTTTTATTTTTATCAATAATCAATTTTCATCCACATGAATAATTGAGTTGGCTCGAATGATAACAGGGACAGATACATAGAATTTTGGAAGGAATGTTTTAAGTTTGAAATTTCTGAACAGTAGTACTAGATTTCTAGTTCTAGCGATGAAGTTGGATCTTGAAACTTTTTAATAAATAACTCTAAACCAAGTACCAAAGTTGCAAACATTAACATATAATAGACGTAACATTAGTTTAGTGATTTCTAACGTTAGTAACAATTTGTATTGGTGATTGGCAATGAAGCGAAATGATCTTTATCAAGCAAGTAATAGTTTACGAGCAAACGGTTCTTCCAGATGGAGGGACACCGGTTACAATGTGTTCTCGAGATCTTTCAGACAAGAAGATGACGATGATGACGAAAAAGCATTGAAATGGGCAGCCATTGAAAGACTTCCAACATTTGCTCGCCTAAAGAAAGCTCTGTTGACCACCTCGCCTGGTGAGACAAGCGAAGTTGATGTGCCTAAACTTGGGCATGAAGAAAGGAAGAAATTGATGGATAGGTTGATTAAACATACTGAAAAGGACAATGAAAGTTTCTTGTTAAAGATCAGACAGCGAGTTGACAGGCAAGAAACTGTTCTTTTTGCTGTTCCATTAGCAATTTTCTTTTTCTCTCTCTCTTGGGTTGTTCTCAGTGTTTCTTGATATCTGACAGGGTTGGTATTGAAATTCCGAAGCTTGAAGTTAGATATGAACATTTAAAAGTTGAGGCAGAAGCCTATATAGGAAGCAGAGCATTACCTTCGTTTTTCAATTTCTTTATCAATAAACTAGATGTTGGGAAGAAACCGAACAACCGAAACAAAGCGAAAGCACAACCGGTGTTCTTTCTCTCCTTATAACTCCTGTAAAAATTATGGCAAGCACAATAGCACAAGATATGTTCTCTAGCAACCTTAATCAACCACAAATCAACTAATGCAACCACAACAAAAATAAATAGAGACACCGATATTTTTACGTGGAAAACCCCTTTAAATCAAGGGTAAAAAACCACGGGACTTTAGAGTCCGATAAAGAGCTCTACTATCATCAAATGTTCGACTACAAGATCACAATATCAAGCCTACAACAAGCATTCAACTTCGACAAGGCTAACAACATGTAATCTTTAGCAAAAGAGAGAAAAATGAGAGAACATCACCAAAAAACGTAGCTGCTGAAAAATGGGTATTTCCGACGCTACAAGACTCGGATGAAAAATCCGACCGTACAAAGTCAAGAACACCTTATCACCTAGCTGCTGTCCAAAAATCAGCTCAATCGAACCACGGATGGACCTTCGATCGAAGAGTTGATCACTGCTGCACCAAGCTTAAAAAACTGATTTTTCTATTCTCTTTCTCTCTATTTTTTTTTTTAGCTCTCTGCAGAAATTTCTGCACACTCCCACGTTAATAAGCCAAAAAATTGGCTTTTGACAAAACCAAAAGAAAAGGAAGGCAAAACATTGTGGCAGAAAATATGGGTTTCCCACATAGTGGGACCCATACCCAACAAATCTCCCCCTCCAACTATGTGGGGAATGCCTCTATGCCGGAGGTCAAACAACATGCTTTAAACTTTCCTCTTGGTAAGGCCTTCGTCAACATATCAGCACCATTATCATTAGTGTGTATCTTATCAAGCTCTAACAGCTTAGCTTCAAGAACATCTCGTATCCAATGGTACCTCACATCAATATGCTTAGATTTAGCATGAAAAGTTGAGTTCTTACCAAGATGAATAGCACTCTGGCTATCACAGTACAGGACATACTTCTCCTGAGTAAAACCAAGCTCATGCACAAACTTCTTCATCCAAAGCATCTCCTTACACGCTTCGGTTGCTGCAATGAACTCTGATTCGGTGGTGGACAATGCAACACACTTTTGCAGTCTCGATTGCCATGCCACAGCTCCCCCTGCATAAGTGATTAAGTAACCTGAAGTAGATCTCCTCGAGTCAATGTCTCCAGCCATGTCTGAATCTGTATACCCAACAAGAACAGGTTTCTCATTGCCGAAACAAAGTTTCATGTTGGAAGTGCCACGAAGATATCTCATAATCCACTTCACTGCATTCCAATGCTCTCTGCCTGGATTAGAAAGAAACCGACTAACTGTACCAACGGCATAAGCCAAGTCTGGTCTCGTGCAAACCATTGTGTACATCAAACTACCCACGGCTGAAGAGTAAGGAATTTTCTGCATCTCTTCCTTTTCCTTTTCCGTGGAAGGACTATGCTTAACACTCAATCTAAAGTGCATAGCAAATGGAGTATTCACCGCTTTAGCTTTGTCCATACTAAACCTTTGAAGTACTTTCTCAATGTACCTCTCTTGTGATAACCATAATTTCTTGGCCTTTCTATCACGTGTCAGTCTTATGCCAAGAATTTGCTTTGCTGGCTCCAAATCCTTCATTGCAAAGGATTTACTCAACTCTTGTTTCAACTTCTCAATTCTAGAAGCATTCTGACCAACAATAAGCATATCATCAACATAGAGCAAAAGAATAATAAAATCATCACCAGAGAATCTCTTAACAAACACACAATGATCAGAAGTAGTCTTCTTGTAGCCTTGCTCCCCCATAACAGACTCAAACTTCTTGTACCATTGCCTTGGAGCTTGCTTCAAACCATACAAGCTCTTCTTCAATCTGCACACATAGTCCTCTTTCCCTTGTGCAACAAAACCCTCTGGCTGTTCCATGTAAAGCTCTTCTTCCAAGTCACCATGAAGAAAAGCAGTTTTCACATCCATTTGTTCAACCTCTAGGTCATAACAAGCTGCCAAACTCAGTATAGTTCTGATAGAGGACATCTTCACAACCGGAGAAAATATTTCTTCAAAATCAACACCTTTTTTCTGAGTATAACCCTTGACGACCAATCTAGCTTTGTATCGTGGAGATGAAGACTTCTCTTCTTGCTTCAACCTGTAAACCCACCGATTCTTCAAAGCTCTTTTGCCCTTAGGCAGTTTCACCAATTCAAAAGTATGGTTCTCATGCAATGATTGAAGTTCGCCTTTCATCGCTTCAACCCACTGATCTTTGTATTCACTCTCCATAGCCTCTTCATAACATTCAGGTTCTCCCCCGTCAGTCAAAAGAACATATTCATCAGGAGAATACCTGACAGAAGATCGTCGATCTCTAGAAGACCTTCGAAGTGGAACTGCTGGTGGAGCTATAGGTGCTTGTTGTTGATCATTCACAACATCATCCATGGGAGTATCAAAGTCACCTATAGTCTGATGGTCACCACTAACATCACCATGCACATCATCCTGGATAAGATCTGGTGAAGAGTCTAGGGGAACCGGATTCACATCGATCAAGTCACCACTACCTTGTGAATCCACTTTCTCCGTCTTATCAATGTCATCAATGGTCTGATCCTCAATGAAGACAACATCTCTGCTTCTCACGAGTTTCTTCTGAACTGGATCATAGAGTCTATAACCAAACTCACCATCTAGACCATAACCAATAAAAATGCATTATCGAGCCTTGGCATCCAACTTGGATCTTTCATCCTTTGGAACATGAACAAATGCTTTACAACCGAACACACGTAGGTGATCATATGACACGTCTTTACCAAACCAAACTCTATCTGGCACATCACCTTTCAAAGGAACACTAGGAGACAAATTTATCACATGTGTCACTGTATTCAAAGCTTCAGCCCAAAACGATCTTGGTAACTTTGCATCTGACAACAAACATCTGACTCTCTCAATCAATGTTCGGTTCATTCTTTCAGCTAACCCATTTAACTGTGGAGTCTTTGGTGGTGTTCTCTGATGTCTGATTCCCTGTCGCAGACAATACTCATGAAACGACCCTGTGTACTCGCCACCATTATCAGTACGAATGCACTTCAACTTCTTCCCAGTTTCCCTTTCAACTGATGCTTGAAACTGTTTAAACACCTCAAAGACTTGATTTTTAGACTTTAAAGTGTAAACCCATAGCTTTCTTGAACAATCATCAATGAAAGTCACAAAGTAAAGTGCACCACCATGTGATCTTACTTTTATCAGACCACAAACATCTGAATGGACCAACTCTAGCAACTCTGATTTCCTATGAGGAGGATGGCTTCTAAATGAAACTCTTTTCTGCTTTCCTGCTAGACAATGAGCACAATTCTTCAGTGTAGCATTCTTTAAACCCGAAAGTTGATTCTTCTTCGCTAAACAGCTAAGCCCCTTCTCACTCATGTGACTGAGTCGTTTATGCCACAACTCAGTTGAGTTGTCATTCAGTGTCACATTCACCGTCTCTCGAGAAGTCAAAGCTTGCATCAAGTACAAATTTGAGCTCTTCTTTCCTCGAGCCACAACCAAGGAGCCTTTAGTCAGCTTCCACTGCCCTTCACTGAAGGTGTTACAGAATCCCTCATCATCAAGCTTTCCTGCAGAAATCAAATTCAAACGGACATCCGGTGCATGTCTGACATCCTTGAGAGTTAACTTTGTTCCATTGTTACTTACCAAGCTAACATCTCCCATACCAATAACCGAAACCAAACCATCATTACCCATCTTCAATACCCCAAAATCACCAGGAGTATAAGATGTGAAGAATTCCTTCCTCGACGTGACATGAAGTGATGCACCAGTATCAATCACCCAACTAGTCTCGTCGCATGCTAGGTTGACCAAATTCTGATCACAAATAACTAACAAATCTTCACGAGTAACAGTAGCAACACGCTCGGATTTTTCATCGTCATTCCGGTCGTGTTTATCACGACCACCTTTGTTCTCTTTCTTCCACTTGAAGCAATATTTCTTGATATGACCTTTCTTACCACAATGATGACACTCAAGATTCTTGTATCTCGATCTTGACTTGCTTCGGCTTTTATCTCTACCCTTTCCATCTTTGTCTCTGTTTCTCCCCCTGTTCTCGATAACCAACACCTCGGACTGTGATGTAGAACCCTGAGATCTTCTTCTAACCTCTTCATTCAACACACCACTCTTAGCCAAATCCAAAGTAATAATACCCTGTGGGGCAGAATTAATGAGTGAGACTCGAAAGGTCTCCCAAGAGTCTGGTAGAGTAGCAAGCAACCAAAGTCCTAAAATCTCGTCATCAAATTTGACACCCATACCAAGCAACTGATTCATCATACTCTGAAATTCACTAACATGGTCAGCTATAGACATTCCTTCTTTATATTTCAGCGCCATCATTTTCTTCAGCAAAAATAACTTGTTATTGCCCGACCTCGAAGCATACAAGCTTTCAAGCTTCTCCCACAATGTTCGAGCATGTGTCTCCTGATCAATGTGATTGTAAACATTTTCTTCAACAAATTGCCGAATAAAGCCACACACTTGTTGATGCTCAAATTCCCATTCTTCATCACTTTTCGAATCGGGTTTTTGAGTAGTAAAGACCGGAAGATGCAAAGCCTTCACAAACAATAAGTCCTTCATTTTATTCCGCCAAAGTTGATAATTTGTGCCATTCAACATAATCATCTTGCTCGTATTAATTTCCATAATTATCTGACACAATAACCAAGCTCTGGTACCAGTTTGTTGGGAAGAAACCGAACAACCGAAACAAAGCGAAAGCACAACCGGTGTTCTTTCTCTCCTTATAACTCCTGTAAAAATTATGGCAAGCACAATAGCACAAGATATGTTCTCTAGCAACCTTAATCAACCACAAATCAACTAATGCAACCACAACAAAAATAAATAGAGACACCGATATTTTTACGTGAAAAACCCCTTTAAATCAAGGGTAAAAAACCACGGGACTTTAGAGTCCGATAAAGAGCTCTACTATCATCAAATGTTCGACTACAAGATCACAATATCAAGCCTACAACAAGCATTCAACTTCGACAAGGCTAACAACATGTAATCTTTAGCAAAAGAGAGAAAAATGAGAGAACATCACCAAAAACGTAGCTGCTGAAAAATGGGTATTTCCGACGCTACAAGACTCAGATGAAAAATCCGACCGTACAAAGTCAAGAACACCTTATCACCTAGCTGCTGTCCAAAAATCAGCTCAATCGAACCACGAATGGACCTTCGATGGAAGAGTTGATCACTGCTGCACCAAGCTTAAAAAACTGATTTTTCTATTCTCTTTCTCTCTATTTTTTTTTTTAGCTCTCTGCAGAAATTTCTGCCCACTCCCACGTTAATAAGCCAAAAAATTGGCTTTTGACAAAACCAAAAGAAAAGGAAGGCAAAACATTGTGGCAGAAAATATGGGTTTCCCACATAGTGGGACCCATACCCAACACTAGAGGTTACTATGGATTTCTTTTTCTATCGTTTTCTTTTAATATGCAGGAAAAAGGGTTTGTTCTTGTTAGTCTTAACCTAGCTTCTTTTGGTTTTGAAGAGCATTTTGCATTGCCTGCATTTGCTTTCTAGTAGAAAGAAACAGTTGTCTATTCTTCGGGATGTAAGTGGAACCATTAGGCCATGCAGGTGAGAAGCTATGCCCTTTTCACATTACCTAGTTTTAAATTTTGGGTTTTAGTTCATTATACATTTGTTTATAT
Organism: Gossypium hirsutum; assembly: GCF_007990345.1. Lineage (NCBI taxonomy): Eukaryota > Viridiplantae > Streptophyta > Magnoliopsida > Malvales > Malvaceae > Gossypium > Gossypium hirsutum. Next base: position 11,985,616 of record NC_053428.1, on the reverse strand, counting down.
ATTATATGCAGAATGACATTGCTGTTGGGTCCTCCAAGTTCTGGAAAGACTACACTTTTGTTAGCGTTGGCAGGAAAGCTTAATCGTGACCTAAAGGTGAAAGTTCTAAACTCTTCTCTCAGATTTTAGCTATATGTGTTAGTATACTAGTTTTGATTAACATCTAAAGAAGCTTAAACATCTGTTACAGTTTTCAGGGAGGGTCACATACAATGGGCATGAAATGAAAGATTTTGTGCCACAGAGAATTGCTGCATACATTTGTCAAAATGATCTTCATCTCCCAGAATGGACAGTAAGAGAAACCATAGCCTTCTCTGCTAGATGCCAGGGTGTTGGGCCCAGTTATGGTTAGTTAAAGAGTATCCCAAGTTTTTTCTCCTTTTTTTTAATCAAGTTTTTAATCTGGTTTTTTTACGCATAAATAGGCACAAGGAAAGAGCAATAGGCCGGACCAACTTATATGCATGCATGAGTTAAACAATTCTTGTTTTAAAATTTAACTAATCAACATGCTTGTGATTGCAGAGATGCTAGCATAATTGGCAAGAAGGGAGAAAGCTGCAAATATTAAACCTGATCCTGATATTGATGCCTTCATGAAGGTAAGAAATTGACTTTTTACAACTGAACCAAATGCATATGTAGCCTAAATTTGGTTTCTTAGCATTTGGGATTTATATGAACAGAAAAAGTGATGGGAAATTTTTGGGTTAAATAAATTATGGAAACTATTATCTTGTTTTGACATCAGTGTTGTGTGAATGAAATCAAGGCTTTGAAGGGTGGCTTATATTCTATTTTATTAGTTGCAACAATATTCTAATGTTCCAGGCAGCATCCATCGGGGATCAAGAAACAAGTGTACTCACAGATTACATTATTAAGGTATTGTGATTCAGATCAATAACCTAGACAATGGAAGTGAAGAAAAGAAACCCCTTTGCTTCATTCCTAATTACCTTGTTCCATGCTTGCAGATTTTGGGACTAGAAAATTGTGCAGATACCCTGGTGGGGAATGAAATGATTAGGGGTATCTCAGGAGGACAAAGAAAGCGAGTAACAACCGGTAAAGCGTTGGTCCACTAGATTCTAATTTTATCATGTGCACCACTTTAATTTCCAACGCCTTAGTACAATGCAAACTCTCTCTCTGTGGATTGTCTTATAGGTGAAATGTTGGCTGGACCAGCAAAATTGCTGCTCATGGATGAGATATCCACTGGCCTGGACAGTTCAACCACATACCAAATTGTCAAATCGCTGAGGCAAAAAGTTCACTTTCTGAACGGAACTGCCTTCATTTCTCTCCTACAGCCAGCACCAGAGACTTTCGAACTCTTTGATGACATCGTTCTCTTGTCGGATGGCCAGATTGTGTACCAGGGTCCCCGTGAAAATGTGCTTGAGTTCTTCGAATCGATGGGTTTCAAATGTCCAGCAAGAAAGGGTGTTGCAGACTTCTTACAAGAAGTAAGAGTGCATGTTGCTTTTCTCTGTCAAAATTTTCATGCATCATCAGCAATCATAAATTCAGAGAATTAAGCTACAATGTTTATCAAATACCTTCCATTGTGCAGATAGTACTGTTCTTGTTATGGTATTTAAGGTGTGCACCACCGATAGAGCTGTGAGTGTCGTATATTTAATATTAGGCTTCATTTTCAGGTTACATCGAGGAAAGATCAGAGACAGTATTGGAATCAAACTGACAAGGCCTACAGTTTTGTCACGGTGGAAGAATTTGCGGTGGCATTCCAATCATTCCATGTGGGAAAAAGATTGCAGGATGATCTTGCAACTCCCTTCGATAAGAATCGAAGTGATCCTACTCTTTTGACGACCAAGAATTATGGTGTTAACAAAATGGAGCTTCTCAAAGCTTGCTTCTCAAAAGAACTTTCGTTGATGAAGAGGAACTCCTTCATATACATCTTCAAGCTTATACAGGTAGGACTCGACAATGCAGTGTCTTTTTCTAGTCTTAATCTAGCACAGTTGATTAGGACTGGGGTTTTGTGTTTGTTGTGCTTGTAGCTTGTAGTGATGGCAGTGATAGGATCAACCGTCTTCCTGAGAACTGAAATGCATAAGAAGACTCCAACTGATGGGATAGTTCAGATGGGTGCTGTGTTCTTCTCTGTATTTATGTTCATGTTTAGTGGATTATCAGAGCTTGCCATGACTGGTCTTAGGCTTCCAGTCTTCTTCAAGCAAAGGGACAACTTGTTCTATCCTGCCTGGGTATATGCCCTCCCTACGTGGATCTTGAACATTCCTGTATCATTCATCGAGGTTGCCCTCTGGGTGGTAGTCACCTATTACGCCATGGGCCTGGATCCTGATATTTTTAGGTAAACTGAAAGCAAAAGGAGAAGAATTATACTTATGACATAATAGGTTTGCATATTGCTTCTCATATGTCTTCATTCACCAGAACATAGCGTGTTGCAGGTTTTTGAAGCAGTTTCTTTTGCTGGTGCTAACGAACCAAATGTCTTCTGCGCTGTTTCGACTAGTTGCAGCATTGGGTAGGGAGATGACTGTTACTAACACATTATCTTCATTTTGTCTGCTTGTTCTTTTTGCAAATTGTGGATATGTCTTGTCTCAAGGTATAAGAAGCGAACAACTTTACTTTTACATACATGATAACATGTTAAGTTTTAACAATTAATATTGATGACTTTGTCTGTGTATGTCCCTGTAGATGAGGTTAGGAAATGGTGGATCTGGGCTTATTGGATATCACCTATGATGTACTCCCAGAATGCTATAGTAATTAATGAGTTCCTTGGAGAGAGCTGGAATCATGTACTTTCTTGAACTGGTTTTGTCATGTGAGCATTTCAGGGTGTGCCTTGGTGGATCAGTTGAGGGGGAATGCCAGGGTTAAGGCTGTCTACATTTGACTCTTGCCCAAACCCCACAATAATGAAGCCTCCTTGCACTTGGCTTACCCTTTTAACTCTATCCATTTGATCATCTGTTTGTCAGGTTATCAAGTAAAGCTAATTCCTAACTGACTTTCTGATATAGGTTCTCCCATTTACAACCGAAAAGCTAGGAGTTTTAGTTTTGAAGTCTCGCGGGTTCTTTTCAGAAGCCTACTGGTATTGGATAGGAGTTGGCGCATTGGTGGGATTCATATTAGTATTAAATTTCTTAAATACCCTGGCTCTCACTTATCTCAATCGTGAGTGTCTTTAATTCTCTACTCCAAGTCATTTAACTGATATATGTGTATGTACAAATAATGATGTGCTGACAATATGGTGCAGCCTTGGATGAAATCCAGAGGGTAAAATCAGAAGATCAAAACAATGAAGATGATGATAGAAATGGAGTAGATGCTCAGCTGCAGCACAAGGGAAGCAACACTGGTAATCAAACTTGGATGGATAATGGCATTGATAATAGTGTGTTTATATTTGCTCAGATTAGAATCAACATCAAGGATTGAACTTGAGTATTTATAATGTTGAAGCAAATGGCTTACAATCGGCACATTTTAATATCTAATGCCAAAATAATTAATTTTACAGACCTGTTGAGGACAGAAGCTGATCCGAATAAAATACAGTACAGGGAAAAGGGCATGATTCTTCCATTTCTGCAACACTGCATTACCTTTGAGAAGATTCTTTATGCAGTAGATATGCCTCAGGTGCACTTCAGATATGTTGTAGAATAGAGAAGATTATTTCTGAAGTAAAATGGTTATGAATAATAACAGTTAGAAATGAAATTTCAGGAAATGAAGGCCCAGGGAGTGACTGAAGATAGATTGGTGCTTTTGAGGGGGATAACCGGTGCTTTCAGGCCTGGTGTTCTCACTGCCCTGATGGGTGTTAGTGGATCTGGTAAAACCACTTTGATGGACGTACTGGCTGGTAGGAAAACTGGAGGGTACATTGAGGGAAGCATCAAAATTTCTGGGTTCCCGAAAAAGCAAGAAACATTTGCTCGTATATCTGGCTACTGTGAGCAAACTGACATCCATTCCCCTCATCTAACGGTCTATGAATCATTGCTTTACTCGGCTTGGCTCCGGTTATATCCTGAAGTGAATTCTGAAACCAGGAAGGTAGTATCCGAAAGCATGCTGTCAATATGTGCAGTTCCATTTACTCGTGATCTAAACCAATTGAGATTCTACAATTGTTTGCAGATGTTCGTTAAGGAAGTCATGGAACTCGTTGAACTGACCCACCTGAGGCAAGCTTTAGTTGGGTTGCCTTGTGTAAGCGGTTTGTCACTCGAGCAGCGCAAGAGGCTAACTATTGCGGTTGAGCTAGTTGCCAACCCTTCAATAATTTTTATGGATGAACCAACTTCAGGGCTTGATGCAAGAGCTGCTGCAATTGTTATGAGAACGGTTAGGAACACAGTAGACACTGGAAGAACAGTTGTATGTACCATCCATCAACCTGGCATTGATATATTTGAAGCTTTTGACGAGGTAAGAAATGTTAAAAGCTTCAAAGAAGTGTAAGCTCTTGTTCAATTATAACCAAGCTTGATTCGTGACCTACTGTTAGTACAAAACTCCGGTAAGGAAAAAACTCGAACACACGATCGGAACTCGAAAAGAAAAAGAAGAAATAGGACAGGCTCCAAGGCGTGTATCAAGCCACTATCTTTAAGGTTATATTCGCCCCCACTTATCTTCAGTGTACAAACGAGTTCCAAGCAAATTAACCTCGAGGATACAATGAAGCCAATGACTATTTGCGTTTTGCACTGACGAGAATAGTCCACTATGCACTGAGTAATGTATAACAAAAACTCAATTTCTACAAAGGATTTCTGAAGCAATACTTTATAGAATAATCTAATAATATTAGAAAATGAAGGAAGAGAAGAAATAATATTAGAATTTGTTGATATGATTTCCAAATGAAATTCCATTCCTATTTATAGGAATTTTCATGTCTCTTCATAGAGACATCTTTCAATAGGTGTCTTTATGAGTAAATAAATAATAATAATTATTCATTTAATTTTGTAACTATTCAAATAATATTTTTTGAATAGTTATAATTCTTTTTTAAAAAATCAAATGATATAACTTTTAACCAATGACCAAAAGTTTTATCTTTTGATTAATTACACCCATTCATTTATAGTTATTGGGATACTATAAATATTTGAAAATATTCCAACAATCTCCCCCCATTTTCAAAATATTTAGATTTTGATATTCTTGGAAATCAATTTGCATAAATAAAGGTGTCTTACGATTGAACCTTCACTTAGTGAAAACATGTTAAAGTTAATCGAAATTGTATGGTAGACTAAGCTTTGAACCAACTATTCCATTTGATTAACTGAACACATCTCACACAATGATTTCAACATCAGTCAATGCATAGTATCTAGGGACACTATTATAGCCATGTGTCTATGTCCTCTTTTCATGAGTGCTGTCAGAGCCAAGCCCTTAAGCTCCTAGAAGCGGCCACACTTCCACTCACATAGGTAGATCCCATCAAAAGTGTTCCCGTAATTATAACACTCTAACATATTTATGTTATGGGTCCATTAAGAGTACATTACTCATCCTTCCCTTATCATTACGGGTACCTAGCACTTTAATCTTAGGATGTATTTATTTATAATGCTAACAGTCACATACTAATGATGTACTTTGTCTCATTGAACTCAAGACTTGACGTTATACCAAGAGTTGAGTCGAGTTTCCATCATGGGTGACTCTAATTAATAGGCTTGAGTCCCATCCCTTTTGAGGTCCTTTTTACTGCATCTCTAGCAAGACTTTTTGTCAAAGGATCTGCCAAATTTTCACTTGACCTCACATAATTAATAGTGATCACTCCATCAGAGATTAATTGTCGGACATAACTATGTCTTAATCCAATGTGTCTAGACTTTCCATTATATACTTGGCTATATGCCTTTGCTAGAGTAGCCTCACTATCACAACGGATAGAAATAGGTGAAATTGGCTTAAGCCATAAAGGTACATCATAAAGCAAATTTCTTAACCATTCTGCTTCTTTAGATGCAGCGGCTAATTCAATTAATTCTGCTGCCATGGTGGAATCGGTAATACATGTTTGTTTCTTGGAACCCCAAGAAATGACTCCTCCACCAAGAATGAAGATCCACCCACTAGTAGATGCATGATCTTCCAAACTTGTAATCCAACTAGCATCCGAATACCCTTCTAAAACTGGAGGATATCCATTATAACACAATCCATAGTTAATAGTTTTCTTTAAGTACCTAAGTACTCTATTTAAAGCTTGCCAATGCAAACTACTTGGATTACTTGTGTATCTACTCAATTTTCCAATAGCATATGCAATATCTAGTCTTGTACAAGTCATTATGTACATAAGACAACCAATTAGACTTGCATATTTCAATTGATCAATTTTCCTACCAGCATTAGATACTAATTTTAATTGAGGATCCATGGGTGTAGATGCTGGTATACAGTTGAAAAGATCAAACTTTTTAAGCACATTTTCAATGTAATGTGATTGTGATAAAGCTATAGTGCTTTCATCTCGGGTTATTTTAATCCCAAGAATAACATCTGCTACACCCATATCCTTCATAGCAAAGTTGTTTGACAAGAATTTCTTTGTGTTTTCTATTTGTTCCAAATCCGTGCCAAAAATGAGCATGTCATCTACATATAAGCAAATTATAACACCCTTTCCATTATTAAATTTACTATATATGCACTTATCAGATTCATTTATTTTATAGCCATTAGCTAAAACAACCTTGTCAAACTTTTGGTGCCATTGTTTTGGTGCTTGTTTAAGCCCATATAAAGATTTAACAAGCTTACATACCTTATGCTCTTGTCCTGGAACAACAAATCCTTCCGGTTGCTCCATGTACACTTCCTCTTCCAATTCACCATTTAAAAATGCAGTTTTAACATCCATTTGGTGAACAACCAAATTATATATAGAGGTAAGTGATATTAATAGTCTAATTGTAGCAATTCTTACTACTGGAGCATAGGTATCAAAGTAATCAATACCTTGTCTTTGTGTAAAACCTTTTGCTACCAACCTTGCTTTAAATTTATCAATGGTTCCATCGACCTTCATTTTCTTTTTGAAGATCCATTTACAACCTATTGGTTTGGAACCTGGTGGAAGATCAACTAAGATCCAAGTTTGATTTCCCATTATTGAATCCATTTCATCATTTATTGCTTCTTTCCAAAAAGCAGAGTCTTGAGATTTCACTGCTTCTTCAAATGTAATAGGATCAGATTCGGTATTATAACAATAAGGTATCTTATTGCATATACTTTCACCTTTTCCTTCTACAAGAAACATAATGAAATCTGGTCCAAAATCTTTGACCTTTTTAATCCTCTTACTTCTTCTTAATTCTTGACAAGATTCATCATTATTATCAATTTGTTTCAATGGAATCTCATTCTCATTTGAAGAATGAATCAATTGTTGTGGTTGTAATTGTCTTGATATAGAATTAAATCTATTTTCATCAAAAATAGCATCTCTTGATTCAATAACCGTATTAATTGAAATTGAATCATTTGGTTCAATTACTATGAACCTATATGCCTTGCTATTATGTGCATAACCTATAAATATGCATTCAATTCCTCTTTCACCTAACTTTTTACGTTTAGGTGTTGGAACTTTTACAATAGCTCTACAACCCCAAACCTTTAAATAATTAAGGTTTGGTTTCCTTTTCTTCCATTGTTCATAGGGGGTTATTTTAGTTCCCTTATTAGGAACTCTATTCAATATATGACAAGCTGTTAGAACAGCTTCTCCCCAAAAACCCTATCCAAGACCTGAATATGATAACATTGAATTTACCATTTCAATCAAGACTCTATTTTTCCTTTCAGCTACACCATTTTGTTGTGGTGTGTAAGGGGCTGAAACTTTATGGACAATTCCAGTGAGTTCAAAATAACTTGGATTATAGTATTCTCCACCTCTATCCGATCTTAAGCACTTGATAAATGATTCACACTGAAGTTCAACTTCAGATTTATAAACTTTAAATTTATCAAGCGCTTCATCTTTTGAATGCAATAAATATACATAACAATATCTAGAACAATTATCAATAAAAGTAACAAAATATTTCTTTCCACCTAATGTAGGAGTATTATGCAAGTCACATAAATCACTATGTATCAAATCAAGCAATTTTGTTTTCCTTTTAACCTTAGGGAAAGGATTTCTTGTAATTTTAGTCAACATACAAGTATTGCATTTTTCAATATTATTATTAAAAACAGGAATTAAATCTAATTTATACATGTCATTCAATTTTCTATAATTCAAATGACCTAATCTATAATGCCATAAACAAAATGATTCAACCATATAAGCAGAAATAGTATTTTTATTCTTATTAATAATATTAAGTTTGAACATGCTTTCATACATATACCCTTTTCCCACAAAAATTCCTCCCTTAGACAAAATAAACTTATCTGCCTCAAAAACAAGTTTGAAACCAAACTTATTCAACAGACTTCCAGACACTAAATTTTTCCTAACTTCTGGTACATAATATACATCATTTAAGGTTAAAACCTTTCCAGAAGTGAATTGTAGTTCAACAGACCCTTTGCCTTTAATTGTTGCGGTGGAAGAATTTCCCATGTACAAGACATTGTCATTTTCACATTGTGTGAACTTTGTGAACATGCTTTTGTCTTTGCACACATGTTTGGTTGCTCCGGTATCAATCCACCATGTATTATCATCTTGTGCCATATTAATTTCAGATATCATTGCAACGAACTTTTCGTTATTATCAGCCTTAGAAGATGATTTCTTCTTTAAAAATCGACATTCATTCTTGAAATGTCCCGGCTTTCCACAATGATAGCATGAGCCCTTTTGTTTCTTTTTGAACTTAGGTGCTCTATCAGCCTGATTGAACTTTCTTTTGAATGGTTTAGTAGTCTGTACTTCCTCCGTAACATGTACTTTGGCATTTTCAGAATTTAGGTCCTGATCTTGTTTTCGATACTCTTCTTCAATACGAAGATGATTTGCCAAAGCCTCAAGAGATATTTCCTCTTTCTTATGTTTTAGACTTCTTTTAAAGTCTTTCCAAGATGGAGGAAGTTTGTCTATTATAGAGGATACCACAATCATTTCATCCATTTTCATATCATATTGCTTAAATTGATTCAGCATCTTTTCAATATCACGAAATTGTTCCATAATAGAACGACCATCAACCATTTGATAATTATTGAAACGACTGACAAGAAATTTCTTACTTGTAACATCTTCGGTCATGTATCTTGCCTCCAATTTGTCCCATAATTCTTTAGCGGTGACGTCGTTTTGGTAGGTGTCGAACAAACCATCAGATAAACCATTCAATATGTGGCCCATGCACATGTAATCAGCATTGTCCCATTTTTGTCTTTCTCGGGTTGCAGCAATAGATTCATTTTCATTCTCTTCAGGTCTTGGAGTATCCAAAACATAAGCAATCTTCAAAGTTGATAACAAAAAGTGCATCTTTTTCTGCCATCGTCGAAAATTGCCACCATCAAAACGATCAAGTTTAACAAAGTTGGAAGCCAACTCCCTTAGTGTTCCACTTTCATGTGTTGTGGTAGTCATCATGAAATATAACCTTAAAATTGTTAGTACAAAACTCCGGTAAGGAAAAAACTCGAACACACGATCGGAACTCGAAAAGAAAAAGAAGAAATAGGACAGGCTCCAAGGCGTGTATCAAGCCACTATCTTTAAGGTTATATTCGCCCCCACTTATCTTCAGTGTGCAAACGAGTTCCAAGCAAATTAACCTCGAGGATACAATGAAGCCAATGACTATTTGCGTTTTGCACTGACGAGAATAGTCCACTATGCACTGAGTAATGTATAACAAAAACTCAATTTCTACAAAGGATTTCTGCAGCAATACTTTATAGAATAATCTAATAATATTAGAAAATGAAGGAAGAGAAGAAATAATATTAGAATTTGTTGATATGATTTCCAAATGAAATCCCATTCCTATTTATAGGAATTTTCATGTCTCTTCATAAAGACATCTTTCAATAGGTGTCTTTATGAATAAATAAATAAAAATAATTATTCATTTAATTTTGTAACTATTCAAATAATATTTTTGAATAGTTATAATTTTTTTTTAAAAAATCAAATGATATAACTTTTGACCAATGACCAAAAGTTTTATCTTTTGATTAATTACACCCATTCATTTATAGTTATTGGGATACTATAAATATTTGAAAATATTCCAACACCTACATCCATTGCAGCTATTGTTATTGAAGCAAGGGGGACAAGAGATATATGTAGGGCCATTGGGTCACAATTCATGTGACATGATAAAGTACTTTGAGGTAAACTTCAATGTTCAACAGAAAAAAAAATTTTAAATCAATTGTTCATGGTTGCTTGCTGATGATATACTTAAAAAGTTTGTTATTCAATCATCAAGGGAATTGAGGGAATCAGCAGAATAAAAGACGGCTATAACCCAGCAACTTGGATGTTAGAAGTTTCAACTCCGGAGCAGGAGATGGCTTTGGGGGTTGATTTTGCTGATTTATACGGAAGTTCAGAACTGCACAAGTAATTGAAAAGATGACAGTTTTGCATCTGAACATATTGCCATAGGATTTCAGCATAAAACAGTAGCCTGAACCTGTTTCATGTGATATGTTTCACAGGAGAAATAAAGCACTTATTGAACAATTGAACGTGCCTTCTCCTGGTTCAAAACAACTTCATTTCCCAAGTCGGTACTCGCAGTCATTCTTCTCGCAGTTCTTGGTTTGCTTATGGAAACAACGATGGTCATACTGGCGAAATACGTCATACACTGCCGTAAGATTTTTCTTCACCACTGTCATAGCCTTAATGTTTGGAACAATGTTCTGGAACGTTGGCTCCAAAAGGTAAACAACTACAGAAAACTAAACTCGAACCGATGTTGAAAGTTACGACCTTAAATTTCTTATTCCCTTCTTAAAATCTAACTGCTACATTTGAAAACCACAGAACAAGATATCAAGACCTCTTTAATTCAATGGGTTCTATGTATGCCGCTGTTCTCTTTCTTGGTGTCCAAAATGCTGCCAGTATACAACCAATAGTCCACATCGAGCGAACAGTCTTTTATAGGGAAAAAGCCGCTGGAATGTATTCACCTATGGCCTATGCTTTTGCACAGGTGAGAAATACCTGTGTCAGACATTATCCGATGCATTCCCTGACACTCGCGTAGCTTTTAGTATACGTTTGAGCATCGCTAAGTGATTTGACCATTTTATTTATCCCCAGGTTGTTGTGGAGCTACCATATATCTTAGTGCAAGCAGCGACTTATGGCATCATTGTGTATTCAATGATGGCATTCGAATGGAGTGCTGCTAAATTCTTATGGTACATATTCTTCATGTATTTCACATTGCTATACTTCACCTTCTTTGGCATGATGACCATGGCTATAACACCAAACTTCCACGTTGCTGCAATCATTTCCACTGCATTTTATGGGCTTTGGAATCTCTTCACAGGATTCATAGTCCCTCGCACGGTAATCCATTAAAGCTCAGCTCTTGGGGGGAATCCATATTATTGTTGTTTGCAAGCTTTTTCACTCTGCCGATGGTTAAATTTGCAGAGAATTCCGATATGGTGGAGGTGGAACTATTGGATTTGCCCGATGGCTTGGACTTTGTATGGATTCATAGTGTCACAGTATGGTGATGTAAAGGATGTCCTTGATGCAGGAGAAACCACTGAAGAGTTTCTGAAGAAATATTTTGGTTTCAGGCATGATTTTGTGGGCGTGGTTGCTGCTGTGATCGTTGGATGGGCATTGCTTTTCGCTTTTTTGTTTGCGGTATCCATCAAATTATTCAATTTTCAAAGGCGATAGGGAAGGCTTAATACGAGTTGGTTCCAATGATTTTTGTATAGGATTTCGATACCAAATACGAGGATATAGAAACATGGGTTCACTTAGTCTCTACTTATAACTATATTGCTTATTTACTCTCTCTGCATTTAATATATATTATTGGATAAACTCTACTCATGGTCAGTTTAATACTTCTTTTTAATCATTCTAAATCTTATTTTTCTTAATTTAATCGCTTTAATTAAAATAATTATGTAAATTAGTTATTATGATTAAAATTTATGTTTGTTATTAATGGATTGTTGACATGACACATTAATCCATTAAATAATTAATGCATGGCATTTTATTTTTTACTTTTGATTAAAGCTTATAGATCTTTTTTTTTGGGAGAAAATATACTAATTCAAGAAACGTTCCTAAGCTTTAGTCAAAATTTAAAAAAAAATGTTTCATGTGTCGGTTATTCAATGAGTTTATGTGCCACATCAGCAATCCGTTAATAACAAATAAATTATTTTAATTAAAATGAATAAATTAAAAAAAATTACAATGACTGTAGATATAATTTATCCTATATTATTTTATAAGTTCAAGAAAAATATGTATTAATTGCAGTTTTTTTATATGCATACCAGTATAGTAGTATCACAGGTCATTGGTTGACATTTTCCTAAAAGAGTATCGGAATGATTTTTGTTAGATTTCACATGTGGAATTAATAAAGGGGTAGATACTTTTAACTTATATTAACAACTCCGAAATATTTCATGTATGTTTATTATTTATGAAAAATAATTATTTTAAAGTTTATATTTATTTCTTTTAATATTATCATCTTTAAAATTTAAATTTAAATATTTGTACTGCATCACTATATTTATAATACATATAATATAAAATAATAAAATCAAAATCAAAATCATTCTATTATTGGAAGATATGATCAATGTTAAATGTAGTAAGACGAAGTAATCCCAAAAAAAAAGAATTTTTATATTTTATTATATGATCCATCAATAGTCAAATTAAAAAAAAAAAGAAATGTTCAACCAGCATAGATATAACACATTCTATTGTAGGAAACCAATAAATAAATTAAATGAACAAACTTAAAATATTAAACCAATTTCTCATATGTTTATATATAAAAATGAGATTTAAAACTAAAACAACCTTATTTAAATCGAATAATTGACGATATTAGTCTTATGTTGACATAAATGTGGTCTTGATAAATTGTAGTTTATTCACAAATTAAATTGATAGTCGAAATTGCAGGGGCCGGGGAATGGGAAAAAAAATTTATTTTAAGGTTTTTTTATAGTTTATAAAATTTTAAATTAGAAGTGGTAAAATTATATTTTAGTTTCTTCAAAAATTATAAAAATTTAATTTAATCCTATAAAAATTTAATTTAATCCTTTAAAAATTATAAAGATATAGACCATGATAAAATTACATTCTTACTATTGTAAAAGTATACAATTTAATTTCAACTCCCAAAAAAATTTTCTGACCTTACTCGTGTTTCATTATTTAAAGTATTTAAATATTGGAAGGTTTGTTAAAAGTGATTTTAGGTAAAGTTGAAAATAATATTAAAGAGAAATATTCATGCATTCCCTAATATCAAGCTTTAGTATTAAAATATTCATGCGTGATGCTATTTTTTAAAAGAGAAAAGGATTCAGTTTTATTAGAAAACAAATATCAAGCTTTAGTACTAAAATAGATTTAGAAATCTCCATCAAGAGGTCAGAATAAGGTTCCGATGTGAGACTTTGACGATCAAATCGGAAAAGAATGAGCGAATATGGATATTGAAATATAAAGAAAACGAAAGAAGAGGATTGGGTTTGCTTTACAGTGGGTGGAGCTAAGAATCCATATGTTCACCATATTTCTCAAGTGATGGATATAAATCTTTTATTGGGATTAAATAACTGTAATTTTTTTTAAAATATTTAAATTTTCAAAATAAAAAATTTATTATAAAGCTAAAAAAATATAAAAATTATCAAAAAAAGGTAAAATAAACTATAAAATTATTAAAAGAAACTTATTTAAAAAACTGTAAAAGAATTATCAAAATTGTCGATTGTACATGTAATACGATGAAAGTATCACAAGTCATTGAGTATTAAAATTAAATGTATAAACTTTTGGAGGGATTAAATAATAATTTTATGATTGTATAAACTTAAAATTTACAATTTTTGGAAGTTAAACTATAAATTTACCATTTTTGGAGGGGCCATAGTTGAATTATAAATATTTTGGGGTTTAATAAGAAATTTTATTATTGTATTAACTTCAAAAATATAACAATTTCTAGAAGACCTAAAAGGAAATTTATCCTTTGTGGGTCAAAGCACTTTTATTTTTCTAAATATGTCATCAATGAGTATATTCGTAAATAATTAATTTATTTAGTCATAATGAATACATATTAAATTAAATACATATTAAATTAACATGTATGAACAGTGCTTTAATTTACAGGTTTTATTGTGCTTTATTCGTCATACACTTTACCCTGAGCACTTTAACTATAAATAGAAAAGTTTAACATATAATTTTTTATAGGATTTAAGGTTTTTCTTATAAAATTATGATTACACAGTTATTAATCTAATGGTTTAAGTTTCAGGGTTTATATAAATTAATTATCAAAATTATTAATCTAAACTCTTTCATTTCTTTTTTGAGTTTAAGTAATGATAGAAAGAATCATGAATTTAATGCATAAATGATTCTTTAAGTCTTGAAAGTATGCTTTGTGCCCGCCATTTATTGGATTTTGCACAACAGAATTTAGATTTAGATTCAAGATATTAGCTTGTTTTGATTGAAGAAGATATTTTAAATTAAGATTCTATAACTAAAAGGCAGCGCCTGTTGAATAGCCATAAAAAATGTCCGTGTTTTGACATAGCATACCTGCTATCTAACATTGATTCTTAATTCTCTTATTGGGTCAACCCAATTTGGTATCAATATAGCCACTTTTTATAATGCATATATTCTTTTTTCCTTTTCTTTTTGATGTTGGAAGAGCTCTTTCTGTTTCCTTCGTCGCCTTCACACCATGCAATTTCTCGTAAGAATAAAAAAGCAAAAGAAAGAGAATATATATATTCTTCGGGCTGAATAATTAATTGGATATTTATCTAGGGGCTGATCCCAAAATATCCAAGTTTGGTCCCCTTTTTTCCACGGTTTAATTTTAATTTTATATTATAGTTGTTTAAAAATGTATGTATGTAAATTAAAACAAAATATAGAAAACTAAAATGACAAAAATAAATAACAGTTCTGATTTTTATGTTTCAAATTCGATATTATTATTTAAAGGGTTTCTAAGTTGTAAAATTTGTTCATCAATAAAGTGATGAGGTGGTATCTCATACACAAACTAAATATAACTGCAGAGTTTAACCAATTTTATGGTAAAAGAACTCCATCAATATAAACAGGTCAAGTAAGGATGCCATGGTGATTACGGCAGAAATATAAAGGGTGGAGGAATCCATTTCAAAGGAGAAGCTGGACCCTGACAATTGATATTTGAATTGTCTTAAATTCCAACTCTGTTGATGTTATTGTCGGAAGATTGCACAGCGACGACTACTACGAGCCGTTTGCGACGTGTTTTGAAATGAAATGTCGGCCGTGTGAATGGAGACGTCTCTTTGGCCGTATTTTTTGAGTCACACTCAAAAACCTTAAATACGAGGCACCCACTTGTGGGTGGATGAAAATGATAAACAAAATTTAAAAAATATATGAAAAAGAACATAAATAAAAATATGAGGAGGTTCATTTTTAATCATAAAATTAACCTCCTTTGATTACAAGTGTAGGTTATACTTAAACAGTTTTGACTTCTTTATTAAAAAAATAGGTATATTAATTTTTATATATTTCGAAATTTGTAAATTAGTTCTCTCTTTAAATTTTATACGTTAAATGATGACGTTAAAATTAATTTAAATGGTTAATTACTAATTTAGTCCTTATACTATAGCTAAAATGTTAATTTGATTTTTTTTAATTTTTATTAGCAATAATTCTAAAAAAATTAAAAAAAACCTTAAAAATAAATATAAATTATTTAAATTTATGTTAAAAACTTCTTATCTTTTGTTTTGCTTAGCGGCGATGCCAGCCTCCGGGCTGGCTATCATTTGTCTTTTTCCTCTCCTATCAACTATTTCTTTCTTTCTTCTTCCATTCACTACACATGTCTTCTCTCTTTTCAGTTTGCAGATTTATTTTGTGAGTATCTTTGTTATCTTCACAGTTTGTGATAGATAGATGACAATGCATGTCGTTTGCTAAAACACCACCGGCCACCATTAGTTTTTCTTGAAAAGTGGGTAGCTCTTCGTCGACTTCTTAATTTGCTTCCGTTTTGAAGGTATTTCATAATAATAAATGATTTCACATGTCAATTTGGACCCGTGTTGTCTAAGTTTTATATGTTTTTTGTTTGTTTTTCCATTGTTTAATAAGTCTTTAATTTTAGAAGTTTTTATCTACTCTTGTAGCACGTTTTTTAGTCTTGCTTACGTAAGTAATCTTAGTTTTACAATGATTTTGAGGATGATTTTGTTGTCGTCTTCTCTAGTTTGGTGAATGCTTGATTCTTTTGTTGATTTTTGCTTGCCTCTTTGGACCATCCGGGACTGATGTCTTTATCATATTAAATACTTACAATCACTCCAGATACGTCGTGCTTGAGTCATAACAATGTTAATTATTAACGTATCATAACGAGTGTTTACTAGTTTTTTCCTCTGAATTGTATGGTTACATTATTTTTTTCTCTGAATTATATAGTTTAATTCATTAGATGAATTAATGAATTTACCTTTTAAAAAAATATTACTTTAATTTTATAATGAATCATGATAATTGCATAATTTATCAATAATATAATTGTAAGATTTGAAAAGATTCACATAAATTTGTCATTATCTTTTACCTTAATTTTAAATTATTATTTTATCTTATTTTTATTCTATATGTAATAATTAATATTTGAAATTTCTATTAATAAATTAATTAAAGTCATTTCATAAGCTTCCCTTTTCTTCAATATGATATTCGACCCTTTTTCTAATGACATGGATTTCAATCTTGATTTATACTCTCTCTTTTTTACCCTTTTACTCAAATGAGTATATTCTTACCATAATGGAGCTTATCCAATCCCAAAAAATGAACTTACTGACCACAAAAGCAAAAATTATGAAATATTTAAAAAAATAATCTATTAACATATATAAAAGTAAGAGTTTGAAAAAAAAATTAACATTAAAATAATAATTTATTAATATTATTATGTGATAATAATAAAAATAATATTAATTAACATGGTAATATATTAATATGAAATTAATTAATTTCATCTCTTACAAATTCTTCCTCAAAAAATAACCTAATATATAATCAATTAATAAAATTATAAATCTACAAAATCACTCAATATAATTAGATAAATTTAAAACAATAAAAGTTCAAGTTTTTTTAATTACAAAAATAATAAAAATCGATCAATTAATAATTATTATTTTGTATTATTTGTATTTTCTATTTTTTTTAATCTATAAAATCAATAATATAATACAATACATATAAAAATAATTATAGTTATAATTATTTTATTAATAATGTATTCTTTATTTATAATCTATAATAATATATATATATAAAAGCACGAGTTTTTAAAACTTCTGAATCGATAATAATACATTTTATTGCTCATTATATTAGTAAATTGACATTAAAAATATATTTATTTTTATTTGTTTAAATTAACAATCATTTAATTAGTGCTATAATTGTATATCAATTAAAATTAAAATTTACCATTATAAATCACATTTAATAATATCATATCAATAATATTTTTTTTATTTGTATCATAAAGTTTTTTTTCATTTGGACTACACGATTGAGTATATTAATTAATTAATTAATTAATTAATTTTAAAAAAATAATTATCATTTAGTTAATGTTACAGTTATATATCAAATAAAATTAAGATTTACCATTATAAGAAACATTCAACATTTAACCTTTTTCAAATAATTGCATCCAAAAAATATCTGCATTATTTATGCAACTCCACAAGTATAAGATGAAGTTTAAAAGTTGAAGATGAAACATTTTAATGCCAAGATCTAAATCATTTTTAAGATGGATCATATGTTTTTTTTTTCTCAACTCTGTTTTTATATCCATATGAATGCAATATTATAATGACAACATTTGTTTGTAGTTTTGATTCTATACTTTGCACTATGAACTTGGTGTGCACTGTGATTAGTCGAATCCAATTATTATTCGCTGTTTTCATCCGAAACTATGGGTTATTTGAGAAATGTCAAATGTGACTAGAAACAAAGGCTTTCAAAAAGTTAAACTAGAAAGTGATTGTGCTGATATTATCCAATTGGTAACATATGAGAATATGGTTATTAATATATGTTCAATTTGATTATATTTGGTACAATTTGAATTTACTTTTTAATTAATAACATTATAATTTTATTTTTAACAGAAAAATATTTAAAATATAAAATGTTAAAAAATAGTTTTTAACATTACAATTAAAAAAATTGAAATTATGTTTTAACATTAAATTTAAAAATTAATAATTAATTTGATAATTTCAATACATATAAATTCAAAATTATTTTATATATTATTATGTTAAACATGAAAATTAAATCATACTCTAATATCAATTCTCAAACTAATTTTTATTTATGGGAATTTAACTTTTAAAATATCTGCACAATAGATTTGTTGTTTTGCTTTTATTCAAACTCATAATAAATATTAAAGAAATCCATCTTTAATTATAAGAAATAAAATTATAAATGCATAAATGCATATAATACCGAAAACTAATAAATTATAAATAAGAGTGTAGAGTCTTTGCTTTGTTTATTTAGAGAGAATCGCTGCTTATTATTTTCTTTTTTGGTGATATATAAAAAAATTTTAAAAAATTACAAAAATTGCTATTGAGTGAATGTAATACTCATATGCTTGTCTCTATCAATAAAGCAATAAATTCGGAACATCAAATACTTACATGTTAACTTTTTCTATTAAAGTTTATTTAGCTAAGTAATCCACAACTTAATTTTGTTTCCTCAGAATGTATCATAAAGTTCACTAATTTTTTTAAAATAAATTATTGTGAATGGAGAAGCGCTAATTATTAATTAAATCGAGTGTGACTATGAAACCTATTGGAATCTATTAAATATTGCCTAAATTGCATTTAAATGCTCCACCACATGTATGAAATGTTCTTTCTCTCCTCACTTTTACATCCACTTATTCTTTTGTGGCCGACCTTGAATTTGTTGGTCTTCTATAATTAGTACAAAAACAATTAATTTGACAAAAAAAAGCTTCCATCTCTACGTTTTTCCATTACTTTTGGAGGAATTATATGTTTGGGATCGAATTTTATTTTAATAGTCTAAATATAAGAAGGTATAGTTTAATTATAAATCTCGAGGAATTTTTTGTTTTTATTTTTGAAGGAATTAGTAGCACTTTGACATTACAAATTTTCCAAAAATAAATTAAAATTAGAAATAATAAATTGCAAAAATTATAATTTAATTTTGAATTATTGAATTTATTTAAATAATATGATAAGTGACATTCTATTGATGCGTCTGGGCATCCTCTAAGGATAATTAGATGGGAAGAAAATACTTTGATAGGCTCTCAAAAGCAATGCCACCTAAAATGTGCAAGTTGAGAAATTTTGAGCTAACAAAAGTTGATAAATTTGGATTTGGTTGGTCAATAATCATCTAATATTTACCAAATTTTGTATTAAAAGAGTTGTGACTCCCTAAAAGATGTACAAGTAAAAGTCAATTGGATTAGTGATTTGGTTGGCTCCAATCAAGCTTAAACACATTATATTTTAATTTTGTGTAGTAAATAAAAGTAGGATTTGTACTTTTATATTCTTTATGAACTATTAAAACAAAAGTAAAATGTGGAAAAACATTTGATTTGTCCACCCAAATAATTTATGTTTTAAATATTTATAAAAGAGATGAAAAATAAATAAATGAAAATTAAGCTCTGGTTTTCCAATTTTTCATTTAATTATTCTATACCAAACGAATTTTAGTCTTCTTTCAAAGGAAACTCTTATTACTTTTGTAATAATATACAAGCAGCTTTCTTTTTCCACATCTCTTCGTTTAAGAAAATTATAAAATGCACAGCACATTAATCCTCTGTGGTAGGGATCATCTCGGCCTCATCATTTTCAACGTAATCGTCACCGTTAATCTGATCAAGAACGAGCACCAAACCCATAGCAAAGGCCCCATCAAAACCGGGTTTTAAAGAAAGCAAGAAAACGTCTTTACCAAGCACCACGTTAGTGGATGCATCAACTTTGCGTTTAATCTCAGCCACTGATTCCTTGGCCGCGTTGAAGATCGTGCAGTTCCGTTGTCCGAAATTCCCTTCGATCTGGTACTCCAGCCCTGGATTGTTGAACACTTCCACTGTCATCCCGCACCGTCCGATAATGGATGATCTTTTCACACTGAAGATCGGTTTCTGACCCTCTGTTCTTTCCCCTAAAAACCCTTCCCACCGGTGATGCAAACTCGGCCTCTGTTCAGGTAAATAAGGGAGAAGACGAGTTAACTCACTTAAATTGAAAATACTTTTTTCTCCTTTGCGAATAAAACAGAAATAGATTATGATTAATGCCCCATTTAGTAAAAATCTAAATTAGATTTTGTATATTGCTTTCCGTAAATGGGGAATCAAATTGAGATAAAAACCAAAACTATCCCTTTAACTGAACTTGCCAAAAAAGGGGAAAAAATAATTATAAGGGGAAAAAGTATCTAAGCGAGTTGACTCGTAAGTCAGAACCTTCCATGAACGAGTTACCAAAGTTCTTAAAACGTATGTAAATCAAATATTTACTCATCTATCCAAATCCAAATCAGATCATATTGTCCCATTTCATTAAACAGATTCAGACAAACCGAATCAAATCGTTCAAATGCCACCATGAACGAGTTGTCAAAAGTTTCTTAAACCATTTGGAAATCAAATCTATACCCATTAATCCAGATCAGATCATAAAAGAACCCATAAAAGCAAATCCAATTATTTTCCCATTTCACTGAACAGAACCCAGAGATATCGTTTAAATAGAAAAGAAAGGAAAAAAATACCTTTTTTCTGACAGTGAGCAGGCATCTTCCATGAGCATCCATAAGAACAATTTCGGCTTTGTCACGAGCGTCAGGACCGTACGAGTCCACTCGGAAAACCAACTGACCTTTACAATCGTAAGCAGTGAAGCCATCGTTGGCGAAGAAAAGCGAAGTTTTAAGCACAGTTAGATGCTTCTCTTCTTCATATACATAATCGCCATCCACCACCAAACCTGTTTTCATTTCGTTTCCCTAAAATACAAACAACCCTTCGATTCTTTAGATCCCACTGCCTTTGATTATTGCAGCAAAGAAAAACTGGGAAAAAAATTGGAAGAAACTGGGAAAAAAATTGGAAGACTTTTTTTGTGGAGAAATGTGAGGAATGGAAAATATAAAAAAGTAGACGTTGAAGAAAGGTAAAGCGTTTAAGGGAGGATTTATAGTGTTTTCTGGGAAGAAGATGAGTGGGTTATCAGAAGTCGATGCTGAAATTCGAACATGTGAATTACATTAATTATTACTAATTATATCGAAGTTAAAGCCACTATTCCATTTCCCTTAAAAATATCTAGGCACGGGGGCCCCCAAGAGAAAATGAATCTCGAATTACAAGTCAGAGCTTAAACTATGAAAAAAGTGAATCGAATACGTACGACTCAGTTTTATCTATGGTGCAACTCGGTTGATTATCCTTACAACTCGGACAATGTTTTAAAAACGATTGGAATATGTCCACCACCTGCTTAAATTGAATTACTATATAACTTATCCATTGCTTAGAAAAGGTTGCACTGCCTACACTTTGGTTATCATGTGCCCAGCCGACCTATTAATACATTTATGATTTTAGATGTTCTTTTTACTATTTACTTTGAAAAAAATATTCATCTCATATATTCATTAATATTTTGAAAGAAATCCGATGCATAAAAAATAATTTCTTCAAAATTTTACTAATATATATATATAAAAAAACAGTTTTTTCTGTTGAACTCATGTTAACCAAAGTAAAAAAAGAATTAATTTTACAAGAGTGGGCCATATGGCACTTTTTTATTTCACTTCTAATATATAAAAGTGATTTTTTTAATATTAAAAAAATGAAAATGTGAGATAGAAAAAAGGTTTAAGTAGAAGCATGCATAAAAAAATATAAAATTATTTATTATTAATTTCTTTTTAATGTTGCACCATGATGTCCTATTCAAGCTTTAATGGAAAGTGGGGGAAGACCTCACAAATGAGAAAGGAACAATTAGAGAAAATGATATTTGTTCCTTTATTGCCTTTATTTCATTTTCTTTTACAAATACCACTAACATGACATCTGTTGATACCAATTGGTAGTATAATACTAATTAACTCAATCTTTTGAAGCAATAAATTCAAAAGTAAGTTGAAGTTTTATCCAACTCAAACTCCATATAAACCCTATTTGGTTCATTTTATAATTATTCGAATTTTTTAATCTTGATAAGTATGATGTTTATAGTTTCCAAGTTGATGCTATTCATTACCTTCTAAAACCTGTGACCGACTTTAATTTCCATTCGTTGAGATTATTATTCAATTTTAAAAAAAATAATTATATTTAAATGAAAATTAAAATTTATTTATAAATAAGATAAAAGCCGTAATATTAACAATAAATATAAGTCGGAGATATTTTGTATTTTATAATTTGTAATAAACGAGAATTACTCACTCTTACATAACAAAAGGTGCCTAACCCTGGGGAAGGTAGGAACAAGAGTTTTCAAAGAGAGAAAAGAAAATCAGCTTACAAATATATCAAATTATAGTTTTTACTAAAACGAATTTTATCATTTTATAATTTTTTTATAATTTTAAGGAAAGATAATAAAAAATTATATTTATTTTTAACAATTTTATTACGAGAGGTCTTCATTTGATTCACTTATAAACTTTTACTTTCATGCAGGGGTAAGTATACCTAATTGATGAAAAGTCAAAACACATTGGATCAATTCCTTTGATCTGCTTAATTCTACCATTGATGGCTCATAATTTGATAATAAAGAATAAATCTCTTCCAAATTTAGGCCTAACAAATAATAGATTCCATATCTAGTTTTAATGTTTATTTTCTTTCACCATATCAAATATTCACTTAATTTCATAAAATATATGCCTGCCGTGACTCAACTTACTTTCCACCTGTGTAAACAAATTAAATTAATTTATCCATTTACGAATCATAGATTTCTTTATGCCTACCAATGTACTTAGCAGTTTTCCGGTAAGAATATATCAAAATTAAAATAATATCATTATTAATGCTTCGATTTTTTTATCAGATTCCACTCTGAACATGTATAATTCTAATAACTTCAAAACAATTATTATAATTATAAAATAGACAGACACTGTCTTCCTAGTTTTCCTCAGCAACCCAGTACAAGAAAAGAAGAAAAGCCTGAGAACAAGGGCCGGGTAAAAGCTATACAACATTATGCTTTAGATCCAAAGGAAAACGAAAGAAAAATAATTTAAGCTCAATAATGCAAATCGATGATGTCATCAACAAGAGCACCATGGCCATGGCCATGGCACCTCCAGTTCCTGCTTCTTATCCATTCCCATTCTCGTGCACATATATTATACGTTATGTAGAAAATAAAGTTAGAAACAAAAGATGGAGATTTATAGAAAGCATTTCAAACAACTAAAGTTGAAAAACCAAGCGACGATGAAATGCAAGATATGCCAAAATCATCTTCTGCACCACAGAGACACATACCAAAAACTTCCATAGGAAGAATCACTTTCGCTCTTGATGATTTGCCACCAGCAAAATGGCCTGACAGAATTCAAGAATTTCATTATTGGCTAGAAACTCGCAAACTGACTGAAGATAATAATTACAACATTCTCATAGAATTTGTTTCCAGATTTACGGGAATGTTAAGAGATTGGTGGAATGCTATCACCAGTCATAAATTCTTTTTAGGTTGGTTGGAATTAAATTATATATTTTTATAATAATAAAAATGTAATATCATTATTTTAATAACTTATATTTTTATAATTTTTAAATAATTAATCAAATTTTTATTAAGAGGGTTAATATGTAATTTTATCATTATTAATTTAAAATTTTATACATTAAAAAGGAATTTAAATGCATTTTTTTTTCATTTTTAAGAGGTTTGACCGTATTTAATAGGAATTAGACTCTCACTCGTCATTACTTATTTGTTTTTTAAAATATCAGTGTATACCTACCAACACTAACTATTATTTTAGATCATTAATATAAAATAAAGCAACTTATTATGAAACAACACATTGATGCTTATTATTGCATGCAGTTAAAACATCAATTTTATCTTAAACTGGAGTGTTCATAAAAAAAAAAAGATTAAATTGAGAATCTATGTCTAATTTAATTCCGTATACCATATAGAATAAAAATGTTGAAAGAATGATGAAAATTTGGAAAAACCATAGAAATCATTTTATGTAATTAACACCAACTTTTAACTTATTGGATCTATATGTGCCATTTAGCTAAATGTGTTTTTTTATTACTTATATAATATGGTTCGAAAATTAATAATACGTAATGAACAAATAGCTTATATAATTCATAATAATGTGCAACAAAGCCAGTAACCCTGACACCCCCCCCCTCTTCCAAAACTCATGTGAAACTGTCAAAGAACATTAAGGTGCCACTATGCATGAGACATATGGATCCATATTTTTCAGCAAAGACAAATTCATGGACGATCTGTCAAATCTTCTTATAATTCAAACAAATAATTGAAAAAGAAGAGGAAAAGAGCCATTTTAGAATTATAATCGACAACCGACATTTTTCACAGTTTAGAACTTTTTAAGCAGTGACCTCTTTCACAGGGAGAAAATAAAAAGAAGCCAAAGCCGGTTGAGCGTTTGAACTGTAACGCGCCTCACAAATTGGAGTTGATTTTTCAAAAAAGATCTGAAAATATCTATGTATATTTTTTTTTCTTTCTGATTCTTTGCTATTTAGTGTTTTTGCGTTGGTAACTATTATTTTACCCCTGTTAAAACAAAAATATTTTTGCATATTTTTATTTTTATATATATTTTAAAATTATTATACATATTTCAAAATATTTATATATATTTATATATTTTTAAATTTAAGATCAAATTTAGATTATTTACAGATTTTTTTTAAAATTATGATTGAATTGATAAGGACCACGTGAGATATTTAACCACACTTAACAAAAATTAACCTTAAAAAATAATCTCAATTCATTGAATGACTAAATTAAAAAAAATGATAGTTAAATCAATAATTACCAGAACATTAGATATTTAACGACAGAATAACCAAATTAAAAAAAAATAATAGTCGGATGTAGTTTACCGTAAAATATTTTGATGGAAAAGAATGAATTTGTAGTAAATGCAACAGAAATGTGAAAAGAAAATGCGAATATGAGATGGAGGAATGATATAGACTTTTGATGGAATCATATAACTAGTGGAGGGTGTGGGTTGTTGCTCGCCCATTCCGTCATAATTGAATTTGGTAATTGGAAAGCCCTCCTCCTCCATTGCTGGGTGGACTTAATTTCCACCAAATGATTTCATCCCTTTCGTTTCATTGATTAGGATACTATGTTACTATGTATGATGGAACGTTTTACTGCTCAATATTTCTAAACGTATAAAAGATTATGTTTTAATTACAATTTTTAAAATAATAAATACATAAGATCTTGAAAAGCTAAGAGGACTTAATGACAAAGTTTAAAAAGAAAATGAATGTATTCTTTTGCTTTAAAAGATATTAGTCAAATTGATGATGCTATAATGTAGATTATGATTCCCAGAATTTTTCCTCTTTTGCCTTTATACATCACCCACCTGTGCGATCAAATTTTATGTTTAAAGAAAATCAAAACTTGTCGAAAAATGTAAAAACTAGTTAAGTTAAACAAAAGCCAAATTATGACATCTTTGACAATTGCATAACATATATGGAGGGGATGACATCCCATGATTATCTTTTGAATCAAGAATATGTTTTTATACAAAAATACATCAAATATATACCCAATATTCTGGCTGCATGTCAAAGTTTCGTTGACCTCTCAAATGCCCTAAACGTGACTAAATCTAAAGCAATAGTATAGTCATCACATAACGCTCCTTTGTCAGCCATTAAAAGTAAATGAGGTAATTTAGGTAGTATAATAATTTAATAAAGATAATTTAGGTATTTTGGAAAAGAATTAATTTTTTGTAATTTCTAAATTTTATTTTTACATTTAAATTGTTTGTGATTTTGTTGCTACTTAATGTTAAAATATAATTTTTAAAATTTATTGTTATATTTTAAAATTCATTTATGTATTTATTTTTTATTTTTAAAGTTTATATATTTATTTTCAACTCCATCTAGAGTGAGTAGGGTAATTTAAGGTTTTTTAAATAAAATTATTAAAATTACGAGCTTTTTTACTACTATTAATTTAATTTATTTGTTGAACTTTAGAGGTTATTCATAATTGTGCCTTTTAATTAGTTTCTTAGAGGTTATAATTTGATCATAAAATCTCATTGTTTTTTTTAATAACTGAAAAGTATTTTTAAATAGTTAAAATTCATGTATTATAAAGTAAGAAGGTATTTGGCCAATTATAAGCATAATTTTATTGTATTATTTCAACTTTCAATCTCCTAAAACTTAATTATTTTTCTATATAAAGGTTACAAAATGAAAGTTTATCATTCATATTTTTTATGGTCATTTGGATAACTTATTAAATTTAATAATTTTAATACTTTCTTAATTAATTATGAGAATATTGCTTTGATTTTTGTTCTAATGCTCAAAAAGCATAGGTTATAAAAGAAAAAAAAAGTGTAATTTGGACATTTTCTATATTTATATAATATGGTATATATTAAATAAATTTAATTCATTCACACGTTTTCAATCTAAATTAATTAATAATTTAAAAATTGATTACACCATAATAATATCATTTAATGTTTAAAAATGTAAACAGTAAAGTTGAACTAAAAAGTCAGTTACAAAATAAAAATTGTAACTGAAAGTAGCCAAGAACGAAAAGAAAATTAATAATTCTAATTGATGAATATTATATTTAAGGGTAATTGGACTCATCTATTCACTTATGGGACCGTTAAGATGGATACAGGATTTGTTGTCACGTGGAGGGGGTGGCGTTTAAGCAAGAAGGGGAATGGACCACGGGTTTCAATCGTTATTTGAAATTATGTTCAGTTTTTTATGTTGCACACTGAGGTATTCTAGATGGATTGACTCTTATATAAAGAATAGGGCATCAAAAAGAAGTGATCCACATTGATAATTTAAAGGTCGTCAAAGCTATTCAAGATGTACACTTAGCAAATTCATCCACAACGTTGATACAAAGAATTCATATGAGCTTATAAGCGATACAACAATAGAAAATAAAGCACATTCCAAGGTAAAGAAACCAAATTGCAGATCAAATTGCCAATATATGGCTACAGAAAGGAGTACATATATGCAGGTATTCAAATACGTTCTTAAATAGTTATTACTTATTCTTAAGATTGATCCAATAATAAATTTTCGTCTATGTTAATTTTATTTAGATAGCTTGTTGATTCACAAAATAAAATAAAATAAAACCTTCAAAAAAAAACGAATAATATATCCAATTAATAACACTCAAAATCAAAACTTGATTTTTACTCCCTTAGTCCCTTTGGAGTCTTTAGAGTTAAAATGGTCTTTCTCTTCAGAATTGCTTTAATTCTTTTAGAGTAATTAAGGTTATTAGTCATTTTAATCTCTCTATTTTTCCAATTAATCTATCAATTTTAAAAGTTGAATTATTTCTATAAAAAAATTGAATTATTGGTATTTACTTTTTTTTCATAATGTATTTTTACTTTTTAGTATTAATTAGTAAATTACATTTGTTGAAACTTTTAGTGAGAGTTTTTTTGTAATTTGCTTTTTATTTTCAGAATACTTTTGAAAAGAATTTTACTTAAAAACATATTGGTAAACTGTATACTTAAATATTTCATTTCTTAATAAAATTAAAAAATAATTTCAAAAAAAAATTATTAAATTTTATTATCAAAAAATTATTAAACATTATTTTACGTTTAACAAAATAAAAATTCTACCCATAAATCTAAATTCCTAAATTATAAAAAAAAACCATATAATTAAAAAGTTAAAATCTTAAAAATTAAAAATAATAAAATTTGATATATTGAACATTTATTTATAATTTTAATTATTAAATAAATATAACTGAAAAGACAAGTCATACATAGCGAGGCTGTATTCCTAAGATAATATATATTCACAATTCATCCATACCTAATTTTAATGTTAAATTCAGATTAGTTTTTTGATTTTTTGATCTCTTAATAATTTTAATATTTACGATCGCCTCGAATTAATATGATAATTGCAGGCATAAAAACTTTATAAAAATAAATAATAAATAATAAATACTTATTAACAATGAAAAGAATCAAAGTTATAAATTAACTATGGCTCAACCTTTATATTTATTGCAACAGGTCTCAACATACACAGGAAATGTTGCAGTTTCAAGCCTTAAGAATTTTGGGGGTAGGCTGTTGATAATGGAATTTGAATTCAGGTAAAGAGTGAGGAAATCTAGTTCACAGCTAAGGGTCATCATTGTTAAGCAAGCTCCTTTAAATGAAGGCATGAGGCCCTGAAGATTAGAATAGAAGGGTTTCCAATAGAGACACCTCAGTTGTTGAAAGCCATCTTTTGCTTGTGAAGTTGAGAAGGTAGCTTAACCTCAGTTGCTACTCCAACAACTTGAAGAAACTTGATTACATACCATGTCAAATCCAGCTGCCACCACTCCAGACCATGTCGGGCTGAGTATTCAAATGCATGGTGATTATTGTGCCAACCTTCTCCGAATGCAAGCAATGCCACCCACCTGAAAGAAAACATTCTTTACCACTACCTTGATAAAAAGATACCAACAGACAAGAACCATAAATATGTATAAATATATATAAGCGAGAGAGGGAATTCAGTAATAGTACCAATTGTTCTTGGACAGATCACCAGTATTCCATGCTTGCTTCCCCCACACATGGGAAGCTGAATTTACAAGCCAAGTGATGTGGTATACCCATATTGTCCTCACACCCTGCCAATTGTTTCATGTCAAGGCATGCAGATGAGCTTATTTCTCTTCATTAATGCACGTTTCACATGTGGAAAATTAACTGCTCCAACCCAAATTTGTTTCATCTTCATTCTTACTAATCAAAATGTAACACAACAGGCATGACAACCTCAACCTCAACCTCAAGATTCTTACAGTGTTAGCTTTGTACCGTTCTTAAATGTACTGTTATTTATTCTTTTGTTATGTTTTGGTTAAACTGTCGAAACTGCATCAATATAAGCATGGCAGAGCTTAAAGAATCAAGTGGATAAGACTTTTCCAGCTTCTGATCCAGTCCACAAGCTAGAATTTAGCATGCTTTGCTTTCTCAACTTTCTGTCATTTTGGGCTATGTTCTGTTCACGTGAAAGTAGGTCCACTAGCTCTGTGGCAAGTGGAAGGCCTACTAATCAAACAAAATAGGCCAATCCTCAAAATATAGAATGATAGAGAAATTGAAGAACATGCTTACCATTCCCCAGACTAGGAATGGGAACCCACCAAGAGCATATAGCAAAGCTCCAAGTGCGATTGGATGAAGGATATAGGTGCTTTGAAGGAACCTGTAGAAGGGTTGCTTCTCTAAATCCCCAACATTGGTTGAATCTCCACGCTGTAAATGTTCCATTGATGCAAAACAATGAATATATATATATATGAGACCTTACATGTTTGAGGAAGAGATAGAGAAATAGACGTACCTTTTCAATTACAGTGCTGGTATCGAAGATCCAGTTCATGTGGCTAAACCAAAACCCTTCAATGGGGCTATGGGGGTCTCTCTCAGAATCACAAAATTGGTGGTGGTACCTGTGTGTGCTAACCCAATCAATTGGATTCCCCTGAAATCCCCAAACCAACAATCAAATGAGATTACCATTCGCATGGAAGTATTTCTCAAGGAATTGAAAAGAACAGACCTGAAGTGCTTGTACTCCACAATAAGCAAACAGGTACTCCAGCCATTTCGGAAGCTTGAAGCTTCTATGAGAAAGATTTCTATGGAAAGACAATGTAATCCCCAGTCCAGATACCAAATAGAGTCCAGCAGCAAGCCAAAAAGCAGGCCAATTGAAGTAAAAAGGTGCGCAAAGGCTGAGTAAATGCATGGCCAAGACAATACCTGCAGAGGCTATATCCAAAGCGTTCCAGTTTCCCCTCCAAAACACTTCCCTCCTCTTTTGCACCACCACATCAGAGAACAAAATTCTACCCTGGGTTTTCAAATCATGGTCTGGTTCTTTTGCTACAACTGACACCCCATTAGCCAAAGCCGACACTTTCCCATTGCTGCAACTCCTACGTAATTGAGTTACAAAACTTGAATCCAAAGGACTCTGCTTTCTCTGTATTTGATTTAATTCCGAGTCTGGATGGCCAGAGTTTAGGACTTTGCAAGAGAAACGTCTAGTTTTGGCTGTTGGTGTTACTCTTTGAAGAGGTGAAAAAGGTAAGGAGTTGGGCTTTAACAATGCTGATGTGATTAAAGCCATTATGGTGTCGACTCCATTAGTGGGTTCAAAATAAAAACTGGGTTTTATAGAAGCCATGGTCGGTTTGTAGCTAAAGCCAAATTTGAAGATTTTGGGGTTATTGTCAAATTATATAGTCTTCTAAAATGCGGGAAGAAATTGTGGATAATAGAAGAAGGAAGTGGCACATGAATAGGACAACAGAGATGCGCTGATAAGGTGATCTTTGTTGCTTGTTTAGATGAGAAGAGATGTGGTGAAACGACATCCATATATTTTTGTAGTCGGGTTTTGTTTGTTTTAGCCCTTTACTTGTTTTAACTAATCTAGTTGCCATGATTCACATATTTTTGTTGGTCTCCTCTCTCCCCCTTTCCAAGCAAAGTTGTCCTCCTATCCTATCTTGCCAAGTTGAGTTCTTTGTCTAGCGAAGTTAAAAACAGCCGCAAAAGCGTGCGAGGAATGGCAACAACTTGGTCATTCTTTCCGTCTCAACTCGACCCTTTTCGGCCACACGGTCGATGATAGGTACCACTCAAAATCCCATCGGTTTCGGACCCTTTAATAATTATGTTACCATACTCGAAATACCAAAATACGGATATACGTTAGGTATTAGTATATTTAATTTTTGGAATTTTTAATTTGCGAGAGTTTTGTGTTTACCATTTACCACTGCCAGATGATAATGTTTACAGTATGATAGAAAATATATACATATATGAAGCTTGCCGACTAGCATCTAAATCCGGAAATCATTGAAAGAGTGAAGGGTTAACAAATCTCTTTCATGGAACGAGAGGAAGTGGAGGTTCGCTATGTTCATATTTACCAGCAAGAAAATCAAATAAAATGCCAGCACCAAGGCCAACAGCCAAATCAATAGTATAATGACCCCTGGTAGCTGACAGCCTGAGTGATTGAAGCACATTGAGAATGTCAAATAACCAAGCCATTACCCGTCTCTGCATTCGTCTCATGTCTAACGATGCAATCACTGCTCCGGCTACGTGCCCTGAGAAGAAAAGGAAAAACGACACATTCCCTACTGGAAAATCTACCCCTGACCCTAAAAATTCCTGCCATTCATCAACCAATTTACAATCAAATTAATATCTATAAAATAAAGTCTCGATTTCATGTGAAAAAGAATAGACACACACACACAAAAGAAAAGAAAAAAGACAGTGCTATCTTAGCCGAAAAAAAGATAAAACAAAAAATGGAAAATGGAAAAACATAAAAATGGAGTATTAACCTGAGGTAATAGGAGCTGCGTTGAGCAACCAAGAATCCCACGACATGTAAACATGAACAAAGCAGAGATTGTAGCCCTTGGCCGACCCTCGATTAGCCATGCCCATACTATATAAACTGTCTGCACCAGAACGAACACCTAAACACAACATAAATGGAACCAAAGTTGGATTGGGTTCAAACCATTTTTTTTGGCTTAATATTGCAAACAAATTCAAAGTACATCAAGCGATTAAATTCAAGAAAAGGTGAAAAAAGAAAAAGGATCTTTAAAGAAAAATTAAAAGCTTTAAACTACCGTATTAAGAGCTGCTAAAACCGTGTTAAGTAGAGGCCGCGAAGCCAACGCGCGATGGAAAGAGCGGGTGAGGAGGAACCCCCAGTCTAAGGGCGGCGAGGAATGGGGCACCATCGGGATCGTGTACTCCACGTACATGAAAAACACTAGCCCCACCGCGAAAACACAGGGTATGCGATAAGATCTCACCACGTTAACAACGTCATTGAGTGTCCACTTCATGAAAGAGGGTTTCCCAGAATGAACACTGTAACACCCCGAACCCGAGACCGACACCGGAGTCGGACACGAGATGTTAACAAACTTTGAAAAATTTTTCCAGACACTGCCCAGTCTGAGTACTAGTCGCTTCAAAAATCATATCTTGAGTTTCACAACTCGAAAATCAGTTTTGTGATTTTTCCCTGAAACTAGGCTCATGTCCCCACCTATGTATTTTTTTCTAGAATTTTTGGTCGGGCCAATTAGTACAGTTTATTAGTCAAAGTCTCCCATGTTACAGGGGTCGACTACACTGACCTTTTTCCATTACGACTTGGATATCTCTCTGCACAGAGCTTCAATACTGATGCCGTTTGTTTCTTTGGAAACTAGACTCAGAGAGGAATCCATACATATATGGTATGACCCCTAATTATCTCTGGTCAATTTATAGTGAATTTCCAAAGTCGGAACAGGGAATCCAGAAACTGTTCTGGCCCTGTTCCACAAGAACCCGGATATCTCTTACTGTACTGTTCATATGATTGTTTCGTTACTTTCATATGAAAGTAGATTCATCAAGGTTCGATTACATAATTTATTCACTATTTAATTCCACTCCTACGAATTCTTGTGATTTTTCCAATCCACACCACTGCTGCTGTCAGCCTCTGTTTTCAAAGTAAACCTTACCTATTTTCGGGGTTTCATGGACCAACTAGGGCCTTGTCATACATATGCCCACATATGATCATACTTAGCCATTCCAATGGCTGATCATTTGCTCAACACTTCCATTCCAACTATAGTTACGTCATGAAACCATCTATACATTCATAAACACGAATGGTCTAATGCCATACTCCACTTCTACAAGCCATTTTCGCATGGCTGTACACTTATACATTTCATAAAGTACTCGAAAAACAACAATGGGTAGTCCTATACATGCCATATCAAAATTCAACCAAAATAGTACCCATAAGAGCCTTTGATAGTGTGGGCGACTTCGACTTCAAGATCCCGAGTCCGATAGCTGGAGAACCAAAAAATCTATAAAACAGAGGAGCAGTGTAATGAGTAAGCAATTTATGCTTAGTAAGGTTTTGAGCAAGGAATTCCAGCATAAACAAAGAATAACACACATTTAGCTAAACGGAATATTTCACAATACGCAATTTACCGATATCAAACTTGCTTCACAACATTAACAACCCTTATGTACATACACAATAGACTAACTTAGCCGAAGGCCGGTAGCTCGTTTATCAACTGAGCGAACATTTATTTGTAAGGGCTCGATTAAATTCAACACATACGTAACATATCCCCATATTGGGATGTTTTTCGAGTATTCGCTGGAATTTTACAGCAAGCTCATTCATTACCAAATCACGTACCTTCGGGATTTAACCGGATATAGCTCCTCGTTCAAATGCCTTCGGGACATAGCCCGGTTTTAGTAACTCACACAATGCTAACCCGGATTTAATAACTCGCACGAATGCCTTCGGGACTTAACCCGGATTTAGTATCTCGCACAAAGGCCTTCGGGGCTTAACCCGGAATTTGTATCTCGCACAAATGCCTTCGAATCTTAGTCCGGATATATTCACTTAGCACAAAGCCTTCGGGACTTAGCCCGGACAGCATTCAATTAATCATGCACATCTAACAATAATTCATGGCACATTCATATTTCATTTTCATTTGCGAAACTCAAACACAAGGCACATATCGTCCTTGCACATTCGGCTCAATAGCCTCACATAGAGCATGATTTAATCACATCGTAATTTAAGCTCTCTTACTCAAGAACTTACCTCGGGTGTTGTCGAACGATTCCGCTAACTATTCGACCACTTTTTCCTTCCCTTTATCGGATTTATTTCCCCTTTGCTCTTGAGCTTAATTAAACAAATAAATTGATTTCATCATTTAGGCATCAAAAAGATGAACACAAGGCACTTAGCCCATATTTATACATTAGACATTAAAGTCTCATACATGCAAAAACCATGCACCAACACAACATATTAGCTAATTTCTTTCCCCTTGGCCGAATATGCATGTCTATTTTTGGGGTCGATTTCAACACTTAATACACACATATACACACTAGTAAAGCATCCTCCCCTTTTCATCAATTTAACACATGCATTGCTCATTAACATGCAAAGTTACATTCGGCCTTAGCACACATCTTGCTAGCCGATTCTTCTCCATTTAGCAACCAATGCACATATGTGCTCACACAAAAATGCTAAAAAGGAGGTTCAAGAATCATCAAGCCATCATCACATGCATCATTAACAAGCTTCATATTTTGCATGCAATGGCATTAACACGACCTCCACCTAGGCCGAATCTTAACTCATCCTCATGCCTCATCACCACAACATCAAACATCAACCAAGAATGATGCATCCATGGTCAAGTGCCATTTCTATCACATAGCAAGATTTAGACCATGGGCTAGGTAGAACTCAAGCTAACAACTAAAACATGCATGCATCTCATGGAACATCATCAAACATACCTTAGCCTAGCTACATGCATGGCCGAATCTCTTCACCTTTCTTCTTCTTTCCTCCTTAAAATTTTTGGCCAAGGATGAACCAAAGGATGAGAAAATTTTTTCTTTGTTTTTCTTTCTAATTTAGGCTAAATGAAGGTGAGAAAAGGATGAACAAAGATCTTCTCCTCTCTTTTCTTTAGCTCACGGCAATGGGGGGAAAAGAATCAACTACACACTTTTTTTTTGTGTATTCATCAAACTCCTTTTTATTATTTAATTTCCATGCCTATTATTTTATTTTTTTCCACCCATGATGCACCAACAAAACATGTCTATGACATGTCTTGGCCATCAAACTTGGTCTACCATGCTTGTCATGGCCGGCCACTACTAGTAGGGGGGAATTTGACATGCAAGTCCCCCCTTTTGTCCACATGCACTAATAGGTCCTCACACATTGACCTATCACATTTTAGAATTTTCTCACATAAGTCCTATTGACTAAATTCACATGAAATCAACCAAATTGAAGCTTGAAATTTTCACACATTCATAATTACATATTCTAGACAATAAGTATCACATTCAAACATTTCGGTGACTCGGTTTAGCGGTCCCGAAACTACTTCCCGACTAGGGTCAACTTTGGGCTATCACAAACACCGCCATTAAAAACGTGATAATATGCAACATTGCCATGAGCGCCTGCTTTCTTATTACCCATTGTTGTTCCAATAGGGTCGGAAGCGTGTAAATTATTGTACTAAAAAATCACACAAAGTTTAATTCCCAGGGAAGAGAGGTGGATCACATGGATCTCTTAAATACCAAGTCTTTCCTTAGACAGAATATCCCTTCTATAGTAATTTAATAGCACAATTAAATACTACTATTATACCCTCAAATATTGAAAGAAAAATAGGACAAGAAAGAACACAAGAGATTTAACGAGGTTCGGTAAATTATACCTACATCCTCGGGCACTAACACCAGATGATAACTTTACTATCTCCAAAGTATTACAAACAAATAGAATTCCTTAAGAATTCTCAAATGGGAGAAGAGAGAAAACTAAGAGAGAAAGATTGGTTGGGATGAATTGAAATGAGAAATGAGAAGGCCTATTTATAGTTGAGGTTTAAGGACCAAACAATAAATAGCCCATTATCTCAAGGACCAAAAAAATTATCCCATGCCACTTTTTCAAAGTCAACTTTAGGGTGCTAAACTTGCACCACTTTGTATTGTTTGCCATTAATGTTGTCTCCCATTAATGTTAACAATCTCCACCTTGAAGATTTGATTAGGATAATCAAATCTTCACACACTTCCTTCAACTCCCCAAATTCGATAAAGTTATCTTTTGTAGTGCCTACAAATGCACTCTCGAGCGCCATACACCTGAAGGTGCTCAAATTCTCAGGATGTTAATCAAGTTCAAACAATGATTAAACTTGATTGTTGTTACCACCTTGGTCATCATATCTGCGGGATTATCTGCTGTCGGAATCTTCTGAAGTAGAATTTTTTCTTTTTCAAAGACTTCCCGCACAAAGTGATATCTTACGTCGATATGCTTGGTTCTTGAATGATAGACTTGATTTTTCGCTAAATGAATAGCGCTCTGACTGTCACAATATAAACTTATGTGACTTTGAACAACTCCTAAGTCTTTCAACAATCCATTAAGCCAAATAGCCTCCTTAACAGCTTCTGTAACTGCCATATATTCTGCCTCTGTAGTAGACACAGCTACTGTAGACTGTAAGGTAGACTTCCAACTCACTGGGGCTTTCGCAAGAGTAAACAAATACCCCGTAGTTGAACGACGTTTATCTAAATTACCAGCAAAGTCGGAATCAACATATCCAACTACAAACTGACCAAGTGCTTCATCCTGTGCAAAAATTAAACCAACATCTACGGTTTTTCGAAGATACCGTAGAATCCATTTCACAACTTGCCAATGTCCTTTTCCAGGATCATGCATATACCTGCTCACAACTCCAACAGCTTGTGAAATGTCAGGCCTCGTACACACCATCGCATACATCAAACTCCCAACTGCATTGGCATATGGGACTTTCGCCATATATTCTCTTTCATCTTCAGTCTTCGGAGATAATTAAGCACTAAGTTTCAAATGAGAAGCAAGTGGGGTACTTACATGTTTTGTGTTTTCATTTACACCAAAACATTGTAATACCTTTTTCAGATATTGCTTCTGATTTAAACAGAGCTTGCCTCTCGGTCTATCTCTACTTATCTCCATGCCGAGAATCTTCTTGGCCTCACCTAGATCTTTCATCTCGAACTCTTGATTCAACTGAGCCTTCAGCTTATCTATCTCATTTTGGCTCTTCGAAGCGATCAACATATCATCAACATACAAGAGTAGATAAATGAAAGATCCGTCATGCAGCTTCTGCAAATATACACAATTGTCATATTTGCTTCTTGTGTACTTCTGCCTTCTCATAAAGCTATCAAATCGCTTGTACCACTGCCTCGGGGATTGCTTCAATCCATATAGCGATTTGTTAAGCTTACAAACCCAATTTCTACCACCAGCATCTGTGTATCCTTCTGGCTGAGTCATATAGATCTCCTCTTCTAACTCACCATGCAAGAAAGCCGTCTTAACATCAAGTTGAGCTAGCTCCAAATTCAACTGTGCTACCAAGGCCAACAAAATTCTAATGGAGGAATGCTTCACAACAGGGGAAAATACATCATTGTAGTCAATTCCCTCCTTCTGAGCGTAGCCTTTAGCTACCAATCTTGCCTTGTAGCGAATATCCTTCTTGCTAGGAGATCCATCTTTCTTTGCGAATACCCACTTGCATCCGATTGCCCTTTTACCTTTCGGTAATTGCGCCAACTCCCAAGCATTGTTCTTCCGGAGAGACTGCATTTCTTCATCCATGGCGCTTTTCCATTTATCACTTTCTAAGCTTTGCATTGCTTCTTGATAAGTGATAGGAATATCATCAACAACGGGAAGGGCGTAGGCCACCATATCAGTAAATCGAGCAAGTTTACGAATTTCTCTCCGTGGCCTTGCAACTGCAACTGGTTCTGGTGTACTTAGTGGTTCTTGGGTCAGAACCTCTTCAACCTCTAATTCCTCCATTGTGGCTGGAGAATTAGACTTATTAACTGGGCAAATCCCCATCTGCTCAAACTCCACCTGTTTTGGAGTACACTCCACCTGCTGTGGAGTATTGCTCGTCTGAATATCTTTATATGTTACATTTTTCAATGTGGCAGATTCATCAAAGGTAACATCTCTGCTACAGATCATTTTCTTTGTGCTTAAGCACCAAAGACGAAATCCCTTCACTCCAGAAGTGATTCCCATAAAGAGAGCTTTCTTTGCCCTCGGATCTAACTTTGACTCCTTCACATGGTAATATGCAGTGGTTCCAAACACATGTAAGGAATCATAATCTGTAGCCGGTTTTCCAGACCATACCTCCATAGGAGTTTTTCTTTCTAATGCAGATGATGGCAAATGATTAACAAGATGGCCAGCGTATGTCACAGCCTCAGCCCAAAATTGCTTGCCCAACCCAGCATTGGACAACATACATCGAACTTTCTCCAGCAATGTTCGATTCATACGCTCTGCCACTCCATTCTGTTGTGGTGTATCCCTAACTGTGAAGTGTCGAACAATACCATACTCTTGGCACACATCGAAGAACGATCACTTTTATATTCCCCTCCATTGTCCGTCCTAAGCCGCTTGATTTTCTTGCCAGTCTGGTTTTCGATCATAGTTTTCCATTTAAGAAAAACTCCAAGCACTTCATCTTTAGTTTTCATGGTATACACCCAAACTCTTCTGGAAAAGTCATCAACAAAAGTAACAAAGTAGTGTTTTCCTCCCAACGAAGGTGTTTTGGAAGGCCCCCACACATCTGAGTGAATATATTCCAAAATACCTTTTGTATTATGGATAGCAGTGCCAAATTTCACTCTCTTTTGCTTTCCCAGAACACAGTGCTCACAAAATTTTAATTTGCAAGCCTTTGCACCTTTCAACAATCCTTGCTTTGCCAGAATTTGCAAGGATTTTTCGCTGGCATGTCCCAACTTCATATGCCACAACTGCATTGAGTCCAAGTCTTTGTTACCGGAAGCTGCAGCGACTGCTCCAATAACTGTACTACCTTGGTAGTAATACAAGTTATTTTTTCTGATGCCCTTCAATATCACAAGTGCGCCAGATGTCACTTTCAAAATCCCATCTCTCATAGTAACAACTGAACCATTGGATTCCAAGGCTCCCAATGAGATGAGATTTTTCTTCAAACTGGGCACGTACCGAACATCAGTCAGAACTCTGGTTGATCCATCTTGATTCTTTAATTGGATTGAACCTATCCCAACAGTTTTACAGGCATTGTCATTGCCCATATAAACAACTCCTCCATTTAGTTCTACTAAATCAGAGAACCACTCCCGGTTAGGGGACATATGAAAGGTACAACCCGAATCCAATATCCACTCATCTGAATGGAACGACGATGATGATGCAACCAGTGATAGTTCAAAGTCACTAGTATCATGCTTTGCAACACAAGCATCTACAGCAGCTTTTCCCTTATTCTTCAGCTTTGGACAATTTTTCTTCCAGTGGCCTTTCTCATGACAAAAGGCACACTCATCTTTCCCGAGTCTGGACTTTGACTTTGATCTCCCCTTTTGAGTTTTCTTCCGAGTGTATGAACGACCTCGGACTACTAAAGCTTCTGTATCTCTGATTGAGTTTTTCTGTTTGTCATTCTTTCTCTGCTCATAACTGTATAAGGCTGCACAGACTTCGCTCAGAGATATATCACTCCTGCCATGAAGTAGAGTAGTTTCTAGGAACTCAAACTCCTCAGGAAGTGACCCCAACAGCATCAAAGCCAAATCTTCATCTTTGAATGTCTCATCCATATTCAGCAAATCAGTGACTAACTGATTAAATTTGGTGATGTGATCATTCATTGTGGTACTTGGGACGTATGTGAAGCGAAACAGTCTTTTCTTCAAGTGGAGCTTATTTTGACTGTTTTTCTTCAAAAATTTTTCTTCAAGTGCCACCCACAACTTATTTGCAGAAGTCTCCTTTGAAAAAGCATACCTCTGCTCTCGAGAAAGGCATGATCGAATTGTGCCACATGCCAACCGATTGATCGCCTTCCAATCTTTCTCCTGTACATCATCTGGTTTCTCTTCATCAATGGCAATGTCTAGACCCTGCTGAAAAAGGGCATCTAGAACCTCACTTTGCCACATACCAAAATGACCCGTGCCATCAAAGATCTCCACGGCCAATCTTGCATTTGCAATTGTCGGTCTTGTCCACATGGACGATGTTGAAGCTCCTACACCGATCGTTTTCTCCATAATCTTTCAATATACCTAAGGAAATCTTTTCTGATGTGGAAGATCAGTTCAAACTACAACCACAGAGCATACTACGATTAACCTTCGGCTCTTGATACCACTTGTTGTTCCAATAGGGTCGGAAGCATGTAAATTATTGTACTAAAAAATCACACAAAGTTCAATTCCCAGGGAAGAGAGGTGGATCACATGGATCTCTTAAATACCAAGTCTTTCCTTAGACAGAATATCCCTTCTATAGTAATTTAATAGCACAATTAAATACTACTATTATACCCTCAAATATTGAAAGAAAAATAGGACAAGAAAGAACACAAGAGATTTAACGAGGTTCGGTAAATTATACCTACGTCCTCGGGCACTAACACCAGATGATAACTTTACTATCTCCAAAGTATTACAAACAAATAGAATTCCTTAAGAATTCTCAAATGGGAGAAGAGAGAAAACTAAGAGAGAAAGATTGGTTGGGATGAATTGAAATGAGAAATGAGAAGGCCTATTTATAGTTGAGGTTTAAGGACCAAACAATAAATAGCCCATTATCTCAAGGACCAAAAAAAATTATCCCATGCCACTTTTTCAAAGTCAACTTTAGGGTGCTAAACTTGCACCACTTTGTATTGTTTGCCATTAATGTTGTCTCCCATTAATGTTAACACCCATAACTTTAACGTTGTTGCTTCTGCAGTTACCCTTATCGGGAGGTCTATAAGGAGAGGTAAGAAGGGTCGTTGTGGCGGTGGTACTGAAAACATTAGCGGAAGATACCCGTTTCATGGTTGTTAACAGTGTTAATAGAACGAAACATGATAAGAAGATACTGCTGGATGAATAAATAAAAAGGAAATGGAAGAAAAAAATGCAACGGCGAAGTTTCCAAAGAAATGTAGGTGAGAAAATTATCCCAGAAAAGGGAGAAAATTTTTTTTTAACGTTTTTGTTAAAATTTAGAAAAGTTTCATTTCATTGGTTTTTATCGTGGGTTTGATTTTTCCTGGCCAAAAAACCTTTTATACGGATCTTTCAAAACGCCAGCGCGATTCAAATGCTGGAAAGTCGAAAACTTCTGTTTTAAATATTATTTTCTCTCGGAGTTTAGTTTATATACTTCTATTTAAACTCAGCCTTTCTTTTATACGAAGAAATAGACCATCTTTTGAACTAGTGTCACGGACTTAGAGTTTTCCCAAGCAATCCGTGCGGCTTCAAGCTTTCTTTCGCTCAAAAACGCCTAAGTCAGCCTATCTCGCGACAATTAAGGATCCTTCGCTCAAAAATGCTTAAGTCAGCCTGTCTCGCAACAATGAGGATTCAATGAAACTCCTCTCAAGAACGCACGAAGAACAGCAGAAGAACGAAGTAAGAACGATCTCAAAAGATGAACAAAAGCCACAGAAAAATAAGAACACTTGAGAGAAAAGTTTGAGTGAATACTCTCAAAATTCTATTAATCACTCAATGAATACAATGAGGGGGGAGGCCTCTATTTATAGTTGAGCCTTCCAACATCAACGATACAGATCGAAATACATCAATGGCTAAGATCTAAAGCTATCAAGATATCAAATCTCTAAGATTATAGGATCGTATCTTTTAAAGATTACATTAAAGTCTAAGATTGCATATCTTTGAAGATCTCCTCCCATATTTGCCAAGCATATCTTTGAAGATTACTTTCCATATTTGCCAAGCTCCAGAGATGGGCTTTCAATCTCTCCAAGCACTGGACCAGTCTGATTGGGCCGAATGACCTCCTTCAAAAGCGATAAGTCGCACAAGTCCTTCATGGTTGCAAGTCTCCTTTCGCAACCCATGACATTCTCCCCCACTTGTTCTAGCGACGCCCTCGTCGCGTCCCCCTCATGGAACTGGGTTATCTCCTCTTGGAATTGCCACAATGCCTCGGCAGGTTCCCAACTTGCTTCGCTGTCAGGTAGTCCTTTCCATCGTACCAAGTATTCGTGTCGTGGCTGATGATACCTTTGTCTCACCACACGATCTGCCTCAATGTTTTCAACTTCTCTATCATAAGAGACTTTTACCCCCATTGGTGCTCGTTCCGACTTGCCTCGATTTGGATCCTCTTGATCCCCATGGTATGGTTTGAGCATGCTTACATGGAATACTGGATGGAGCTTGAGCTTTGCTGGCAACTCAAGTTTGTAGGCCACCTTGCCTACCCTCTTCAAGACTTTAAACGGCCCCTCATACCTTCGCACAAGCCCCTTGTGCAAACCCGTATATCGCAACATCAAGTGTAGTTTGGCAAGGACTGAGTCCCCCACCTGAAACTGCAAATCCCTTCGATTCTAATCAGCCCCCTTCTTGTTGCGCTTACTTGCTTTGTGTAAACAAGGCCTAGCCAAGTCATTCTTTTCTTGCCAATCCTTCGTAAATCGATACGCAGCAGGATTTGGGCTGGTATAACGGGTCGCAACAGCGTTGGGTGTGAGTGGCTGCTGGCCCGTCACTATCTCGAACGGACTTTGGTTAGTTGCCCCACTTCGCTGCAAGTTGTATGAAAATTGGGCAACATCCAACAACTTGGGCCAATCCCTTTGCGTGGCACTCACATAGTGTCGGAGATAAGTCTCCAACAATGCATTCACTCGTTCAGTTTGCCCATCAGTTTGTGGATACATGCTTGTGGAGAAGTTCAATTCTGAGCCCATTGACTTGAACATCTCTGTCCAGAACCGGCCCGTAAATCTCCCATCTCGATCACTGATAATAGACAATGGCACTCCCCAATATTTTACCACGTGTCTAAGAAATAAGCGAGCTGCCTCCTCAGCATAGCACTCCTTGGTAGCAGGAATAAACGTCGCATACTTTGAAAACCTGTCCACCACAACAAGAATACTTGCAAATCCATCAGACTTAGGCAAACCCACAATAAAGTCCATGGATACACTCTTCCATGGCCTTTCCGGAATGGGCAAGGGTTGTAGCAAGCCGGCGAGACTCTTTAACTCAACCTTGTCTTGTTGGCATACTAGACAAGTCTTCACATAGGTCTCCACATCTTCACCCATGTGAGGCCAATAGTATCGATCCTCCAAAAGGGCCAAGGTACGGTGCATTCCCGGATGGCCCGCCCATCGTGAATCATGGCATTCTTTCATTACTTCCTTGCGCAATTTCCCATAATGAGGCATATAGAGGCGATGCCCATGGGTGTATAGTAATTCCCCATCAAGCCAAAATCTCCTCGTTTTCCCCTCATTGGCCAGCTCAACCAAGCTTTTGGCTGTGGGGTCATGGGACAACCCTTCTCGAATGCGTTCCAATAGGGACCCGTCAGG
This sequence comes from Gossypium hirsutum, assembly GCF_007990345.1. Taxonomy (NCBI): domain Eukaryota; kingdom Viridiplantae; phylum Streptophyta; class Magnoliopsida; order Malvales; family Malvaceae; genus Gossypium; species Gossypium hirsutum. The sequence goes on along the minus strand of NC_053428.1, from coordinate 11,941,804 downwards.
TTGACTGATGGCCGCGAATTCCATCTTTCGGCTAAGTGCATCAGCCACCATGTTGGCACTTCCTGGCTTGTATTCTATTGTGAAATCAAACTCCGCTAGAAAAACCTGCCAACGAGCCTGTTTGGGAGACAACTTTTTCTGGGTTAAAAAATAACTGTTGGCAACATTATCAGTAAGGACCACGAACCTAAAACCCAGTAAGTAATGCCTCCATGTGCGCAAGCAATGCACCACAGCGGTCATTTTTTTCTCTTGGACCGTATATCTCCGCTCTGTCTCATTAAGCTTTCGACTTTCGAAAGCACTAGGATGACCCTCTTGCATCAGTACTCCCCCAATGGCATAATCTGACGCATCTGTGCGTACTTCACAAGGCTTCGAGTAATCCGGTAATGCAAGTACAGGCTCACTTGTCATTACTTGCTTCAATTGATTGAAGGCCCTCTCACACTGTGGGTTCCAATCCCATACCTTACCCTTTTTTAACATGTCCGTCAAGGGTGCGGTAATTCTAGAATAGCCTTCGATAAAACGTCTATAGTAGTTTGCCAACCCAAGGAAAGATCTCAACTCTGTCACCTTGGTTGGAGCCTCCCATTCGACAATGGCCTGAACCTTGCTTTCATCCATCCGGATCTTGCCACCTCCCACAATGTGGCCTAGAAATGGCACCTCTCGTTGAGCAAAGGTGCATTTCTCCTCTTTGACGAACAACTCATTTTCCTTCAAAGTTTGGAACACCTCCCTCAAATGTTCCACATGTTCATTGAGTGTTTTACTGTACACCACAATATCATCAAGGTAAACAACCACGAAACAATCAAGGAAAGGTTGAAGTACCTTATTCATCAAGGTGCAGAATGTAGCTGGGGCATTCGTGAGTCCGAATGGCATCACTAAAAACTCATACGAGCCATACCGCGTCACACAAGCTGTCTTAGGCTCATCTCCTTCGGCTATCCGAACTTGATGGTACCCCGATCTCAAGTCCAACTTGGTAAACCATCTCGCACTACCAAGCTGATCAAACAAGTCTGCAATGAGGGGAATAGGGTACCTATTCCTCACGGTGATCTTGTTTAGGGCTCGATAATCAATACACATCCGTAATGACCCATCATGTTTCTTTTGAAATAGCACTGGTGCACCATATGGAGATTTAGATGGCCTAATGAATCCCGCATCTAAAAGCTCCTTTAACTGTTTCCGTAATTCCTCCAATTCCGGTGGGGACATACGATATGGCGCCCTAGCTGGCGGCACCATGTTAGACACCAATTCGATCCTATGATCCACCTCCCTCTTAGGTGGCAAATTCTTTGGCAACTTTGTAGGCATCACATCTCGAAAGGATTGTAATACTTGGCCCACTTCTTTAGGGATCTCACCCACGGTCTTACCAGTTTCCTCAATCTTCAAAGTGGCTAAGTAGGAGACTTCATCTCTACGTACTCCCTTAGCAAATTGGATTGCGGACAATGTTTTCCCTTCGAGGCTCCCCTTTCTTGTCAATCTCACCATACATTGATGGTTCGAATCCGAAATCATCATGAAATTACCGGACGGACAAATCGTCGCATTAACCTGATCAAGAAAGCTCAATCCAACTACAAAATCATAATCATCAAGTGGTATTACCTTGATGGATGCCGTACCGATCCAATCGCCAAATTAGAGTTTTACTCCCTTTGCGACCCCCTTAATTGGAACACTTTTCGAATTCACCGTCTTAATTCGACCCGGATCATTTTTAATCTTGAGACCAAGTTTATGCGCAGCCCCTTCGGACATAAATAAATCAGACGCACCTGTGTCGACAAGTGCATTCAACTTTTTGCCAGCTACCATGATGTCCGCAAACATCAACCCATGACTCCTCTTGTCTTCAACACCCCCTAGTATTGAACCAAGATTGTTATCCTCCACATCTGACTCTGCTTTCGCTTCCACAGCGGAGAGCGCCGCCTTCTTTGGACAATCCTTAATCATGTGTGGTCCATCACAATGAAAGCACCTTATAGGCCCACTCTTCCTTTTGTCCCATGGCTTTTTACCGTTGTCATTTCTAGGGAGCCTTTCTTTGTCTCCTCCACTATTTCCCTTTGGTTGGGACTTGGGCTTGAAAGACTCAGGCCTGTCTTTCTTCCCACCAAATTCCGCCAACGATTCTGCTACAGACATGGCCTTGGTAAGTTCTTGGACTCCTCGGCGTTGCAACTCTTGCTTCGCCCATGGTTTCAACCCATCCATGAAGGAAAAGAATGCCTCTTTCTCACCCATATTAGAAATTTGAAGCATGAGTTCGCTAAACTCCTGCACATACTCCCTCACAGTGCCTTGTTGCGAAAGCCGACGCAACTTTGCTCGAGCTTCATCCTCGGCATACTCAGGGTAAAACTGCGCTTTGAACTCGTATTGAAACTCCTTCCAAGTTCTAATTTCTATCCCACCACGTCTCACATCGGTGGACCTACGACGCCACCACAATAAGGCAATGTCAGTAAGATACATAGCAGCAGTAATTACCTTAGTGGCATCATCGGCAATGCCCTTGGCACGAAAGTATTGCTCGACTCCCCACAAGAAATTGTCCACTTCTCTTGCAGACCTTGTTCCCTTAAACTCCTTTGGCTTGGGAACATCCACGCTGGGCTTGGGTGTGACAGCAGCCAACCCTCCATTGCCCAAAGCAGCCTTGTAGATTGTGAGTTCACCCTTGAGCTCTGCAATCTCCTCTTTCAAGGCCGTCAACATAGCCTCCATGGCATCAGTCTTACTAACCATCATAGTCTCGATGGCATCATCCCTACTCGTCATCTTCTCAATGTTATCCAACACATACTCTTTGAGTTGCTCTTGCATAGATTGCAACCCATCATTGACTTTATCATCGATATCATCAACCCCCACGGATTCTTCAAGAGTGACAACTCGATCTTCCAAAGCCGACAGTATGTCCCTCGAACGGCTAGCCTTCCTAGCCCTCCCACGAGTCTCCATTCCATCAACATTCTCAGCAGCTTCTTTCGACATCGTTCAACAGTGTCTTCGAACGCTAGCTCGGATACCAACTGTCACGGACTTAGAGTTTTCCCAAGCAATCCGTGCGGCCTCAAGCGTTCTTTCGCTCAAAAACGCCTAAGTCAGCCTATCTCGCGACAATTAAGGATCCTTCGCTCAAAAACGCCTAAAGAACAGCAGAAGAACGAAGTAAGAACGATTTCAAAAAATGAACAAAAGCCACAAAAAAATAAGAACACTTGAGAGAAAAGTTTGAGTGAATACTCTCAAAATTCTATTAATCACTCAATGAATACAATGAGGGGGGAGGCCTCTATTTATAGTTGAGCCTTCCCAACATCTAACGGTACAGATCGAAATACATCAATGGCTAAGATCTAAAGCTATCAAGATATCAAATCTCTAAAATTACAGGATCGTATCTTTTAAAGATTACATTAAAGTCTAAGATTGCATATCTTTGAAGATCTCCTTCCATATTTGCCAAGCATATCTTTGAAGATTACTTTTCATATTTGCCAAGCTCCGGAGATGGGCTTTCAATCTCTCCAAGCACTGGACCAGTCTGATTGGACCGAATGACCTCCTTCAAAAGCGATAAGTCGCACAAGTCCGTCATGGTTGCAAGTCTCCTTACACTAGGAGCAATTGCAAAAAGAATAATGGAATTGGGATCTATGTCTTTACATTTTTATTTGGGAATAATTCATTAAACAAAAAAATCTGCCCTTTAATTTATTTGGGTCGGAGTTTAAAATATAAATTTAAATATAATAATAGAATTTGAGGCTAATGAGAGTTTATTCATATTTAAATATAATAATAATAGTAATAGTAGTAGGAGGAGGATTTGAGGCTAATGAGAGTTTATTCATGAGTCTAATTCGATTCGTATATGTTAATTGTTATTATTAATTTGAATATGTTAAATTGAATAATTATTTTGAATAAACCGTAATTTAAGATTTAAAATATTATTTAATTGCTCAGTCAGATTAAAAAAATCTGAAAAAACATGAATATTTTGGTGAGGTAAGTAAAATAATATACATGACAGGAAAAAGCTAACCAACACTAGAAACAGATAAGATTAGGTTTGTAGGAAGTATTTATAATATACAGAAAGCACAGGCAGACAACAAAGATTCTAAGATGTTACGTCTCTCAACAAGACAAGGAAGTTCACATGACGTCAATCTTTGACAACAACGAAACCCTGAGGGCTCCAACTATATCGGTGAGAGAAACAAGCCCCGCAAGTAATCCTTGTTCATCAACCACCCACACTCGGTGCACGTGCTTCGATACGATCTTCTCAATTACTTCTGCGAGGGCCGCCTGCGGCTGGCAACTCACCATTTCCTTTGGCGCCGACACCCCCTCCTTGGATGCAAATAAAGGGCTCCTTGAGACTAGCTCGGTGAATTCCAGTGCCCTTAGAGGCAACCATGTCTGCAGTGCCGAAAGATGGCAACCCCTCAAATCTGTTGCTGAAAATGTTCCAATTGGCTTCCTTCCTTCGCCCTGGTATTTAACACGAATCACGAAAATGGGATTGACCTAATCAAATGATTTAAATAAACTCCTTGAGAAGAGAGAGACTTACATCTACCAGCTGTCGGTGATCTTCTTCAAAATCATTAGAGGACTCAACTATAGGGACAGCATTGAGCAAAGCAGTCCTCAAGCATTTGATGGCATCTATCACTTTGGTACGATCGGTTATGGCGTAAACATTCTGGTTTAAGCAACCTATTTCCTTTATGCTGCTTGATAATATCTCCCCCAATTCAGAGGCATGGTCCTTGAGGAATTTCAGCAAGTCCATTTGTGTAAGCATCTTATAGCTGGATGCAGACTCCACAAGTTCAACTCCTTGAATGTTCTCCATTTGACTGTCCACTGGGACCAAGGCCCTGTGGATTCCCTTGCTAAACAATTCCATACAGTCCAAAATGCTGCACCAATCGGGTCAACAAACTACCATAAGTACTTCACTGGCCATGAAATGTATGGAAAAAGTTTCCTCTAGTTTCTTAAGTTATAAAAGAGATACGTACTTTGTGTTTGGGTTTAGAGTCCATAAGCTAAGTCCCTCAAAACTGCGCCCTATAATCGACGATACCGGCACCATCATCTTCTTCTCAAGATTAGCAACGTCTGTCATCTGATCATTACTACCATCGTCATCAGCAATATATGCCACAATATCAAGCATGGTAACCATCCCTATGTAGTGCTTCCGCACAGCCCCCGTCTGTTTATCAGACTCCAAAATCATTGAGCCACCAGCCCCTATCCATTGACCTGGAGGCGCAGCAACCGGTAGCGCCACCACCTTGTTGGCCACCAATGCGTTCATGGTGTCACCTAGCGTGGCCGTGTAAGGTACTTCCACTAGTCTCCCCTGGTCCACCAGCATATCTTTTACCTTCTTCTCCAGTAACCGCAGAGTAGTTTTAGCGGCAGTGGCTTCTTGCTCGTCCTTTCGTTGCTGCATTTTTGGTTTGTACTTTGTATAACTGTTTTGCTAATTCCGATTCCTAAACTACGCCACTTATAACAGAAGGAAAGGTTATCCGTCCGTAGAAAATCATTTTACGTGATACTCGTTGCAGCCATAATTACATACACGTGTCAAAGTAAGTTTTGCATGGCTAAAGCTTGAGAAGCCACGTGGGATGTGCTAGAAGATGCAAAGGCCTTAAGTAACACGTGGCAAGCCCATTCAGATTATGTGGCCATTTGGCATTTCTTGGGTCCAAATTATTCACTTTGCAGAAGATGAGTGACAGATGGACTATTGATACACGTGGTGGAACCCAGGCCCAGTTTGAGAACGAGCCTACCTACCAAGCTTAGTTATTAATCCATCTTCAGCAATGAAACAGATCAATGAAACCCAGAAATTATAGATACTTGCTTTTTTTAAGATAATATTAGAGAGGCAAACTTCAAGTTCCGTGCTAATTAATGATTAATTCCCTCCCTCCTGATTAAATTATTGAAAGCAATATCAATACGTGTGTATCCTAAAAGCTGCCTGTAACCCAGTGCTCCTCCCCTAAAACAAAATTGGGGGTAATACACACTTCCATCTTTCAAGCTTTGTATAGATTGCCAGCAGACAACATTTATGATTGACCAAACTTCATCACCCAGAATCAAAATACGAACAAATATATAATAAGTTTTCATTTTAAAAAAGTCAAAGCCAACTACTTTAATGCCATCACATGCTATACATACATGCAATTGTTGCGTTTGGAACCTGTTTGAGAATGTAATCTGAAGTTCCTAGATTCATGTGACTTTACTTTGTTGATATAATTTATTCATATGCTCTCTTGTTAGGTTAAATTTGATGTGACTTGTCATGAGATTCCTCAGGATTAAAACAAAATATCTTATCCAATGATGATAGGGATTTGGTTGAAACATGACTTTTATAAGCTCCTGTAAATATGTGATGGAACTTGAAATGCCAGTGAAGGAAATATCTAAGCCTAAACCATTAGAGCACAATGTCTGTAGCTGCTTAATAAATGACCATGGGCGGCAGCAAGTACATGTGTCCGGTCTTGTCTTTGTGAAACTGAACTCCGGTCAGTCCAAGAGGGCTTGGCACATGACCACTAGGAACATGCAACCAAGATACTTTTGAGTGATGACATTCTGACTGAGATATTTCTTATTGACTTTTTGCTCCCAACAAATTAATTAAGCTGAAGGGGTTAGAATAGTCGTTTAGCTATTCTGTTTTAAGCTATAAAGATTCAATTTTTAAAATTCCCACTTTTTTATACAATATCATAATACGATTCAATAAATTGGTATTTAATAAAAAATTTTAATTATCATTTTATTTAAGTCAAGACTTAGTTAAATGATAATTTTAAAGGTGAAAATAAATATATTTACTAGTTTAGTGATACTATTGTAATGAAAGATAATTTTTTTTTTATAATTTTATACCAACAATAGTGAAAAACGCAAGTTTGATTGCAATGTCTTACGTTTTTTTTAATTATAAAAAAGGTGTTGATTTTCTAAAAGTTTTATAAAAAAATGTGTTGTTTTTCTCTCTCTAATTTTTAAATTATTAACATAAAGAATTAAAATAATATCATGTTAAGTGAGAGAAGTCAAAGATAAAATTAGAGTAACTGATTAAATGAATAAAAATCGAAAGTTAAATTTATTATTATTATTATTATCATTAAAATAAGTTATATAATTTTAATAGAACAACTATTTCCCTTTTTCTAACTCATTTTTCATTAAAGATATCAAAATGCAATGCTTTTACCTATTAAATCGAAGAAATAACTAAGTAAAATATAAAATAGAAGGATGAACTGTTGTAAATTTTTTTATTTGTTGAAAATTTCATATATAATTTATTAATTTAAAAAAAATTATAATTTATTTAAGTGGAATATAAAAGTACTACCATATATTTATTCTCTCTCTCTCTCTCTATATATATTTCTCTTTTTTTTTAAGGGGTAAAAGAAAAATAGAAGCAAAGTAGTCCGTGAAAAGTCGAAATACAGAAAAAGAAATGGCGAAGGAGCAGGAGGAGAATGGCAATGGCAGTAGCAAATTGTTGATTGAGCTGCCACTAGGCGAAGCAGCGGAAGGATTCGAGCTAGAGAAGGCAATATGCAGCCATGGGTTATTCATGTTGGCCCCTAACCACTGGGATCCAATCTCCCGCTCCTTCTCTCGCCCTTTTCGTCTCACTTCTCCTCCTCTTACAGTCACCGTCGGCATCTCTCAGCCGCCCACTTCTTCTTCTTCCACTCTCTACCTGCGCGTTTACGGTGCATCCTCCCTCTCTCCACTGCACCGCCACTCTCTTTTAAACCAGGTGTCTAGAATGCTGCGGTTGTCGGAGTCCGAGGAGAACAAGGTGAGAGAGTTTCGTAGCATTGTGGAAGCATTACATGGAGAAGAAGAAGCAACTGAGTGTTTGAGGAGTTTCAGTGGGAGAGTCTTCAGATCCCCTACTCTATTTGAAGACATGGTCAAGTGCATTCTTCTCTGTAACTGCCAGTATGTACTTTCATATATTATCCCTTTATCACCATTGAATTTTTTGCACTGTCCTTAACCTATTTGATATAATGCCGCTATATACACCTGGGGCCAAATTTAAATAAGAGCACCTCCTACATTCTATAGGTTTTCAAGAACTTTGAGCATGGCTAAGGCACTTTGTGAGCTTCAGTTTGAAATTCAACACCAAATTTCTAGTTCAAAGGCTGCTGAAGATGATTTCATTCCTAAAACGCCGGCAGGGAAGGAGTCAAAGAGAAAGTTGAGGGTGTCTAAAGTTTCCATCCGTTTAGAAAGCAAACTCACAGAGTCCAAAGTAGATAATTCAGTGTCAGATCTTCAGCTTTCCCAAGAACCCCATGACTTTGTAGGCATGGGAAGCTTCCCCAGTCCCGAAGAACTAGCAAAGCTTGATGAAAGTTTTCTTGCAAAACGCTGCAATCTTGGCTACCGAGCAAGTCGAATATTGAAACTTGCGCAAGGGGTTGTCCAAGGCAATATTCAACTAACGCAATTGGAAGAAGATTGCAAGGAAACAAGCTTATCCAGTTATGATAAGCTATCTCAGCGGCTGCGTCAAATTGATGGATTCGGTCCTTTCACATGTGCCAATGTGCTCATGTGTATGGGATTTTACCATGTGATTCCAGCTGATTCTGAAACTATCAGGCATTTAAAGCAGGTAAATCAGCCATTCATTCCCCTAGCCAATGAACCTTGTTGAAGAATTTTCTTTTTCGGCTTTCTATAGCGGTTTAATCTTATGTTACCTGAACTTTTTATCTTTTCTTTTAAAGTATCCATGTCCAAGAACCATATATAACATATGTTCGACTATAGGCACGAAAGTATGATCTTCCCAATAAGGAAAAACATATAAAATAAATTGAGTATACTCATATGAGACGCATTCATATTCGACACTGACCTAGAGTCCGAGCACGTGCAGGCTCATTCAAAAAGTTGTACTGTACAGACTGTTGGAAGGGATGTTGAGCTTATCTATGCAAAATATGCACCATTTCAGTTCTTGGCGTATTGGTAAGTCATCTAACAACATCGCTCTGGCATACTTTCGGTAAATCTCTACTGATGTTTTATTTCCTCATTTGACAACATGGGATCAGGGCAGAGATGTGGCACTTTTATGGGCAAAGGTTTGGAAAATTAAGTGAACTGCCTGTCTCTGATTATAAACTTATAACTGCTAGCAATATGAAGCATAAGAAGATAGCAACTCGTAAAAGGAGTAAGACATCTGCCGAAGAGTAACCCTAACTCCGTTTTATTAACGAAAATGATGGTAAATTATTTTATGCTTGCTGCTCGAACTCACTGATTGAAGTGTATGATAATCATGCATAGACTTTCATGATTAATTTGACCCATGCCATTTTGGATTTTGGCATCCGACCTAACTGATGCCTTCTTGTACGAATACCTTTTAAACGATTTGCATTTTGATGCCAATCTCAGTCCTTTTGTTCACTATAATTATAAATAGTAACAACATCAGTAAGTATTGAATCATTTACTCGTGTTGTGTTATTTCTTTTTATCATAGTTGTGTTTAAAGTGCTATATATTTACAGAATTTTTAAAAGCGTTCATTTTACAAAATAATAATGGCATTTGAGACCGATCACAGTAGGGCCAAAGGCTCTTTTGTGGGTGAAGATGACGTTTTACAATTAACTAAGCTTATTGTATTAGAACTATTAATTTTATGGATGAAATAGCCACAAATGGCAACAATACATATATAATAATATAGATCTGCCCATCCATTACTAACTTTAGTTTATTACAGAAGAAAAGAGAAGTAGAACCTATGATATTTTATGCTATACATTATATTAACCTAAAAAATACGAGTTAACTGAACTGTATTTACCCATTTAGTATCAGTATTGGCCCTCATCTGTTAAGAGCAACCCTGAATAGGCCCTGGATCCATCATCGTATCCATTTGTGGTGGAGCAACTCTTTTTCGAATAAGCATTTCCACAGTGGGACATGTTCTTTTCCGCCCACCCCTTGGCCTTGACCGAAACTGCTCATCCGACTCTATGAAGTCCCCCTGAATAGGAAACAGTCGTTACAATCATTACTCTTTGTCTATCACGAAAAATACCTATGACGAAATAAACAAGCTTATAATAGCATTTAATCATTGACAACTAAATAACTTACTGGAACATAAACGTGGAGTGCTAATTTCTCATGGTTATCTCTGACATGCTTGTATGAAAATCTCATTCCACAACCAGAGAAGCTACATGCAAAAGGCTTGAGTTCTTCATGCACAGCCTTGACATGCTGACGCAGATTTGATTTCTGTAATAGAATACTTTCAGTATTTTGGTGATAAAAAAGGAAAAAAAAAAAGGTTCATAATCAGAAAAGAATTTCAGTATTCCACACTTCAGACCAAAACAACCACATTCAACTTCTTATGATTAACTGTAAATAAATTGCATATTTAAGGTTCACAAGTATCTTACAGTTGAAAATGTATGGAGACAACCCCCAAAATCACACTTAATTCTTTCTGATGCAACTCCTGATTCATGTGATCGAAGGTGCCGCTTGATGTTCTTCTTCAGCTGCTTTGCCCCACATATTTGACAATTAATATATTGGTGGCATGATTGCACATGAGCCTTAAGGCATTGCTCATTAGTAAAATATTTCATGCAACTTGGTTCAGAACAGAAGGCTTCAACTGAATCCAGCTTAACTGTAATAATTTTAACAGCACTCATTAGGCATGTAAACATCACCTCCCAATCAGCTTACTTCTCTTCGTCATCACCAAATCACATGCTTTAATTTTGAGAAATGAAGAAGGAAAGCAACTTACCATGAGAATCTTCATGCTTTCTCAGCTTTGATGCAAACTTGAACACTTTTCCACATCCTACTTCCTGGCAGACATATTGCTTCTGGCTTGCAGCATCAGAGGAAGATGAACCTTCATCATGAAATTCTTTCACGTGCCTTTTCATGTTGCCTTGAAACGCAAATTTGCTATTGCAGTTCTCAATTGGACAACTGAAAAGTTTTCCTTGGTGCTGAAGAAGGTGACGATTCAAATGGTCTTTTCTCCTATAGCTAGCATGGCAATCATCAACTAAACAAACAAATGGCCTCTGAAAAAACAGAAAAATAAGTATTAGAACCTACTTGTATAAGTAGCAACCAAAATGAACCATACATGCATATGAACAACTCTTCAAACCTTCAAGTACCACACAGCGTGACCGAGGCTCACTTGATGAAGCTTCTCAGGAGGTCTCCCAACCTGATACTGATTCATTCAAGTCAAACAAGGCAGCCTCTCGCATTTTGGAGTTCTCTTTGTGGGATCCAATGCTTCACACAATAACATCCATTGGTATTTTCATAAAAAGAAACGATTCCTGCAAAAGTATTGATCCTTAATATACATGTACTTCTGAAGAAAAACAAACTAGACATAAATCATAAGCCGTACTAAAGTACAAGACAAAACAATAGGTGTTGTTAAGGGGAATGACAGATTGTCTGCAAGCGCAGCTTCCTTTGATTGTTGCCTTAGGGACTTCTTTTGGGTTATCTAACATTTGCTTCATGAAAACTGATATATATTTATCATAAACACAATTAACAAAAACCAAAATCATGCTCTACACTATGGCTTTTGTCAACTATAACTGTTAAATATTTAAAAACTATTATGTACATATAGATATATATAACTAAGAAAGGCAGAGAGGTTTGATCAATTAGCTTATTAAACATTATTAAAAACCTTGAATACAAATGGAACTAAATACTTGTAAAAGAAAGGTACCTCGAGAGAGTGGCTTTGCAAGTGTTGCTTCAAATGAGCAGGCTTCCTGAAAGTAGCACCACATTCTTGGCATTCATTCGACATGGAAACTTCCTCTTCTTCCTTTCCTCCATTGTCTATTTTCTCCTGAACCAGACCAAAGTTGAAAAGAATGTTTAGCATAAACCCGTTTAAAGAAAAGTAAGAAGAATCCATTGGCCTATGTCATTAGAAAAATTGAATAAACCATGCAGAATCAAAGCAGGTACCGGGTGGTGGGTTAGGATGTGGGTGGTGATGAGAGACTTCTTAGATCTGCAAATTCCACAATGATCACAGAAATAACGCCTTATGTCTTTGAACATTGGTCCTGATACTCTTTCTCCTTTTTCTTCATCCATCTGATTACACTTATTTTTCTCGGAAGAAAGTGGGTTTTCACTGCAAATGATCATTGAGAATTACAGAGGGATCAGCATGTAGACCTTTCGGTTGACCTCAAATATAGACCAAAGCAAATTAGAGACACTTGGATGAAAGATAAGAAAACCTAGTGCTCTTGCTAGGTTTAGGGGCTTCCCAACCAAGCAAAGGATATCAAGCTCGAGGCTCAACTCCAAACTTTAAGCTTGAAGAGCTTGAGCTCAATCAAGTTTCATTTTCGGGCTGAGATTGACTCGAGAAAGATACCAAGGTACTTTATTGTTCAATTAGACTTCTGATCAACTAAACAGCTAGTTCAATAATTAAAATTATATTCCAATTCAAAATAAAATAAATAAATCCAATTGTTTTTAGCTCATACAACAACACGATCGAATGCTGGCCATGAGCATCTTCATCTAATTAAGTCCGTGATTCAAAATTCAGCAACATGTATATGAATAAAATCACAATAGCTTTTAACCTAATCCTACGGATGCATGATCATATAATTTTGCTGTAGAAATTCTGCAAATATTTGGTACCTTTAAGAATCCCAACCAAGTAATCCACAAGGCACCTCTTAAAGAGCCACAGCGGCGCAATTCTGAACTCAGATGTCGAAATCTAGGGCAATATCACTCCCCAGCCTTCAGAATTGAGGTTGAGCTGCGCGTTCATGAGGGGGGCAAGTGGAAAATAAGTTGCACAAGGGTTCGTTTCATAGTTGAAACCCTAATTTAAGGCTCTACGCCGTCGTTTTAACCTTCGTAATGGACCCCACATGACGTAACTTGACGTTCTCAATCTCGAATGGGAAGGGCGAAATTCTCGTGAAAAACATTAATGCGCAAAAAAAAAAAAAATACTACGACATGAAAATTTATTTCAACCCCTTCATTTCCCGTGAGCGCATAATTAGCTTTCCTTCGTTCAAGAACCCGACCCCTCTCATTTACTCCCCCTGCTGCTTTCCCTCGATCCTTATATCAAATCAACTTTAACTCCACCATTTTTCACTCACTCTTTCCCAAAAATGGCTGCAAATTTCACTCTTTTCCTCGTCATCTTTTGTGCTTTTTTCCAACTCTCTAGGCCTTTTACAGTCATCATGACGGATTCCGGCGTCCCCTCTACTCTCATCGACGGTCCTCAAACCGGGTTTTCGATTAACAAAAATGGGGCTCGGACCAACCCTCAAGAGCAAGATGCGGTTTACGATATAATGCGAGCCACGGGGAATGATTGGGCCACGGATATCCCCGACGTTTGCCGTGGGCGGTGGCACGGCATCGAGTGCATGCCGGACAAAGATAACGTTTACCACATTGTTTCCTTGTCTTTCGGGGCATTGTCCGATGACACTGCTTTCCCTACCTGTGATCAGACAAAGTCTTATCTTTCAGAGTCCATTACCAAGCTTCCTCATCTTAGGACACTCTTTTTTTACCGTTGTTTCACTTGTAATCCTCAGCCAATCCCAAAGTTTTTGGGTCAGTTGGGTTCTACTTTGCAGACTTTGGTCCTTAGGGAAAATGGGCATATTGGTTCCATTCCTGCTGAACTGGGAAATCTTACTCGTTTAAGGGTTCTTGATCTTCACAAGAACAACCTTAACGGTTCGGTCCCTGTTTCATTAGGCCTGATCACTGGCCTAAGGTCGTTAGATTTGAGTGGGAACAAATTAAACGGTTCAATTCCTGCTTTTAGCTTCCCGGTTTTGAATGTTTTGGATATGAGCCAAAATCTTTTAATGGGTTCAATCCCATTTACCCTTGGGTCATGCCAGTCTTTAGTTAAAATCGATTTTAGTCACAATCGTTTGACCGGTTCCATACCCGATTCTTTTAGTGGGCTGAAAGAGCTCATCCTAATGGATGTGAGTTATAATCGCTTGTCCGGCCCATTTCCAACATCACTCAGTAGCTTAACTTCCCTACAAGCTTTGATCCTCAAAGGCAATCAAATGGGATCAACTGCCATTCCTAGTGATTGCTTTGATGGAATGAAGGATTTAATGATCCTAGTTTTATCGAACATGAACTTGCATGGACCGATCCCCGAGTCATTAGGCCGGTTGAACAGCCTTCGGGTGGCTTATCTTGACGGAAATCACTTCAATGGGTCAATTCCAAGCAACTTCAGGGACTTGAAGAATGTTAGTGAACTAAGGCTGAATGATAATCACTTAACCGGCCCGATTCCGTTTGGAAGAGAAATGGTGTGGAAGATGGGGCGCAAGCTTAGGCTTAACAACAATTCAGGACTATGTTATAATGCAAATAACGGGTTTGAAGATGCCTTTGATAGGGGCATCGGTTTATGTGATGCACATAAACCCGGTTCAGCAAGGACAGTGCAGCATTTGTCCAACAACACAGATGGGGATATGACAACAACAATAAATGTATCAGCTGGGGCAGTTCGTAAGACTTCAGTTTCTGTTAGGTTATCTCAGTTGGCATCACTATTTTTGTTCATTTTGCTGTCTTTACAAGGGAAATAAATAAATAAATAAAAGGCTTGTAAATTACAGTTTTGTACATCTTAATTTATCTCATAAATGAATCAATTGATGTTTGATTAAAGCAAAAAACTACCCCCCCCCAATTCTCATATTTCAGAGCCTTCTTAACAAGTCAAAGACAGAGCCTTTCATGGTTTGGATATCAAAATTTGCAACTCCTTAAACTTATTCTCCAACAACGTAGTCATAATGTTAGAAGACATATAAATCTCAACAACCGTAAATAATTAGCTCCAGATTGCCAAGATAAAAAGATGTTAAAAGTTTAATAGAATAGGAATCCATAAAGAAGTAAGTTTTGTGGGGGCACTCCAGCATCTCCAAGGCCATCCATTTGATTGTCGCACTTTTATTTGCATTCAAGTCCAGCAAGTATGAACTGCCACCTGTCATTATTTTGTATTATTCAAACTCTATGCTTAAGGTAAAGTGTTAATTTCTTGTTAATTGCATCAGCTAACAAATTTAAGACACTTTTTGGCTTCAAAGCTGGCTGGACCAAATATTTTAATTTACGAGCAAAACTTAGGTAACATATAATATCAACATTTAATGATAATACTAGCACACAATAAATACACAGTATATAACCGGTATCTAAATTATGTTGTATGTGTACAGATAGGATAAAATTTATTTACTTAAATTCATTAAAATTATTAATTTTTAAGTTCAAAAGATTAATCTACTTGCAACGAAATTTTTTTAACAATTTAAATTTAGATTTACCTTTTTATCTTCATTCTAAATTAAATATTATTTAAAGATCACACACCACCTTCACATCTCTCTATTTTATTTTCTAAATTCTTATAATAATTTCCGTGCTATACAGATTACAAAAACTTGACTTCAATCCTATCCGGAAATAAAAGGTAATTAATGTTGAAATGCAAGCTGATAACTTCATTGGTTTGCGTATTTTTAACTGATTTATATCATTTTATTATTATTCCCCTGACAAAATTCAGCCTTTGTCTTGTAGAGCTGATAAAGCTATTTTAATTTCTTGTATCAATCATTGGTAGGCCTACCAAATAAAGCAGATTAGCCTGTAATTCAGGAGGAGTATATCTTTAGTTCAAATTCCAAAGCTTCACACCTATAAATAAACAAAAGTGTAGCTTCATAGAATAAAATCAGTTGAGTTAAATCTCAGGCCATCCTCATCTAAATGTGAATAATAAATAATATAATAAAAAGACTTCAATCTTCTGGTGTTCCACCATTAATCGTTTTTATTTTATGCATAGTGTTAATTTAGTACTACAATATTGGTATTTGCTTTTCCTTGGACCTCACAAACTTTATACCAATATCAGGTCAAATTTTGAAGGTTCGTTTAGCAGAAAAAGGCTTTAATAATATCAAATTTTGGTGCATCATCACCATGAATGAGTGCTGCTTATATCCCGTTAAATATAATTTATCATATAACCGTATTACTTTATTCAACTTCAATCCAATAATCTAAATGAAAATGAAAGCGGCCATTTTCGATAAAATAGAGAGAGTGATATAGACTATAGAAGGAGGGAGGCAGAGGGGTCCATTCCATTACATAAACTGTTTTTTGGGTTCATTTTTTGCATAAACTGTTAAAAGATTATGAAAAGAACTGTAAAAATGAAAAAAAATTGTTTAATAAAATTGAACCATGGGTGGGGGGATGTGGACGTGGGTGCAATTTTTGAATTGAAAACAGCTAAATTCAATGAGAAAGCAGCCAAATCAGCAAGCAACCAACAGCATAAAGTAAACAAAAGAAAGAAAAAAAGAACAGCTAACTCCAGCAAACCTTGCCATATACTCTTCCTTTTCTCCATTTCTTCCCAAAAAATAGATACTAACAATTAAAGAAAAACCCAGAGAGAAAGTAAGTTTTTTTGGAACAATTTACTGCCCAATAGCTTTACCTTTGGCATCCCATATGAATCTGCTGCTTAGAAAATGAAGTTGAGCAATTAAAGTACAAAGTATAAATACAAATTTTATAATAAAAAAAAAGGTCTTTGAAACTGCAGGGAAGTGGTTTCCTTTGAGACAGAAGGCAAAAAAAAAAAAGGAAGACAGTGTGGTATTTTTAGTTTGGTTTTGAGATGGCGTTCTGCTCTATGATTTGTTGTGCGAAAGGCGTTGATCGGTAAGTTATAATTGTTAATACTGCTTTTCTTTGTTTTACAAAACTCCTTTTGGAAAGTTTCGCAGCGTTTTCTTTATTGAATTTTAGTTTTGATTTGAGGAATGGTAATGGTTTTATTTAGTTTTTGAAACTATCATCTGGGTGTTGATTAAATTTTATCTTTTTCATTTTCATCTACTATCATCTCAAGATTTGAACTTTGTTTCCTTTTGGAACCGTTGAAAAAGGAAATACTTAATCGAGCTTGATATAGCCAGTTGACTTTCATTTAAGCTTGAAATTTCGCACTCTGGAATCCAATTCACAAGGATATGCTGATTTCCATCTTAGACGCAAAGGCTCTTTTGGCTGTCAAATTGAGTCTTCTTTTAATGCGCTTAAGTTGTTTCGTGTTTTTGTGATTGGATTTTAATGTCTTAACATTGTATGATACAATAGGAAAGAGAAGGGAAAGCAGCAGCCGACATGGAGGATATTTTCATTGAAAGAATTACATTCAGCTACCAATAATTTTAATTATGACAACAAGCTTGGAGAAGGGGGATTTGGCAGTGTATATTGGGGTCAGCTATGGGATGGATCACAGGTATGAATCATTTAACTTTTTTTTTTTTTTTGGGGGGGGGGTGTTTGTTCTTTTAACCAAGTGAAAATTGCTATTTTGTGGCGTCCTATGTTTCCTAACTTCTAAGCTTTGAAAGATTTCTCGGTTAATACATAGTTATATCCATCTGCGGCTCACTTTTCGGTTGTTGATCCGACAAAAACTTCAGTAATATTGAATGTTCTAGCATGCATCTTACTATAGTTTGAATCCAGTTTACTATTTGTGAAAATTGTTCTACTTTGCAAGTATATTCCTGGACTGGCTTCTGTTATTTTCATGGTTCATATCTATATGAATCTCATGTAACAAGGTAGAAAAGGTGCTACTCTGTTGAAGTAATGATGCAGAAGTTTCTTATAATGGAATCAGTAGTAAGGTCAGAAGTGTTAAAACTTTCGACCTAAAACTGTTCAGCGATAGGTTAAAGGGCTAACATGATAAAGTTGTAACAAATCCCAAATCGAAATGATGTGAATCAACATCGCTTGGCATTCACTCATAATAGGTGCAATGGAAAAACTGAGAAAATTAACCGTATTAATAGATCATAAAGATTGGGAAACACATACCAGAACATGGGAATGATCCTCCAAGGACTCTTCCAATACATAGAATCCTGGGATAAAATTGAATATACCCAGTCACACATATACCAGTGTCGAAGCCTGACTAATATAGACTATAATGACTGTTTTTGGACCGACTAGGATCGGACTTCATTAGATTCTTGTTCTTCTTCCCATGGAAAGTTGATAGCCAACTTTGAGGCTGTACCATCTTCTCTCTGGACCCAGCCAATTCCGATTTCGCTAATTGCTAGGGAAGTTTTATGGCAAATAAAAATTGTAGTTTCATCAATTGTTGAAGGGTCACCATTAGTACTTACTGTGTAATTTTAGGACTTTGGTGATATTCAAAATAGCACCTCTCTTTCTCTAAACACCACATTAGTACCATCAATAGTTTCCATTTGAATAATGCTTTTGGAATTCCATGATTATTTCTGTTGCAACCAAAATGAACCTTCTTGATGTTTTTCTATTGCTTTGTTTTTCTTTCAACCTTGTTCTTGTTTTGAAAGTTATAGACTTGCAGATCGCAGTTAAGAGGTTGAAGGTGTGGAGCAATAAAGCAGAAGTGCAGTTTTCGGTTGAGGTTGAGATATTGGCAAGAGTTAGACACAAGAATCTACTGAGTTTACGAGGATACTGTGCTGAAGGGCAAGAACGTCTGATTGTATACGACTACATGCCCAACCTAAGTTTGCTTTCACATCTTCACGGGCATCATTCATCAGAATGCCATCTTGATTGGAGTAGAAGGATGAATATCGCAATTGGCTCTGCTGAAGGAATTGCGTAAGTGTTGAACCCAATTTTCTTTTCTATTCTATAACTTATTCTAAAAAAAATGTCAACCCCAACTCTTTCGCTTGATTCCTTCAGTTACCTTCACCATCATTCAACCCCACACATAATTCACAGAGACATCAAAGCTAGTAATGTGTTGCTAGATTCAGATTTCCAGCCTCAGGTTGCTGATTTTGGGTTTGCAAAATTTATCCCTGATGGTGCAACACATGTGACTACTCGAGTTAAGGGTACCCTTGGCTACCTTGCCCCTGAGTATGCTATGCTAGGAAAAGCTTCGGAGAGTTGTGATGTGTACAGTTTTGGCATTCTTCTGCTAGAGCTTGCCAGTGGCAAGAAACCCCTTGAGAAACTGAGTCCAACGGTGAAACGCCCCATTGCAGAATGGGCTCTACCTCTAGCTTCTGAGGGGAAGTTCAGTGAATTGGCGGATCCAAGGCTAAATGGGAAGTATGTGGAAGAAGAGCTGAAAAGGGTTGTTCTGGTCGCACTTGTATGTGCTGACGCTCAGCCCGAGAAAAGACCTACCATCCTTGAAGTTGTCAAGCTGCTCAAAGGAGAGTCCAAAGAGAAATTAAGTGAACTAGAAAATAGTGATCTGTTCAAGAACCCGCAGTCTGCTGTTTGTAATGATGAGATATTAGCTTCCGAGGAGAGCTCAGACACAATTAAGGAAGAGAAGGATTCCTAATCCGGTGAAGGAGACTGAGCACGGAAGTCCTTAAGATGGCTAATTCCAAGGACGAATTTAAGTATTAGATGTCAAAATTTGTATATTTGATATGCATATATATATTATTGTTTTCCTTTGCTTATTTATCTTCTCGTAAGAGGTGGCAGTGGTTACCGATGCCGGCAACACCACGTTGTAACATGGAACCATGTTTCAGGAGTGCTATGATATATGTCTGGGGGTCAACGTAATGTTTCTTGAATTCTTGTTTTACTTTAGTCATTTGGTTTTATAGTGGGCGTTCTACATCATCTCTGGTTTCAGATATCTGGCACTATCTGCTGCTTGTGATATGAGATGTGAAAATCAATCTCTATGCCGATGGCAATGGCAATGCCTTTTTATATCCACCTCTGAAAAATGATTCCAAATGATCAAAGATAGGGGATTCAAACTTAAAAACTAACACCTGGGCAAAGCAAAAAGGCTAGAGTTATATTGGGCTGAAAACATGGTAACATTTAAATCTATACGTATCTCAATTGACGATTAATAAGTCAAAAATGCAAACTCTTAATCCCTTTCTTTATGAACACCAAAATAAGTTAAATATCAAAAGAATATTTGAGGGCAAAATCAGAAGGGTTTTGCTCGTATATTTACAACTCCCAGCATTGTTACAAATGGTATAAAAAGTACATGCAACTACTCAAACAAAAAGGTCAGGCCTCTACCAATATTTCGGGCGCAAAGTGTTACACAGGCGTAAGCTACAGAAACAACAACGAACAAGGTTGACATGAACCCAGACTTAGGTGAATGTATCCTCCCGATCTCCTTCTGCAGTCTCACCTTCCTCCAAGTTGCTGAACTCAAGGAAATGAGTCGGCCTGTGGTCCTCGTTGTAGTATTCTCTAGGTGTCCCTAGCTTCACCCCATATTTCATGCTAACTGTATGCTTCACTCCCATGAAATTGTAATTCCATGGACCATTGTCAGGGATCTATAAGTACAACATAAGTAAAGAGTCAGTCCCGCAACACCCCATCCAATATTATATACATTTGATTGAATTTTAATGGATAGGAAATTCAAAGAACACAAATCAATGAAAATATTCTCTTACCATATAAAACCCAAGGAACCTATCACTTAAGAGCATCTGCACCTTCTCGTAATGAGTTGGAAGGTAGCCATGAGGATTGCTTCCTGTATCTTTGTTTATCCGTCCCCACTCATATCCACTAGGTGTAAGCTTGTACGCTGTTAATGAGCAAGAACCTGGAGTGAAACTGCAAGTCAAGATAATGCACTTCTCTCCATCCCACTGTTTGTTGTTCTCCAAAATCCGAGCATGGGATGTGACATCCTGTGATCAGAATTGCATGATAATAGACAGCAATTAGTTTATAATATTAGATCAGTCATGGATAAAACTACAACATTGAAATATTTCACTAAAATTGTACTTCAAGAAGCAAACTCTAAAAATACCTGTGGTGATAATTGGGGAAGCTCATTTGGTTGTGTGTGCAACCATCCCAAAGGCTCCAGATCATTCAAGAAATCATGTTCAGGAAGAGCTGATGGAAGATGAACTTGCTGATGAGTACCCCACTGTGGTGGCATTGCAATACAGCGAATTTCCTTAACCTGAGGATTATCAGGAGGGCTTATTCCATACAAGTACCCAGCAATTTGAGTCCGCAAATCTGCTATGCAGATGAACTTCTTTAAAATGTTCTTTGGCATGATGTAAGTGTACCCCGTTTCCTGCATCATTGATTTTAATAAAGATCAGCATAAGCAACTAGATAAATGATTAGATCTCAAATAGTCAGTTATGTACCTTTATGTCTTCTGAGTTCACATATATATGATTGACACGGAGATAAAGATTAGTAGCTGATATTGCTCTAACACGCCAGTCAGTCTTGGACCCAAATGCTGCTTGCTCGTAAGGACTTGTGGTCGTGACAATGAGCTCATCACCATGCACATTCGTAGTCCTAGTTGTCACAGCTGTCAGCTGACTTGCTTCCTTAGCCTGAAAGTATAAGTTGATAAATTTAGATAAAATAGAAGTTCAGCAAACATAAAGCCAAGTTAAATTAGCAAGCAATCATAAATAAATAGTAATGAGGGGAAAAAAACCAGAAAGAGCTTAACCTGTTTCTCAATCTCTGCTATTTGTTGCCTCTGTTGAGAGGGTGGAGTAATCTCAGCTCCGAGAATAATGTCACGAATCTCGGACTGTGTTAGGGCTGACGTGTTCACATTGTTCTTTTTGGCATAGTCAGAGAGTATGAGATCTCTTAAAGCAACTTCAACCTGTGCCACGAAATTCCACTTTAATGTACTTGCAAAGAAGGATGCATGCTTCTAAAACTAATTGGTGAATGCACTATGAGTAACAATAACGCCTACCTTCATCCACTGATCATCAGTTAGAGAAGGCCAGATATGGTGTGGCTCAGTAACAATTGTCTTGTCAGGTTTCAGTAACATCTTAGCCTTCTCATTGTTCACATGAAGTGCACGAAGGATCAGAATAAGTCGGGAGAATGCAGTGTATGATGAGATACTCTTCAACCAGTCATCATAGATGTTAAACAAAACCATTTGTGGTTCCGTAGCCTTAAGAATCAGATCACCAAATTTTTCTATTTTCAAGCAAGCTTGGAATGGTAGTTGCAGCTCACTTCCCTTGATAACTATGTTAGGGAAATCCAGTAAGTGAACCTCCAAAGGATCAAGCATTCCCTTCCGAGTAACAATGATCTGCTTTGGTTGTTCTTCAACAGGCAGAGACCGCACAAGAGCAGCAACTTCTTCAGCAGTTTTCCACTTAGCAAGCTGACCAAGACGCTTTTGACCTGCCCACACGCTTGTGTGAATGACCTGCAAGAAGCGAAAGTGATCGAGTTGAGATCTTCACAATAGACAAACTAGCTTAGAAAAGAAATGCTATATGAGGAAAGAAACCTTTAGGAACAACTGTCCAGTCCTGGGATTAAATATGAAGATGGCACCATTAATGGGCTTTGTTGTGAGATTCCCTTCAAATGTCTTATGGATTGTCACACGATAAACATTGGTGTCGTCAACAAACCAGATAATCTGGTTGCTGAAGATCTCCCCATAATTTTGGGATGAAAGATATGGCTCAGTAGGCTCAGAAGAATACAACTGCAAACCTTTTCTTATCCGCTCCCTTAGGACATATAAAGCCGGATTTGACTGTATAAATAGAAAGAAAAATTTAGATCAACCCTTGATGCCCATACATATATTATCATTTAAAAACAAACGTAGCTTCAAAAATCTGAATTATAGATTATTATATTTTCTGTCCACCGATGTTATATAACAGCAAACCATGTTACCTTCATGATCTTATTCATTGCCTGAGCAAGCAGTGGCTTTGATCCAGGGAACCAGTTACCGAACGCAGAATGCAAGTTGTAAGCCAGATCAAGTCCAATCATCACCCCTACATAAAGACAATAGATGATCAGATCTTTGACCAAAAGAAAACAAAGGGCATACAGGAGAGAAGGAAAAACAGGAACAAGTAGGTGAAAATTTACCAGTAGGAGATGGATAAATAGACATGTTGTCTGTTGTATAATCCATAAATTTGGCTCGAGTGTAACGCTCAATATCATGCGAATCATAATCTCCCCACCGAAGTTGTACATCTATCCAATATTTATTGCTTGCTTTTTGATCAAACATGTCCTTGGACTCTGCCACAAGACTAGGCTTTGACATAGGCCATCTATGAGCTGCAAAGAGAAGAATATCTGCGCAAGAGCTGTTCATCTTATAACTCTTCCTTGGATGAATTGTCTCCTTCTGAACAGTTTCAATTTCCAAAGCGTCCAATTCCTGATCTAGCACTTGGCAAAGATCCATAACTACACTCTCATGAATTTTTGCCACAAATGGGCACGGAAGATCTGAATCAACGATATTTTCAAGGTTGGGATCTTCCCATGCATGAATATTCCAGTGAGATCTAGTTGCACTTGAAAACCGACGTAAACATTAGCCCGATTGATTGTAGGTGACCACCAGAGAGTAATTCTACGGTTAGGAATCTGGTTAAGACCAGATCTCTGAGCATTAGTAAGCTTCTTATACTTCATTGACTCCTCGAATCCAGAAGCCTTTTCCCAAAAAAGACCCTCCCAGGTAGGGAAGCTGTAATATAAGGAATAGAAGAACATAAAATAAGATATGACCATACAAATCATTAATAAGTATAGTAATTGGTCAATTTATCTATGAAATTTATACCTAAACTAAAACCAAGCAAGTACTTACTATGTTCCTTTAAACAAGGTATGCTCTAGAATGCCCTCAACACCTCCCAGAGCTTGGATGACATCAGTTCGATAGTTGTTCAAGTTCCACAATTTGCCATCATGCCTTTGGTGGGTCCACCAGAATGGATTCTGCTTCAACACCTGGTACTGCTTGAAGTCTGTGCGTACTCGCCATCCTTTGTCATATGCTAATGTGTGCCTATCCTTCTGAAACAAAGTATTTATACGTGGTATTCCCCTATCCCACGAATCCTGTTAATAAATCAGGGACAATATCATCAGAACACAACTTTCATGTGACAGATAAATCATATAATGCAAAAAATGTACAGAATGCTAAATGGTTAGAATAACAATCATACGAAAGGATATAACGAGAGGAAACTGCCAAAGAAAAATGGAATCAGAAAACAACAATCGCAATCACTCGACAATAGAAAACAAAACTCACTTCCAAATCCTCAAGAGTTAGGCGCCTATTTTGTGCTTGAGCTTCCTGTCTCTTCAGAGCATACTCGGCCCAAACACGCTGTGAGTCTATGAACTCACTCTCCCATGGCTGTTAAAGTCAGAAAATTATCAAACAATAAAGCAATATAGAAAGTAGAAACAGAAAAACATGTTAGAAAGTGCAATCGACTTTACCTGTATGTACCGGTAAAGATTAGGGATCAGCTGGTCCTCTTCATGGCTCATTCCACTCCTAAAGTGAGTCACACCAACATCAGTCTGTTGACTGTATCGAAGGTCACTCTGTGGAATCAATATGTGTCCCATTGATAACATGCCAAGTCCTCCAATTTCTTTAGGAGTGTAAAAAATGACAGGGGGGAACCTGAAAGCATGGTAGTGTTTTAATAACTTATTATCACCAAAAGGAAGAGAGGCATAAAGAATACGGAGATCAGCTAGAAAAACCATACCGACTAGGCATTTTTGAATTCAATCCAATCTTGATACGAGTTTGAATTTTATTTTCACATTTAACTAGCAGATCTAGAAGCTCTTGCGTATGTACGGTTGCTTCACGGAAGTAAGTCATAAGACCTGATCAACAAAGAAAAAAAATTAAGAGGGAGAAGACCCAATAAATTCAACAAAACAAAAGATCAAACAAAATTCACAAGACCAATATAATAGGCGACATGAAATACCTATTAAAGCAGTATTCCATTTATTGACTATCTTTGTAAATGTTGTTGACCCAGAAGACATGAGAATCTGCCTGACACGATTCTCAAAGACCTTCATGTGCTCATCATCAACCCGTAAGAAAGCAACTGCAGTTCGCTCTTTTGTTTGTTCATTCTGCAAATTCCAAACCCCATCTCTTGTATTGCTAAATGCTTCTTGGGTCATTCTTATTTTAGGAAGTATTCGAACTTCAAAACCACACCTAGACATCAGATATAAAGATACTGCATCAGTCAAACAGTTTCTTCAAGTACATAGCAGGAAAGAAACAATACCACTAACCAGGAAACCTTAAAAACTATCAAAAAAAGTTCGTTGGACAAAGCTATTTTACCTATACAACAAAGTCAAATGTAATCTCGTAATGAAATTTAACAGAACACATTCTGCCACATGGGCAAGACACCAAGCACAGAGCATCACTTTATGTCAATGCACAAAACTAGTAAACCGGTAGACTTATAACATCTAGCGTTATAGCTCCAGATAATCAATGCACATATCATGAATTCCTTGTAATAATGGTTTGGCATAGCTGTCAAGTTAATACATCTCTGAGGTAAAATACAATGGAATTTTCAACATTTTCATTAGAAGAAACCAAAAGCAAAACCTTTGGCCAACCACGAAAATTAATTCAAGCACTAAATGCTGCATACATATAACAAAAACATTAAATAAAGAGGTAATATGAGAAACAAACATGCTAAAAAGCAGGTTGGGATTATCCTTGCTATAGACAGAAACAAAGCTGTTCTCCCATTCCAACGTTGTGATGCTTCTAGGTAGACGATTCTTCATGTCCCAGAAGACACTTCTCCCAAGATTAACTGCAAAGAAAGAAAGAAAACTAGAGACTGAATCTCCAAAGCAGTTTTGTCCAAAAAAATTCAAATCATTTAAGATTCCACAAACCATCATGTTTCATAAGCCTCATTCTTGCATCTCTTGGCCAGCATTTCTTGTTGTTATATCCAACCATGTTTTCATTGTTCGGATCAGGATGCTCAGTAAGATAACGCTGGATTAGGTCTCGTGCCTCGTCATGTGTGAATCTGAATAATATGTGCACCCTATCAATATACCTAGAGTACAGACGAATTGGATGCCTGGTTTCAACTTTTGTGTCCCAGTATGTGATGAAATCATTTCGCATCTGGGGTGGACCGGCAATCTCACTAGCAAGAGTCAATCCAAGAAGCAAGAGATCCAGAACAAGTCCATAATACTGGACAACAAAAGAAGCAAACTGAAGACCACGTATAAGACCATATGAATTCGTGTGACTCATATCTTTGTAAGACAACACCACATTATTCTTTGCAGTTACATAATCTGCAATGTTGTGATCAAGAACCAAACGCAAAAGCCTGCAAAATATAAAGAAATATTATTTATAAATTCCAACAAGGCCAACAAATTCCAACAAGGCCAATGATGAGATGATCAAAATATTTACACTGAACCAACCTGTTTAACATAGTCAAATCAATTTTCTCAAAGAACTTCTCAAATTTTGTCTGAAGCATCACCACACACTGCCCCTCACTTGTGTCCCATATTCCTTGCAAATTGTTTATACCTTGACACCATTTGTAAACCAAAAGCGGGGGTGGCTCAGAATCTGCAGGCTTAATCCAATTAGGAAATAGGTGGCGCTTGTCTCCCTCATACCATAGGTATTGGTCAATGTAAGCATCAGTAATCTTCTCAAGGGGCTCAATTTCATACACTGGAATCAAATAGCTGTACAAATCCATGAACTCTATCCCAACCTGCAAAGAACAGACCATTTTTAAGTTCGAAACCATATATAGAATACAAAGAAGTTCAAAAGCAAAATAAAAGTCATACTGGGCCACCAACTTACTTCTTTGAAGGCACGTTGCGTAAGGAGATGCCGCTTGATCCTTGATAGGGCCTCATGAGGATTATCATAAGCCTGTTCAATTAACCCCAGTTCTTCTCTTTGGAGTTGGTTTAACCTCACAGCTACACTGTAAGATTCCTTCAACCTTTCCAGTGCAAGGATGAGTAGCTTTGTATCATGCTTGTAAGACAAAGGGGGAAATGAAATGGGTGAAAATTTTCTTGATTCCAACCAATGCACAGTTGTGGTATAAATGGCAACGGCTTCTTCTGGAGTGACATATGGCCCATCTTTCAAATAATTGTGCTGTCGTTCCTGCTCAGCTTTTAGCCAGAGGCGTGTCAATCTGCCTAAGTTTTTCCTACAAACGGTTTTATCAACAGTTGCACCTCTTCTGATACGCTCACGATTGTAATGCGCAACATTTGTCCACCAGTCAGCTTTAGATTGACATATCTGAGGATCATATTCTCAATGGGAACTGGCAAACCCGGAACCTAAAGTGTGAATCAGTGAGACAACTAGCACAGGTGACAAAAGTAGCAAGCAAGTCATTCAAAAAAAGGTTTTACCTTCCACGGAATGTTTGCCTTCCAACAGCGCCATGCCTCGCTGAGATGCTGCAATATTGTTCTAGCTTTATTTTGTTTAATGCCCTCTGCAATTTAATTATAAACATACTGTTAGAAGGAATTGCCAACAGGGAAAAAAGGAAGATCGCGAAAGGTAGCAACTAATGACAGTTGATAGTAACCTGGCATGGCATCAAGAACATCATGCATGACAGCAGCTCGAAGTTCCAGATCAAAGTGGCTCTCAACACGTTGCTTGGTAACAGTCTTAGCCACTCCCTTTGAATGTCGACCTTCAAATTGACGTGCAAGCAGATTTCCTAACCACCTTTCTAGAAGAGGCACAATTCCACGAAGGAAAAAGAGCCATACCCTCCACATTGGTGCCCAAAATCCACATCCAGGTCCTTTCCCCACTGGCCCAGTGTTGAAGCGATAATAAATTAAGTGTTTCAAGTCTTTGCACATCCTAATCTGTCTCATGAGCCGGTACTTGTAACGGTACATCCCAGTCAACTGACCAACATGGGAAAAAGTATACTGCAGACCATCTGCCAATTGGAAGGCATCAACATTTCCAAGTCGAAACTGAACATTGGCATCAACTACAAGCTTTGTTAAACGCAGAATCTCCCGACAAAGATGAAAAGCATTGCCAAATCGTGACTTCTTGCGCTCTTTTGTGGTGAGAGTCTTCACAGGTTTCAAGTTGAAGTTGTAATCCAGGTGAAGGTAGTTCAAATTTTTCCTATGTATCAAAAGGTTCAGCATGTTGTACCCTTGCTTGCAAACTTGTAGACCTGCTTCAACCCAATCAAGCTCTGTCGTTTGAAAAAACTTGGTCGCCTGGAGAGACCGAAACAAGTGCTTCTTCTTCTGAGCCTTTGGTGGTCTGTGATGCAGCTCATTCAGCACGAAGCATTTCAACAGTTTCTGATAGCTTACTCGCACTTTAACAGGATAAGATGGAGGACAGTGCTCCTTGTACCAGTCTGACACAAGTGGTATATCTTCAGCACGTCGCATCCGACCAGATCTCATATTAAAAGGGCGTGGAGCAAATAAAAGAGAAATCCCAGCAGCAGTAGTATCAGTGTAAAGCTGTGTGTCACTCAGCAAAGGTTCCACCCCTTCAGGCAAGACAAAATCATCTTCGTCCTCGTCATCATAAATTTTATTTTCTCGTCGCTCCTTGTTTGTGGTAGTTATGGGGTGTATCAAAGGATCATAATAGAATGCCGGTAAATCAGGGTCTTCTGTTTTAATGTACATGACCATGGGAGTATGATACACACAAAGCTTTACTTTCCTGGGCCTATTGTTATAAAGATGAGGGAAAGCAATTCGATACTCTGTCCTAAGAGGTGACCGGATAATGAGTTTGTTTATGTCATTAAATTCATTCCAGTCCTCATCCCCTTTCTCCATATCACGATATAATGGTTCAAACTTAGGACCACCTGAAAATATGCACAGCTGGATGAGAAAGCGTTCAAGCAGCATAAAGAAAAAATAGCAAAAGAAACCAACTCAACACCATAAACTTATCAAAATCAAAGAAATCTGATTCCAGACCTACAACCAGGCATAACGGAAGCAATGGCATGCCATCATCGCAACAAATTTCCATTCCAGTATTTTTCCACCCATTTAAAAAACAAAGAAAAAAGGAGACTGAAATTAGAGATGTCAATACATATTATAGTACTAGTAAATGCAAGCAGCATACAAGTGAAAGGTTCTAGAAAACTACTTCAATCACTAAATATATAATAACTGAATCACAATCAACTGTGTGTCTCCACACCCCAACAGCCAAACTTTGCAAATTTCAGATCATTCATGGACATGGGAAAAAGAAGTTTAGTATAGATGGCAGGAAACTTACCAGGTATGCACATGTTTAATGCTTTAGCTGTGAAGAATGACTCCATGTCAAACAAGTAAAAATAATTACGGTCAATCAAATCAGAAAGAAGTTGTCCAGCAAGCCGGTGCAAAGTGGCCATAATTGGAAGAGAAAGATGCCATTTCCTGTAACTCGGACCATTGATAAGCTTTGTTTTTACAAGAGGCTTATGGTCATAAAACCAAGCGTATACAGCAGAATCTTCTTCTTCATCCAGCTCTAACTGAATCGGCTCTAGAGGATCAACATCTAACAGATTATCAGCATAGTCTAATGGAGGCTCCTCATCATCAAATGGTGGAAACCGCATTCTCTTGAAATGACGACGATCTCTTTTCTCCCTTCGTATCATGATCCACATTGTACCCCACTGTCGAAATAAAAGATAAGTCGATCAATAACAACAAAGGTAGCTACTTCCAAGAATAATTCAACTCAGATAGAACTTAATTTGGCGTCGAATTGTTGTAAGAGGAGAAGGTAATGAGCATACCTGTGCTAAATAGATTGGTTCAACAACCCACGGTATTTCATTCACAAACGTTATTGCTCCTGTTATATGGTACAAAACCTTCACATCTCGAACCTGTTCCCAAGGCATTGGCATATTCTCAAGGAGCTTGTAAACTGCATGAGGAATGAATTTAAGGGCTCCAAGATACACACGCTTATCATGGCAATATTTTTTTGAGGACATGTCCCCATGGTCTCTATCAGAAATAAAACAAAACTAACCATGAATATCTTGCCAATGAAGTGTATACTATCAAAACATCGAACTACAAAGTAATCATAGAAAAGGACTCTATGTATTTTGGAAACGCAACCAAGAGTAGCATGCCTTCAACAAAGTTAAAAAAGAATTATGTAAATACGGTTACAGGTCATACTAGTAAGGGTAAAATTATTCAAAATCAAGAAAAAAAATCCTAGATAAAATGTCTCTATATTTTGCAATTTATTTCCATGCAAATTTCTCGCGTACAAAAATTGCAAAAATAAAAGCACTTAAGTGAAAATTTCTAACTTAGAACATAAATACATAGATAATCCTGCAGAATACTCTAAATATTAAAATATATAACAAAAAAATGATCAATGAGAGAACTAATAACTAACTTTACAAGATCCCATGACCGACCTAACCAGTTTAGCAATTCTCGAAATCGGTAAGACCTAGTGTTAACAATCTTTAATATCTTAAAAAAACAATAATGATGAGGAAAATGAACAAAACATGATAGATCAAATCTCACTAAACTATCTTTAAAACCATGTAACAATATATATTACCTGATAATCTTCCTGACGTGCTCAGGAGGCATATCCTCCTTCTGCGTCTCGACAAAACCAAATTTCCTCTTATCCCCATACCGTTTAGAGTTAAGCTGCATCCATTTCCGAGCCTTCTCCTCCAGCTTCGCCTCTGCTTCCTGCGGAGTCATATGCGGAGCTAGAACTGTTTACGAAGGCTGGGCAGCTGGAGGCGGTGGGATGGTGAATCCCCCGGTCCCCGGCGGCGCTATCTGAGCGTTGTTATTATTGTTGTTCCACATGACAACTTTGGCCGATCAATATATACTCTAACGACCCAAATGCAAGCTTGAAAGAATAAACCGAAGAGGATTTCGAACTTCGTTCGATGAAAATGATTTTGAAATTAGGGTTTTGGAGGGCTGGCGTTTGGGTTTATCTTACTTTTCCTCCTCCCTCTGCAAAGAGAGTGAAATTTTTTGGAGCAAAAATGGAGGGATCGTTCGGCTTTTATAATTTTAGTGTTAAAACAAGTGGCGGTGACAGTGAGGCACGTGATGGATTGTGAGCCACTATGGCCCTCTATATGGGAAACCGACTAAAAACTTCGATGTGGGCCAATTAGGCTCTTATTTTATTGGGCTAAAAGCCCTTTTCAAGGTAACATGATTAGTTGACTTGTGCCTTTAAAAGGCCCGATCTCTTAGGCTTTAGGCTCTTAAATCTATAAATTGAGTTGTGACTTATAATCGACTCTCAACTTTACTAAATACTTTTAATAAATTGATAAAAATGAAACAAGATTTGAACTCTAAACCGAATAAACTATAATATTTTTTTTATTTTACTATTTCATCCAACACAATATTTAATTTTTATTCCAATATATTACAATTTTATTTTCACTCAGATTGTGAAATTATGATAATCTAATTTGAATTTATTTATTTAATTAAGAAATCTCACTATTTTTATTTATTAATAAGTTTAAAATATATGAAGTATCTAAACTTGGTAATTTGTACTTACTTAATATTTAAATTTTTTTATTTGATTTAATTGACACTTAAATTTAAAAACTGTAAGTCAACTTTATACATTTATAAGTATCTGACTAACTCTATTAAAATACTCTAACTTGGTATTGAGAACTAATAGTATAGTGACATTTGACAATCTCATGTTGACACATTATAAAATAATAATAATAATAATTTATTTAAAATTTCTTTTATTTCTTTTGTTAAGTGAAACATAATAGTTAATATATAAAATAATTTAATGATTATAATAATTCATATAATAAATTTTATTTATATTATTTAATTAAATTCATTTAATCAAATATTTTAGTAAAATTAAAATTCTCATTTATAAATGCGATAAATGTTTTAAATAATAAAAAAAATTTTAATGACAAATCATGCCATATCATATCATATATATATAATATATAACAAGGTATGTACCTTATATTTGAAGTGGCACCCTCTCAATTTTCTACATTTAATTTACATAAAAACAACATTTTTTTTAAATAATATAAATAAAATTTATTACAAAATAGCTTTAAAATCAATTTTTTGGTGATTAATTTTAAAATTTATTACCATTTCTTAATAAAATTTATTACAAAATAGTCTTAAAATTTTGAATCTAATAAGTTGTAACTCATTTATAAAATTTAAATAATTTATGCACACAATAAATTTCAATATAAATTTATCTAAAATTTAAAAAATATAAAATGTAAAAAACCATTAAAAAATATTTACTACCATATTAAAATATAACTAAATTTATTAAATTTGTAAAACAATAAGTTACAAAAATTATTACATAATTTTAAAAAATGAATAATATTATTTATACATGCGATAATATTATTTAAACTATAACTTTGTATACAATAATAATTAAACAAAAAATTTAAATATTTAATTAGATAAAAACTTAATAAAGTAAATATTTTATCTTAAATATTTATGGTTCTTAACTTAAGTATTTATTATTTAAGTTTTTTTTAATTTAGTTAGATATCTAATTAAATAAAATTATAAATTAAATAATTTATTTTACATATAAAATTATCTCCTTTACATTTTTTTTAGATAAAACTATTTTAACATTAATATATGTTATTTTTAATAATCACAAATCTATTAAAATTATAATTTATTTTTTAGATAAAACTATTTTAATATTAATAAATTTTTTTAATAATCACAACCTATTAAAATTATAATTTAAAATTTAAAGTATAATTATCTTTAAATGTTAATTACTTGTGAATAACTCTATAAATATGGCAATAATAATTCTTGTTTAGAGACTATCACTTTTTACCTTATAGCTTTCATTGACGGAAAAAAGAAAAACTTGCTATAGGTTTTAAATGTTAAACAAGGCTAGAGGATTTAGGAATTAAAATAGAAAGAGGAGATTATTGCTAGATTCGACAGATTTTCTTCAATATAAGAGAAATAATTTATGATCATTATGCAAGCTTTATTTGCACATTGACACTTTTTGAAGTTTTAGTCAATTATTGCAAATTATGACCATGTTTATTGCAAATTTAAACATTTGAAAAAATATTCCCCTAATAACATGTTGCCAATGATGGAGGAGATGAATTGAAGTTTCATTATAAGTACAGATTCAATACCTCACACGCCAATAAACTATGAACTTATTATCATACACAATTAAAGAGAAATGAAATTATCTCAACAAAAATGATGATTGATTTTAAGTAAATTTGAAAAGTTGAAAGAAAAAATAATTTATAATAGAATTTATCTGCTTCTAAAGATTGGAGCGTAAGTAAAAGCATGTAATGTGTATTTATTTTTTTCTACAATGTTCTCCGGCTTACTTTTTAAGTTTATTTTTGAAATATTATTTATAAATATTATAAAAAATATTAATATTATAATTTTTTTAGGTAGATAAATTATATAAAAAATATTTGATAATATTGTATGACACAGTAAATAATTTTTAAATCATATTATACTTTGTACATAAATTTTATATTGTTTAATGCAATCATTTTCATATTAAATGCATTTAGTTTTATTAACATTTATCAGATAATCTAAAATGAATGTAAAATCCCTATATATTTATTAAGAAATCATGCATTTAAAGTAATTTACCGATCATTTAAATTATTTTAAGTAATTTATTTCATTATCTAATGAGATAACGTCATATTTTATAGACAAACTTTATCAAATCTTTATTTCATTTATCAATGTATTTTTATGAACTTTGAAAAAATATATTTTAGTACATGTGTTTTTACATCATTTATCAATGTGGTACTTCTAATTAACAATGTTAATTTGTCAAAAAAAAAATCAGATAATGCAATGACCTCAAATTAAAAATTCCAATTTTTTTAAAATTTTATTGAAAAAAGCTAGATTGAAATTAAAAAGGAAATAACAATCCCTTCATTTCTAAAATGCTTTGGAATTATTTGATTTTTTTAATATTCCCTTTTTATATTTTGAAAACAAGTAATTATTATTAGTTAAAAATTTCACGAGCAGACATGTAGAATGGATTAAACATTTCATAGATTGAATTGAAACGTTAAATTTTACAAATCATAAAACATTCAATTGTTTATTTTATTTTTGGTATGTTTTATGTCTATTTTACTGTCCATGTTTGAGATTTGAAACGTTAAATTTTACAAATCATAAAACATTCAATAGATTCTTTTATTTTTTGTATATTTCATGTCCGTTTTACGGTCAATATTTGAGATTCACAGTTGTCCCTCTCAATAATGTCATCTCCAAAGTTTGAACCTGAGTTCTTCCATTAGAAGTATAATGTTGTCAATTATTTCTATTGTTACTTATTATTTCTTACAAATTTTGATTTATAAGTTTATACCATATTATTTTAAGCATTTTTAATATATATTCAGCTTATGTAATTATATAGGATAATTTAATATATTGTATTTGTAAAATAACATATTGAGCTATAAAATCTATAAAAAGAATTAGAAAACAAATTAAAGTTATTCATTTATATTGATTATAAAATTTATAAACAATTATATAATAAGTTTAATATAATTTAATCATACAATCAAAATTGTATATCACACTGGTAAAAAACTAGTATATATAATATAATAAGATACATAAGTTCTATATTTGTGTTCTTATATTTAAATTTTTATTATTTTTAAAGATAAATTTGATAGTTAAGTGTAATATTTTAAATTTTAAATTTAAATTTTAAAAATTATATTTTTAAGTTAAAGTTAAATATTTATATTTTTTTATTTATTTAAAAATTGGACTATGAAACCCAAAAATATTTTGTATAACATCAAACCCACGTTTATTAAAAAAATATTTAAC
Organism: Gossypium hirsutum; assembly: GCF_007990345.1. NCBI lineage: Eukaryota > Viridiplantae > Streptophyta > Magnoliopsida > Malvales > Malvaceae > Gossypium > Gossypium hirsutum. Next base: position 11,906,644 of record NC_053428.1, on the reverse strand, counting down.
TTCTTAAAAAATGTAACTTCAAATATTATAAATATTAAAAATAAAATAAAATAAAAGTAGTTAATTAAAATTCTTTAAATAATAATTTAAAATAAAAATAGTGTTAAAATATACTTAATAGTTAAAAACATATTTAAAAGCTTAAGATATTGTTAATAAATTAAAAATCTTTTAACTTTTACGTGATTTTTAATGAATTTTTTACACTATTATAGTTTTAAATTTAAAATTAAAAAACTTAACAAATAAGTATAACATATTTTTATAAATGCAAACAATTAATCTATGCGCACAAATTTTTTGAAATTTTATGTGATTAGAATTAAAAATATTTTAAAATTTTTAAGTACTAATATGAACATGCATACATGGTTATTGTATAAAATTAAAAGGAATAAAAATATATATTCTACGTTTTTTTTTAATGCAGATAACTTTATTAATTGTGTATAATTGTGTTAAATACGGTAAAATTTTGAGATTAATTTTTAATTTTTGAATTTATTTCGCAATTTGTTTTTTATATAAAAATATATTTTAACTAATAAATAAAAATTAATTTTATTATAATTTATGCAAAATGAATTTTGTATTCTAATATGATTCATGGATTTTATTATTATTATTGTAATTGTGATTTATTATCGATTTCATGGATTTTATATTTACATTTATGCCAGTAATATATTTAGAATATTCAAATAATTTTATTCTATTTGTAATTCATGAAATTTATATTAATATTTAAAGGTTTGAGTTTTAATTTTTTTTTTAAACATTTAGTATAAATAGGTTTCATAAATAAAAATTTAATAGAATTCATAAACACACTTTCATCCATGTTTAATTTAGGAAATTGTATAATAATAATTTAAGACAATATTTTTATCAAATGAATTAAATTTGTTTATAATATTAATCATAAAAATAAATTTAATATATTTTAATTAATACGTATAACCAAACCCATACACCACTATATAAGAAACTAGTTAAATAATATAATAATATGAACAGTAAAAGATACATTAATCGATTAAAAAATTTTTCCAAACTCTTTCTTTATATGTTACTAGTTCACATGTCACGAATATTGCACGTGATTTTTCTTCTTTATTTTCAAAATTTAATAAATAATGTGTTTTTAGTAAAATTAATATTTTTATTTATAATTGTGATAGATCTCTTAAATAATAAAAATATTTAAAATGAAAAATTCAGTAAAATGTAAATGTGATAAATCTTTGGAATAGTAAAAAATTTTAAATGACAAATTCAATAATATAACAATATGAACAATATAATCAAATAATTACTACCAAAATTAAGATGATAAAATATAAATATAGATAAAACTCACAAAATGATAAAAAACTTAAATACTAAAATCAAAATACGAAATATTTTATTTGGAGGGAAATCAAATATTCACCTTTCCTCTATTTTTTTATAGATGATTTTTGAACATTTTAAACAATTTTACATAGCATTTTACGTTTTTATGTCAGTATTTTCATCTATAAATAACCCAAAAACTTTCAACATTTTTCCTCAAGCTCTTAGAGGTTTTTTTATTCAAAAAACACCTTGATAATAAAATGTTAAAACAAAACTCGATATCTATATGAGTGTTGAGGTTTAGAGTTAGGCTTCTAAATAGTCTTCTCCTGTAGTTAGAAATTTATACTAAATTTTACACCTAAAAACATGAATTCTTGAAAAAAGAATTCGGAAGATAATTTAAAAATAATAAAGCATTTAAAAAATGTTAAAATCTAAAAACAAACGTTTTTTTTTTACTTGTTAAATCAATTTCAAAATTATACTATAAAGTAGATCGTATTATTTTATCCTACTCAAAATTTATTTTTCGGTAAAATCAATAACCGAAGAGTAGGTGTATTGTACTTCAAACTCAAATTTGTTGAACACGCGCTCATCTTAGCTACAGTAAATATAATGCAAACACTTGTAGAAGCGCGAGTAAACGTCAGGCTCCCAACCAGAGAGTTGAGTGAAAATTCCAAATTTACAAATAAAACAAAATAAAAACATCCCGTTTAACGGTCAATTCTCAAAAAACGAATTTGCAGCGAACCAAAAATATATACCAGAAACGAACTCTCCGCTTCTGCTTCCGCTTCTTTCTCACTTCTGCATCGCTCGTCGAGGTTCATATAAAAAGAAAATTAAGAATAAAGAAGAGAAAATCCTAAGGGTAAAACTCCAGAGCTGGATTACGTATGGAAATCTATGAGGAGAATGCTATCAGTACTCGTAGCTATAACTTACGGGTTTTGAATTTGCGGGAGAGGGGGCGTTTAGGTTCGCTCAAATTTAACAGAGTCAGAAGCGGTGGTGGCGACGACGAGGACGATGCTCTCGTTGAACGGCAGTTGTTGTATAGGAAGCTTCCTGATCAGCATCTTCTCAACCTCTCTGTTCTAAAGCTCGACGGTTCTCTTTTTGGTAAAACTCCAGCGGTTCTCTCTTTTTGTGGTGCTTTTGCTTTTTGTTTTTATTAGCAATTGTTATAATTTTCTTAATTGCTGAAACAAAAGTGAAAAAGAAAAGTTGAGGTGAGATGAAAAGATATAATGAATCCCTTTTGTTGGTGAAATTTCTTTCTAGCCTTTTGCATCTTAAAACCGAAAGAAAATACAACTTCTCTCTATTTTTAAAGTAAAAAGGATTAATCAATCCTGTGATTTTGTTCTATAATCTCGTTGTAAAATAATATATAAATTTTTTTGGAGAATTGATTTACTGAATTTAAGTTTTAACGAACCAAAAGAATCACTAGATTAGGATTAGTTCAAGAAAAATAAAAAAATATCTGAAATTGATAATTACAGTTCTCTTGTTTATTATTCTTGAAAGAGTTTTTTCGATTATGCAGATGTTAACATAGGAAGGAATGCTACAGTTGCAGAGCTGAAGGTAGCAATAGAGGAGCTTTTTACAGAAATGGCAGGGGAAACTCAAGGCTGTATTTCATGGTATTTACTTGTTTAAACCGGTTGATGGACTTTTACATTATGATTGATTGCTATGCTTTTGATTTTATTTAATATAATTTTGGGATCAAACTAGGGCACATGTTTGGGGGCAGTTTTGCTTGGCTTATGAAGGTCAGAAGCTGGTTAACAACAAGGCTTGCATTAAAAATTTTGGGATCAAAGATGGTGATCAGGTTTTGTTTTCCGTACTTGATAGTTTTTGTGAAACTTTTGAATTATATTATTTTACCATTATATTTTTATAAATTAATGTAAAATTTTAAAAAATATGCATGAATAATCTTCTAGATATGGGCATTTATCTTTCTCCTTTTTTTTTCTTTCGTTGCCATTTTATTTTCATGCATTAACATGAAAATTTTACTATTTTTCTTCTCTCTCTCTCTCTCTCTCGTTTTATTTAAATTTCTTTTCCTTTCAAAAATCTTTTTCTTGTCTATAAGCCCTTACATTTTTTGTTCATTGAATTTGATTTTGACTTCATCAGACCGTAATACGTAGTTTGTTTGTTTTCTATCTTTCCCTCAATTTCTTTTTTACTACCTGATGTTGGTAATCCGGTGCAAACAGCTTGAATTTATCAGGCACATGTCGATGAACCAATCACCAATAAAAAGACGTGTAAAACATCACGGTGTTCCCTGCAAATGGTACGCAATCTAATGAACTTTTCTCTATCCTTTAATCCTCAATAGTAATGAGCAATGCAATTTATACTTGGGGTGACCCATGTTCATTTAATCAAACGTTTCATGGTGGTGCTTACTAACAAGTAAAAACCAATTGCTCTGCGTTTAGCTTTTCACCAAGATCGAGTCACAATCAAGAGAGACAAGAGAATCCTGTGAACCATCATAAAGAGGAGGATGAAGATCAAGATTATTACCACGATGAAGAGCATGCAATGTCCCTGCCGGAGTTCAAGTTTGCTCACTTCTTGAGACGATGGCTCTCGCACACCAGATCGCAGAGTGCTTCTCGAAGGAGGTTGGAAGGCCGGAACCATTCTTCGAGGTTCAATCTGCACCTTTGAGGAGCCTCTGATCATCCACCACTCGTAAAAACAAAAAAGCAAAGGCTTTTGCACTGCATTGTGCCATTGGTCTGAAATATTGTTTGTTGGTGTTCAATATCAGTGAACTTGGATTTTAGTGTAGAGTCAATTGCTCACTTACCAGTACTAGTTTAAATGTAATTGTTTGCATACCATGATATGGGCAGCCAATTTCCGATGCCAATCTCTCGTGTGTGTGTGTGCTTTTTCATTGCTGGGCTCGCAGTTGAACTTGTTAGTCAAAATCATTTTTCATGGATCAATGATTAAGAACTGATTCAAATAGGTTTTACAATTAAAGAAGAAGAAATGGGCAAGGTATGCAGTTTTCTGAGAATTCCTATAACATGTAATGCATAAATTGTAAAGCTTGAAATGCAAAACTTGAAGTGAAGGAAGTTCAAGAGCCAACACCTTCTTACAATTAAGTGAAGGAAGCTTGTTAAGGTGGAGATTTTGAATCTTTAATATCAAAGTCGGAGTTTTTACTATTTGGAATTGCGATACTTGAATATTCAATTTCTTCATTCTACAATAAAGTCAAATTATATATGTTTTTAAAATTCTTTTATTTTGGCCAACACACATCTTCTGATATTAAACAAGGAAAATAATTTGGTTATAAATTTTTATGTCTAGATTTTTTAATTTGTATTAAAGATTAAATCCACTCTTCAAATTTTAGATAGGGTGTGTTAAAATAAAATTTTTTATATAATGTCTAATTTTAATCTCTTTTTAATCTTTAAATTAAACAAAAAAACATATTTAATGTCGTCAAATCTATATTCCTGATCTCTAAAAATAAATATTAAATACAGAAACTTAAAAAAAAAACAAAGAGCACCTAACCTAACATCTATATTATTAATAGAACATTTGATTGAATTAGTGTTACCTTCAATCGGGTCACTAACTTGAATAGAAAGTTACGAGAATATCCTTTTATAATTAAAATAAGTAATATTATTTGACGGTATTTTAGTCTCTTCACTTAAAAAAACCAATAAAAATATGCATATAATTGAATTTGAACCTATATTAATTTCATTAGTAAAACCTTTAATTTACCAATAAACTAAAACCTTATTTTAATATGCTTATACATTTTAATTTTATTATGCACATTTTATTACCTCCATAAATGATATATCTGTACTATTAATAAAACTCCTAATTAAGTCTATACTATTAATAAAACATTTGACTAAATTAATGTCACCATCAACAAACTCACCAATTTGATTAGGAAGTTACGAGAATATCATTTTTTAATTAAGATATTACAACAAAGTTCTTTTAATCTTTTTACTTAAAAAACCAATAAAAATATATTCATATAGTGAAATTTAAATCCATGCCATTTGTATTAGTAAAATCTTTAATTTATCACTCAACTAAAGTTTTATTTTGATATGTTATACATTTTAGTTTTAGTATGCACACTTTATTACTTCCATCAGTCATGTATATATATTAATAATGTATTTAATTGAGTTGATGTCACAAATTAACACGACATCGACTCAAGATTGATGATAACACAATAATAAATAATTTAATATAAAATTTTTATTTTAATAATATACACATTTCATATATTATTATTGAAATCATACGTTTCATTTTTACAAAAACTTCAAATGTTATTTCATATAAATATTCAGAAATTGCCTGATTTATATAACTATTTAAACAACATTAAGTTATTCTATTAATTCTTTTTTTATACATATTCTACTAATCTACTAATAATTAAATTGCTTGATTTCTCAGATTGAATCGATAAAGCCTACTTCTAGTCTTCCTTGGACCAAATATCTAACAACAAAACTGATAAAAAAAAGTTTACTTCTTCTTCTTTCAAGGATTTTTCAGTTTTGCGTTCGTTCACCATTGAAGAAACCGTAAAGAGAGGAGGAGGAAATGCAGGGAACAGTGTTTAAAGCTCTGCTGTAAGCTTCTTTTTACGTTTAACATTATTCTTCTTTGTCTCGTTTCTTTTAACTGTATATCCCATTCGCCCATGCAAAGCTCGGGAGGTAATAAATCAACCAAGCCCCTCTCTCAAGAAGTTGAAATAGAACCCAAAAGTTTATTTTTCTGTTCTTCACTTGGAAGGAAAATCAATATGAAAGAAATCTCTTGTTTTATTGTCAAAAAAAAGAGAAAAAAAGAAAAAATGGAAATGAAATGAACCGTTGAATCTGTTCTGTTAAATCCTTATGGTTTTAGTATGTTGTTTCTTGATAGAAATATGTTTGATGCATTGAACATGGGTTAATTAGTTTGGAAAAGAAGCAAAGTGTTAAATACAACTATTTTGGGTGGCGTCTACCAACATTTTCTCTTGTCATTTTAACATCCAAATTCAAGATATCCAAAAGGAAAGTTGGTTGTTGTTCTTTTCCTTTTTTCCCAGGAGATCCTGTGAAGAGAATGATGAGGAAGAGCAAAAGGAAATAGGAAAGAAACACAAGAAAAAAGAATCTGGAAGAGTGATTGATGAGATAATTGATAAATTCCAGTGCATGAACATTGTCAAGCGTGAAGCAAATCAGAGAGGTAAATGAGGATGAATTTTCTCAATTTCTGTTTGTTTGTTTGTTCCTAAATACTAAGAAAATATAACTTTTATGTCAAGTAACCAAGGATTAGCTTAGTTCAATACTAAGTCCGTTCACCTCCATGGCCGGTAAGTCGCCTTGGTGGCTGCTTTACAGTGCTAATCTCGAATGCACGTCCCTACGGGGTATGGCATATCTTATCTTGGCGTTTGGGGACTTAGCAACCTATCAGCCTCAGATTTCCTTGGACCATAATGAAGGTTGTCCGTCTTGTAGAAAACCAGGATGGCTTATGTTGATATTACTTGTTAGACTCTGATTTCAATATACCATATTATTTCTGACGCGAAAGGCCAAATTGTTGTTTTCATTGATGCATTCTTTATTTTGCTATTTGGTAGATTGTAGCAATGAGCAGCATGAACTCCTTACACCCCAGAAGAGAAGAAAAGCCAGGTTCAGAAATCATGACGTTCCAGGTTATCATTAGTAAGCTACAAAGCTATAGCAAGTAAAATAGGCAACGTGCTTTACATGGAATGGGTTAGGGCAATGCATTTTAAAGCTTTTTGATACACTTTGTATGCAAAAGCTCTCACAGTGAAATGGTTATTCCATGAAGGGCTCCACAGGGAAAAGCATGGTCTTTGGAGGCAAGAGCAGAAGACCAGAGCAGCCAAGATAGAGAAACAGCTCAAAGCACGAAGGGAACTCGAGGCACTGATTGAGGAACAGTTGAACAGGTTCCATGCACATTACAACCAGGCTATGGTCCCAAGTCATCTGGAGGATGTGTCAAAACTCCTTAGGCCGCAATGGGCAGCTCCACAAGAGTTGGCCTCACTTTCCTGGCTTGGTGACTGGAGACCTTCTGCTATTCTGGAACTCTTGCATGGCCTGGCTCCTTTGTCTTTCATATCAGACTCAACTGCTAGTGCTATGCAGCCAGCCATATCTCAGTTTATCCACGAGCTGCGTATTGAGGAGGCAGTAATAGATGAGGAAATGGCAGAGATTCAAGCTACATGTGTTCTCTACCTTCCCTTTGCTCCAGTGAACAGCAGCAAATCAGGGGGTTCTGCCTCCCGTGGTATTCAATCCGAGTTCCTGAAGATTGTTCGGGTCATCACCAAGGCTCAAAAGCTCAGGTTCATTCCTTCATACTTAATTACAAATATAAAAGATCTAACCTATCCACCACACCACATAATTTTTTTATTTTAATAGTTAAATATACCATTATAGAGAAATAACTACAAGGTTTTTTCAAATAGTTTCAGAAATTATGTATAATTGACTGCTATTTGGAAACTTGTACAACAGGTTCAAGGCATTAGAGCTGGTGGTCAAGAAGTTATTGAACCAAACTGAAGCAGCAGAATTCCTGGTGGCCTTCTCAGGAATTCAAGATGCTATCCACCAGTTTGCTGAGGAAAAGAGGTTGCGGAAAGGACCGGTCACCGTGTCTGTTAAATCTCATGATGTAGCCGAGACATCAAAGCAGCCAAAGATCCTCATAGATGACAGAATCAGTCATTTATTAAAGACTAGTGATAGCTCAGAATATGGCCAAGGAATTCAATATGCCCTCAGCGAGTTTGAAGAGCTGCAAGGGTTGCAAAAGGGGTCTGTTACTCAGTCTGCCAGGTTTCAAGATGTAGTTGAGACTTCAAATCAACCAAAGATCCCCTTAGAACACAGAACCAGTTCATGGGACAATTTATCAAAGACTAGTGATAGTTTGGAACATGGCCAAGGAATTCAATATGCCCTCTGTGAGTTCGAAGAGCAGCAAGCGTTGCGAAAGGGACCTGTTACTCAGTCTGTCAGGTCTCAGGATGTAGTTGAGACTTCAAATCAGCCAAAGATCCCCTTAGAAGACAGAATGGGTTTATGGGACAATTTGTGCCAGTTGTTAGAACAAGATAGTAGTGGAGAAAGAATTATAGATGATATCAACGAACCGGCTGGTCTGCCTATCGAGTCTTGGGATGTAGTTGAAACTTCAAAGCAGCCAATGATCCACTCAGAAGACAGGATCGGTTTGTGGGAGGAGTTCAGCAAGATGGTAGGAGATATGAAAAGTTGCCAAGGAATTCCACGACAACTTTAATGCATGTAAAACTTTGGCTGAATAAGAAGTTGAATTTGTCCTCGGATTCAGGAATTAGTGATCAGACCATATAAAACTGTTTTTGTGTTTCCCACGCACTTGAAAAAAAGATTATATTAAAGCAAATATTCATTTTGCTTCAAGTATTTATGTCCAGCATGTATTCAGATATGGTGTATACATATGGTTCAAAATTCTTGAAAAAACTATAAATTTAAATATGTTTATGTCAGAGTCGCACTTACATTCAACACATTGGAGTTGGAATTACATATTTCTTACCTGCGGAAAGTGTTGGGATGTATTGCTAACAAGTTTCAGAAAGGGTTTTAAGATTTTAAGCAATATATCTGAGGTAAAACCAAGTTAGAAGTCTGTATTAATCCATCAGCATTGAAATTTTGAAGTAATTGAGGATATAACTAATGCTATCCTAATCAATCATCAATGAGGATGAAAAGAAAAAAAAAGTTAAAAAAAAAAAGTTCGGAATGGTAAGGAATCAAATCAAACAAAGAAGCAGCCATGAAAGCAAGCCGACTTGTAAATGGAAATGAGAAAAGTAACTGTAAAGTCAACGTGTTCCTTTATGAACCGTGTTAATAAGGTGGTGTGAGAATCAGCAGTCAAGTAATGTAAGGTTAAATCATGGGCCAAACACATTGCATCCCTCAACTTTTGACCTTTTTAAACATTGAAATCCGCCCCTCCCTTTTATTTTTATCAATGTGAAACATCACAAATCAAAGATCTTGTTAACCAAAGGAGTCCCAGTCATAAAATCACAAGAAAAGTCCTAAAGAAAATCTTAAAGATACACCATGATTTCCATCCCTTTGCTTCTGGAAAAGCATCTACATATATGAAAAAAAGAAAGGTTTTTTGTAAAGCAAACAATCTTTTATTTCAACACTCTTTTTAACATTTCAGGGGACATAATTATGATGGATTAAGATCCACCAAGTAAAAAAAGAAAATACTAATGTAATATGTATTTCTCTCCATGTTTCTATTTTTTCTTAAAATATTTACGTCCAACGCATATTTAAACAAATTGAAAATTATATTAATATTAAATCAATAATAACTCGTTGAATGAATACATTACAGTTGAATATGAAATAACCAATCATTTAAGCAGGGAACATACAAAAGTGCTCTCCTCTTTAACAAGAGGCAATATAAACCACATGTTGATTTGGTGGATATGAAGTTACTGAAAGTGGGATGATGAACTAAATCATGCTGTACTCTGCCCATCTATTAACAGCCCCACCCACTCCATTACTTCTTCATTTTAAATCACTATATAAAACATAAGATAATAAAAATTTATTAATATTCTCAGTACATGCATCCTATTTCATTTTAGCAAACAGAGCTGAGGCAAGAAAATTAGTGACTTTTTTTCTTTATTTTATTTGGTAAAATTTTAGAGCAAAAATTAAGCAGGAAAAGATAAACAAAACAACACTGATATATGCTCTTCTATTTCAACTTTAACACAAAAGAACAGCATCTATAACAACCAAACTAGAGAGATCCTCTCCCCTTTAAATCTCTTCAATTTTTTTTTTATATCTTTCAGTTTAAGATAAATATCAGATATGAATATATATACATATAAGCATATTTACTTTTTTAAGAAATTTTTTCGTATATTTAAAACATCATAAGTAATGCAATTTTTTTTGTTTTGTTTTGTAAAATGGTATGGTACCGTCCTCACCACTGTAAGTGGTTTGAATAAATGTACCAGCCGACCCGAACATCCCAATAATGGAATCGTTTGATAAAAAAGTATGAGAATCCAGGAACAGTTTTGGTTTGTATTGCAACATGCAAGCAAATATTGCATTGCATGTAATGTAAACAAGATCTACCCAGTGCTGTACTGCTTAGATTTGGTGTCGCTCTCCCCTATTTTGTCTTGTGAACACAGTCTCCAATTGTAACTTTAATTATATTCAACAACATCAAATTTGCATGAGGATGTCGTGAAAGACACTGTTAATTTTATCAACATTTGTCCCCCCCATTTCACCTTTTATTTTTGTCTTAAAAGAATATCTGCCAAAAGAATTGTTTTTAAGGTTGAAAAACCAGGCATAAACTTTGAATTTATTGAGTGTCACTTAGGGTGATTGCATATATATATTATTTTAATTAAACTAGGGTTTAAAATATCAATTGAATCAAAATTAACTTCATGCTCTCTATAACATTGAATTGAAATCAGTGGAGAAACAAAATGTCCTACTTTTAAATACTATGACTTGACAACAATATTTATCTAAAAAAATACCACATTTGCTGTGAAAATAGTTTTTTCCAACACCAACCTATTTATATATTTGTAAGACGAATTAATGAATCATTTGGTGATTATTACATTCTTACCAACCGCATGCACCCGACCAAAAACTATGAACAAAGTCTCTTCTATAAATCTTTCGGACAAATTTATAAAAGCATTGACATTTCAACTAATACAACTTTTTTATTCTATCTATTTTTGGGTTTTTTTCTTTTCTTTTAAAGGAATTTTGGGTAAACTACATTCGTACTTTCTTTATATATATAGTCTCAAACTTTTGAATAGTTTTGTTAGAGTTCATAGCCTTTTGAAATAATTCTGTTTTGGCCCTTAATCTTTATGTTGTAGTTTATGTGGAATATCATTTAGATGTATCTATATATATGACATGATGGAAGTTTTTTCAATTGTTAATGAAAAATATATCAGCACTTTAAAAGATTTAAAACTTCAAATGAAATGATTAAAATATTAGAAATTATAGTTGTTAAATAAATCTAAATAAAACTCTTAAATATACTAAAATTCTAATTAATCTAAGTAAGAAGTAGTTTTAAATTAAAATATTTTTTTGACATAAAATTCTTAAATAATTTAAAATACTTAATAGTTATAAAAAAATCCGGAATAAAAAAAACCGATAAATACAATATTTGACTCATATATAATAAAAATTAATCCTAAAACCCGAGCACAATTTATTTAAACTCGAAATCTATTGATTCAAAGTGCGTTTCGAAGCTAAGAGATAGATTTTCGAATACTATAAAACACCTTAATTCAGAAATGCCTGGATCCCATTCAAAAATTTGTCACAAGTTGACTAATCTTTTCAGTTTAAAAATTGACAGCTTAGTTGAATTTACTTTAATACATTTCACCCATTCCGTGCATGTATCATTCCTCATTTCCTCAAAAAGATTTGTCGTCGTATACTGACTTTTGATCTTTGACCTAGTTGTTGAGCCTTGAGGAAGTGTAAGTCCATCACATCCATAGATCTAAAATTAGACCTTGAAACTCGTATTACAAGTAAAACCAAAATAAAAAAAATAGAAATAATAGATTGAATCTAATACCGGATCTATTTTTCAACATATAAAAGTAAATTAACCAAATTATTATAATTCTACATAACAATGAATATTTAATGGAAGAACATATCAATGAATACAAAATTACAACTCGAATCTTTTTTTTTTGTTCTTTTGAATAAAAGAATATTCGAATACTACTTACAAAATAAATGACAATACGATGATAATATTAAATACATATACCTTTTTCGATAGAAAATACATAGAATAAAATCATATAAAAAATAATTCAAATGAAAATAAATAAAAAATTATATAAATACAAAAACATGTCAACATTTATATAATATGATTCATCAATTTTCTTCAGAATGAATGTATCTTTTATATCTATTTTATAGTCCATAGTTTTTTAGAATGAAGATGTCTTTCATATTTATTTTATAATTTATAGAGAATATTTTTTTTGAGTTCACAGTTATCCTTCTTAAAAATGTTGACTTCAAGGTTAAAACTTGAGTTTTTTCACTAAAAGCGTAATGTGCTTTATTATTGCACTCAACACTTATTGGCATGACAAAAAAATATTATCAACATTAAAAAAGACTAAATTATGACATACTCAAAATATAGGAGAAAAATATATATGTAAAAAAATTATAAAAAATTGTATGAAAATTTTTGACTTTTGTTGAAAATGTAAAACTGAGATATTAAAAATTAGGATGATTTAGAATCAAATCCTATTTTATATATAATATATATACTTCTAGATTTTACATAAATATAATAAATATAAGAAAAACTTAAATAATTTAATTTATAAATGATATTAAGTCGTTGAAACTTTTAAATAATAATAAAAACAAGCAAATAAAAATAAATTAAGAGCGGAACCTTTTACTGTTCAAATTGCTCTCATATCCTACCGAAGTTATGATTTTTTTTTTTATATATAACAATTGAAATTGTAAGCGTAAGATTAGAGTTATTAGATTCCATCCAATCATTGTTCCCCCCCTCCATAAAAAAAGTTCTTTTGAAAGATCAGATTAGATCTAAAAAGTAACCTCCTTTAGAAGATGGGTTGTTGATTATATTTATTTACCTTTTCTGATTGAGGTACCCCAAATAAATGCCTCTTATTAATATAATTTTTCAATGGATTCATCAAAAATTAATTTTAATTATTATTTCCTAAAATTATATTTAATTCACGCTCGCTCTTTCAACGAAAATAAATTATTATAAAAATTAATAAATGATGAAAAATAATATATTTATAATAAAAATAAATAATGGAATAATATGTAATATATTCCATGGTTTTGATTTTTTTATTTTTTTGATAAAACCTGGAGTAGAGAGATGTTAAGATGTTTAGGGGGGGGGGGCCTAGCGCACACCGAAAACCAAAATAAAATCAGATGACGTTGGTGATGATCATGGTTGACAGTACACACGCGTGCACATGAACAGTGCTCTTGTTAGTTTATGTGTCCCTCCCCATCTTCCCAATTATTCGGCTTTTTAAGATATCATGTCCTCCTCTTTGCAGAAAAAAAAAAGTGCTGATATATGTATAGTTTACTAATATAAATATAGTATGTTAGTGCACAAGCTAAGGTGCATCATATTATATGAAAATTGATGTTGACGTATTTCATGCCACGACTTTTAAGCCGACTATACTGCATATAGTGTAAGTATGTCACTTGCTATGTGAAAATGATCCCACTTGGATGATAAAGATTGTGATACTTGCTATGGCTTTCCATAGAAAGCTTAAGTGTGTGCACAAGTTAGTTTATTTTTAAGGGAATTTTTTTATATGCTTTATTTTATATTTTTTAGTGATTACTTTTGTACTTTTTAGTAGGAAAGGGTTAATGTTTTTTTTAGTTCATTAAGTGATACAATAGAGAAAGAGATTATTAGGTGATACAAGTTGCAACATCTATATTATTATTTAAGTTTTTTATTAAGTTAGTATCATCTCTCAAACGGGTCTCAATTCGGTTAGAAAAATTATAAAAATATTTTTTTATAATTAAAATAAATTATATTATTTGAAAGTACTTTAATCTTTTTTATTTTAATAAAAATCAATAAAAATACACCTATCATAGAATTTGAATTCATGCCGATTAGAGTAATAAAATTTTAAATTACCATTTAATCAAATTTTACTTTTAATATATTTTTATATTTTTTATTTTAATATGTATAGTTTAGTTTACTACCTTCATCATTAGTATATCTTAATAATGTTATTTATTATATGTTATTTTTAAACACGCATCTAAACCCTAAATATATGATTTTCACACGCACATACTTACGATAGAATTCCTAACACGTGTGAGAGTTGAGCTTAAATTTTCTATTGTAATTATATGATATGATGCAATTTCTTTTTAGGCAAAACCCTACAAATTTAGGTTAAGTTTGAATAACATTAATTATTTCTTGTATTCATGTTTTTATTCTTTCTGTGTATTATTTATAAGTGCTCCACTTGGTGTATCAATCCATATATCCACATCTTTTAGGGCATATTGCTATCAATATTTTTTTCATAATTTAATCACAAAAACATGTCTAAACATTTCGGAAATTAGAAACAAATTAATACAAAATACAATGATACAAAGCACAACGAATTAAAAATTTGAACAATACAAATTAAAATAGACTCATTGAATTGAAGTTCACATATGATGGAATTAATTAGAGACTTATACGTGACACTTATTTGTGATAGGACTTGAGTACTTAAAAACATAAAACTTTAACTTTTACCAACATTATCAATACCTCATTTGCTTATAATTTAAAATCATTTTTAAATTTATCCATTTTATTATTTAAAAAGCAATTTAGGCTATTACCAATGAAAATGAAAAGCCTTTTGATCGTTTTATCCTTTACATGATATTATAGAATCACTTATGAAAATATGTAAAAATGAAACTTCATGGCTACCATTTTTCTCATTTTATAGACTTTATATTAGAAAAATAAAAAAACATTATTGAAAGATGAAATAATCAAATTTTTGTAAAAGGAAAAATTGGATATCCCAACCCCCAAAAAATCATAATCAAGCCTGCGATTGTGTTGATTTGTCATTGGGGAGATCTTGAGAAAAATGAAAAAGAGTTGCATCAAAATATTTTTTAGAGTAATCTTTATACTAGTTACTAAATTATGGATAAGTTTTCATTTTGATCACTTAATTTAAAAAGTTATAATTTGATCATTAAATTATTTAAAAGTTTTTATTTAAGTCACTAAATTATTTAGAAATTTTTATTTAAATTATTGGGCTATTAAATTTTTTTTAAAGTTTCGTCAGCAAGTTTCAAGAAACGATTCGACGATCGGTACAATGGATCAGTATCCATTAATGAGTAGAATAATATATATTAGATCCAAACCGATCTGATAGTTAGTATTGAAGATAAAAAAAAAACTATTTAAATTTTGGTTCGCAAATTCGTGAGGTCTAAAATTGCTTCATGAAATAAAAATGTAAAAAAAAGAAAGAAAGAGAGATTTTCATTAGTGCAAGCAATGCGAACAGAGAAAGCCATATGGCATTTATTTTATCAGTTCAGCAACTTAAATTAAATTTTTAAATAATTTAGTGAACAAATTATAAATTTTTTTAGTTAAGTACCAAAACGAAAGCCTACCCATTATTTAGTGACTAACGATGTAGTTTACCCTATTTTTCTTGCAATTGACTTTTTTTTTTCCAATTTGTGAAAGAAATAATGTGAAAACTATATATTTTCAAAGTTGATTATTATTACTCATAAATAGTACATTCACGATAAGAATGAAAAAATTATAAAAAAATAATATAAAAATTAAATTAAACTTTAGCAGAAATAATATTTTTAAAACATTAAAAATCACGATGTCTTATATTCAAATATTATAATTTGTATATATATTTTATAATTTTTATAATTTTATAATTAAATTAAAATTTAATTGAAGAATGATTACATGTGTAAATCTAGGGGCTAATTTTTTTAGAAATTTGTAAGAGAATGCATAATAGCATTAGATCATCTCACACCTAAGAGATAATATTAAACCGACTTCGACTTCAATTATTTACACTTCTATAGATGTGAGAAAATCCATTATAAAACATTAAAAAAAATAGAGAGAGACAGCATAAAATATTCAATAAAATAAAATTGATTAGATTAATTTATTATTTATAAGTCAAAAATTCTATTTGAAAAAAACTATACTTATAACAATTTAAAAAAATTCCCAATAGAGTTGAAACATAAATAAAATAACTTTCAATTAGATTTTTCTTAATATTTAACAATTTTCTCATCCACCCAAATTTCATAAATAAATTGATGATAAAAAAAATTTGTAAATCGATTTAATTCAGTAAAAAAATCTATTAAATCGATAAGGATGATCCAACCAATGTTATAAAATTGAAAAAAATAAAAAAAAAAACCAAATAAAAAATTAATTAAAAACCATTTATAATGAATTTAGACTAATTTAAATATGTAATAATATTATTATTTTTAAAAGTTAATAATCGTTGTTACATCTAATTATTCTTGAACTATAGCTTTTAAAAAATAAGACTTGTTATCGACTAATGAATAATATTTTTATTACTTTAGTCTTTATATGTACCGTTCGATTTAATTTTTTTGGTCATTTATATGTACCATTCAATTTAAGAGTAGTAGTTTTAGTGCATTTATTTATAATAATGGAACCATGGTTTCAAAATATCAATTCAACGGTCGAATTGCCTTAATTGGATCTATACTGTTCAATTTAAAAGGGACCCCAGTAATGAATAAATCTCTAATACCACCTCATCAAATTTAGCTATTTATTGCGGGACCTCCTACAACAAAAAAATGTTTAAAATTTTAAGGTATTATTATATGTTGTGTTGTTCTCATCGTCTTCGGTGTTAGATTATTTTGTATCCCTATTTATCTATTGAAGTATAGTTTTTGGAATTGGATTTGTGATTAAATTGTTAACATAATTTATTTTTAATTAGATCATCAATTTATTTTAATTAAAGAAAATATTGAAATTTTTAAAAATTTGATTTAATCAATTTAATTGTTAATTTAATGGTTTTTATCACGATCCAATCGATTCAGAACAATTTATAATTTAATCGGTTCAATTCTTTTATCTAGAGCAATATACTAATTAATCTTATTCAGAGCAGTTTAATTTATTTTTAGTTTAATACAATTACATTTATTTCTATTCTAATAATACATAAATAAATAAATTAAAGGGGAAACTTGAGTTTTTATGGATTGATTAAAATCGAAGTTCACAAATATAAACAAATAAAAATATTGCTAAAAAATCCAATAATTAATAATACTTTTATGCTTAATTTTATTATTTTAGTGGTAAATAACCACAAGTGACTTGTTGATTCCGAATTTTATTATTTTAATAAGTATTGGTTTTGCAATATATTGCTGAAAATTAAGAAAAAAATATTAATTTAATTTGGATGATTAAATGCTAAGTTTGTTTGGTGAAAATGGTTGAAAATCATTGTTAAAAACTTAATTTTAAAAAATCAAATAAAAATATTGAATTAAGTCATTTCGGTTATAATATGAATTATTAAGATAGGATTTGAAAAAGAAAAAAGATCAAAATCAGATTTTTCATGATTAAACCAATCGATAAATGATGGAATGCTCGTCCTAGTTGTCATCATTATATGAGAAATTTGATTTTTTATTTTCTTTGAAAGGACTAAAAACATGGTTGGTTGTCCTCATGAATTAACGAATATATGTAGCTTGATTGGATTTTATTTTCGCCTTTTTTAATAATTATTTTGCATTCCCATTAATTTATCTAACCAGCCCTTTTACTTCACGCAATGTATTTGTTATATATAATCTAAGTATATTTATTTTAATTTTACTCATCCATCTTATATAAAATTCAACACCTACTATTTTGCCTATGTATTACGATAGAAAAAGATTTGATAATTTTAAATATAATATGAAAACATATATAAAAAAAACCTTAAATACAACGTAAAATAATATTATACGTAAACATGACAAAAACAATAATATGAATATACAAATACATAAATATATAACATTTTAAATTTAATTATAATTTATAACGATATGAATCTACAACACTAAAATAGAGAAATATAAAATTGTTTTGTTTTTAAAAATTCGATAAATAGTAACAGCAAATATAGTCAAGTCTAATATGAAGGGTTAAATGATCTCTTTATGATAATGAAGTTAACCAAACTCAAATCCATCAAATTGAAGTGAAATCATATTGTTATTTTGCATCTTAAAAAATGCTATTTTTTTTTAAAATATTAAATATAAAGCAACAAATATTTCACAATCAAACGGACTGGAAATATAACAATTTTGAGAGTGACAGCAGCACTATCCTCTAAAAAGAAAATGAAAAAAAAAAGTAAAAAAAATTGGAAAAAAGGAGGCTATAAATAATGAGCACTGAGCAGTTGGATCTTCTTCAGTGGTGCTTTTGCCAACAAAGATATACGCATTATTATTTACCCTTTTCTTTCTATTTTTCTCTTTTGCTTTCTTTTAAGTTTTAAGCCCAGCAGAAGTCAACAACAACACTGGTTTTTTTTTTTTTTCTCAAAGTAATTAGCCCATTTAACACAGTAAAAGCAAGCTTTTATTACAGGAACAAAAACATGTTTGCAGGAGATCAGAATGGTTTACAAGGTGACCCAAGGTTGAAGGCCATTTCTGAAGCCATTAGAGTTGTGCCTCACTTCCCAAAACCAGGTTGTTGTTTTTTTCTCTTCCTCAGCTTTTTCAATCAATTGGTTTTTTTAAGCAAAAATTTTGTAAAGCTGGTGTTTTTTTGGGGGTAGTAAAATGTTGTACTTTTTCTTGGTTATATATTTTATGTTCAGGAATTATGTTCCAAGACATAACAACACTGTTACTTGATCACACGGCTTTCAAAGATACTGTCGACATCTTTGTTGATCGTTACAGAGATATGGGTATATCTGTTGTTGCTGGTATCCTCTCTCTCTCTCTTCGTTTGTTTTTAAATTTCCCTTCTCATGAGATCTATCAGTGATTTTGTGTCATGCATAATTTATAGTATGTAAAATTTTGGAACATTCTTACATTCCTATTAATTTTCTATATATTAACTATTTTATTCCATATTTTAATTATTTTCTTAATTATGCAGACAGACTTTCTTTTTTCTTTGTTTATATATAGTATAAATTTGAGTGCTTTTTGTCTTCTCTCTTCATAGGGGTAGATTAATTGCAGAGAATTTCTTTTTTCTTTGTTTATATATAGTATAAATTTGAGTGCTTTTTGTCTTCTCTCTTCATAGGGGTAGATTAATTGCAGAGAAAATTTTAAGTCAAGTTGGGTTCTTTTTTATTCATTATTATCATGCAAAAGTTGAAATGCACTGTTAGTTTTGAATAGGTTATTATTATGACATTTTTTTCCTTTACTTTTCCTATTTAATTTAATAGTATATATAAGTGGGTAGGGTTGATTTCCTTATCCTGAAATCTTATTGTTTTTTTTTTCTTGGTTTATAATTATTATTTTTTATATTAGAATTGTGTGACTAATGTGGTTTCATCCAAATCCTATGACTGAAATCTGTGTATGCTTATGTCATGGTAGCCATGGTAAATTCTGGTTTACAACTAGACTTGGTTGAATGTCAAATTTGTTTTAACATGTCTAACGCGAAAATACTCAACTTTTTCTTTTTTCATCTAAAAATATATTATAAGATGTTGAAGTATACAAAGTATTGAAGGTAGTACTATGATTGCTTATAATTAACTTTGTTCACATGGTGAATTGACTTTGTAGGTGTTGAAGCAAGAGGATTTATGTTTGGCCCCTCAATTGCACTGGCTATTGGTGCCAAGTTTGTTCCGTTACGTAAACCTAGAAAGTTGCCAGGTACAGGACTATTGCCCCGATGTACCGATGGTGCTTTATTTTTTATACTATCAGTAAATCAAATAATACATTATGTAAAATGAAGTTTATTTTTTAAAATTTTATAAGATATGTCATCAACAGTTTCTATACACTGTTAATTCATTAATATAAATCCTAATATATACACACTAGCAATGAATATGGTTTCTAGTTTTTCACTTTGATTGATTACTAGTTCTTTGGATTTTGACTTCAAATTGAGAAGCTTTGATTTTTGGATGAAATGAAAGAGAATAACGATATGCTTGTCCTGTAGAAAAGAGCGAATAGTTATGTTGATCCAATTTTTCAATTTTCTTGAAATAATTTTGTTTGATATTCTTGTTTGATGCATTTTCGACATGTGCATGGGATGGAAAACATCTTGAGATTCTAAAATTACTAAAGAGAACTATAAAACCTTGGCAAGGGGAAATGGGAAATGGGAAATGCTTAGTAAATTTGGTCTTAGAAACATAAGTAATGCCTGCATAAATTTCCAAACTGCAATTCTTGTCTATAGTCAATGGGTGCAATGGCACTATGTAACCATTTGATTAAAGAATGTCATCCCATATTGTCAGCCAAGCCATAGATTGTTAACCGAGTAAATACCAATCAATTTAAGCTCTTCTAAAAATATTTGACACTAGGAGAGGTGATCTCCGAATCATACGTACTTGAATACGGCAAGGATTGTTTAGAGATGCACGTCGGAGCTGTTCAACCTGGGGAACGTGCCTTAGTTATCGATGATTTAGTGGCTACAGGGGGTACCCTTTCTGCTGCAATACGCCTACTAGGTAATATCTGTAGTTCATCCATACCATCTATACTTGAAACTTCCATGGCTGAAATTTCTGCTTTCTGACTGATGTTTTACTAGAACGAGCCGGCGCTCATGTGGTTGAATGTGCATGCGTTGTTGGCCTGCGTGAGGTTAAGGTAATGTATATGATACCTGTCACATGATGCCTGAACTCTTCATTCTTCCTAAACTACTCATATACAGCACGTGTTCGATATACATTCAGATATGTTGGTTAAAACTTAAAACTTAGTATGTGTATGTTTTGCAGGGACAACATGGACTAAATGGAAAGCCATTGTATATACTTGTGGAGCCACGGCAGCAGATTAATTGTTCTGCACCTTCTGGTATCAAGTTAATTGTACACCTGCAATAAGTTCCACTAGTTTGAGTTCATCACGTAATAAAATTTTAAAAAAATTAACTATATTCGTATTCGAGACTCGGGTGCATAAACATTGTTTGAATGATTTATTCACAATCCCAATAATTGAGCTTTTATATATTAATGCTTTACTGTCTTTTCTACAAGAAATAATGCATTGTACATTCTCAAGATATTACTGTCTCATCATGAAGTCAACTCCTAGCAAGCCCAAGCAACTTGACCATGCTTTTTTTTTTCCTTTGTCTATGTCAAACACTCGTATGCTTATGGCTTTTCTTAGGTACCATTCTGTCACACTTTGTTGGTTTCTTTTCACTTAAAAAGACTTGATTCGTTTGTTAAAATGTCTCAACGAGATGTTTCTAGTTCGGGATGTAGATGGATGTTCACTGAAAGTGGGGGACCCGGAAATGTTGCTCTTTAACTTTTTTACTTCAATTTAAACTGTCTCATAATCGGATATATGTATAATTTTATACTCGTATCCAACACTCAATTCATAACTGATCATATGTTGTGGTTTTAGAATGATGTACGGAGTGTGTCTCTCCCTAGTGAGAGCTCATCAATATATATATTTGCGTTTTGCAGTTAATGGAGTTGAAACATGCAGACACGACGATCTGATTCTGGGAGCAAGCTTTAGTTCCCCACTCAATCCCACTTCAAAAAGTGATTAGTGTTTTTTTTGGGGCGGGGTTAACCTTTGGTTGTAATTTGTAATCCTCTTTGCCATGAAAGATGTTCATCTGTACTTCTTTTGAGGATCTTTTACTTTTACTTTCGTGTAGTTTTATCTATTATTTATTCCTGGTTCGTTGTTTATTCAATCTTATCATAAATATTTTCTATTAACACTTTTGTGCTTCGTATTGTTTTTTTTTTCAATTATATAAATAGAAGGAAATTTTAAATTAGTAAATGTGTTGCATTAGTTCTCTTTAAACTACACTTATTTCGCGTACTTTTACCATAATTTCTTTTCACTCTTAAATTAAAAAAAAATGTGTATATGTGTACTTGAGCCCATGCCTTTTTAGTTTTTTTTAATAATAACGGTGGAAATTAAACAATTTTAAATTTATAATATTAAAATTAAAAGTGAATGGTTATTTATAATATTAAATATTATTATAGATAATAGACTTTTAAGAGTTTAATAAAAATTATAGTTTTTAAAGTAAACTCAAATGTTTTACATTTTAATAAAAGGAAAATTTGTAAATAGATTTAGGGTGTAATATCTATCCAATAAAGTATACTAAAAAAGTCAACAATTTTTTTAAAAGAAATCAATTAAACTCCTATGATTATTTTATACTCAATAATTACCAAAATACCTTTTAATATAATATTAATTTAAAATATATAATACTAAAATTTATATCAATATTTTCTCTAGCATAATTGTACTTACAAAGTAATTAATAGTATCATTAAAATAATAAATAATAAATAATATTATATTTAGATAAAGTAAATAAAATAAAAATGGCAGTATAGTTTTGATTTTTTTTTAAACAAGTTTAAAGTAGATAAATTGATATTTAATTTCAAGTTAAATTGAAATAAAATTATACTAAAATATAGTCGAGATTGCGCGGGAAAAAACCACCTCATCCCAACTCACTGCCTTCTCCAGTAGACACATTATTTACATCTAACAAAGTAAACTAGCTAAACAATGGGCTGATTAATTATCAGCTCGCAATACATGCTTATTAGAAATAATTATCAGCTCGCAATCATATGATCAAAGTTATTAAGATACCTGATTACTAGCGGTGGCTCTCTAATTCAGCTCATCATTGTCCCTTCTATCACTAGTATTCAAAGCAATGCTCGAGAATATATTTTCCAAATACTTAGATTAGCTAAAACCCAAATTAGAAGCATTCCTTCCTTCAAATTCTTTTTTCAAACAATACAAGAACATTTTTCTGAAGTGCAAACCAGAAGAATCGATCACCATTGTTCAAAGTTTGGGTCCAAATAATTTTCTTTGAGAGCCCAAATAATTTTCAACGTTTGGGTCTAAGAGGCTGACATCTCCAATGCGTGGATTCCCTCACAAATAAGCCCGGCAATTAATCAACCCATGGCACTCCCATCGTAAAAATGCCATAAATAACTTATACTTAAAAAAGGTTTAAAAGTGTAAAAAATACTCAAAATTTTTTTAAAAAAATTATTACATTTTTTTTATCCTGTTGAGTATTTGAACTTTTAAAATATATAAAGAAGACTCTCAAACTTTTTCAACAAAGCAATTAAACTCTTACTTTTTTCCTCACTTACTTAAGTACTTGAACTGTCAAAATGTATTAAAAATACCCTTAAACTAAAAAAAAAACAATTAATGCCCTTTTTTTGCACTAAATTGTCAAAATGTATAAAAAAATTTCTTTGATCGTTAACTTTAACGGCTTTGACCGTTAAAGTTAACGAATTCTTTAACCGTTAACTTTAACGGTTGACCGTTAAAGTTAACAATCTTTAATTTTTTTAAGTTAAAATCACTACGTGTCTCAACCATGGCATGACATGTGGCAAAAAATGATAAAAAGTAAAAAACAATAAAAGTTATCCATTTTAATAAATAAATTTTAAATTAGAAAATATATAGAAATGCAGAGAAAAATTATAAAATTTTATAAAGTCGTAATAAAATTATAAAACTTATAAAATGTGTCTTTTGGTACGATAATTTTTTTATAATTTTTTATTTTTTTATCAGTTTTCACCACATATTATGCTGTGTTGCAACGCATTATGGCTTTAACTGAAAAAAAATTGAGGGTTGTTAATTTTAACGATCAATGGTTAAAGTAAATGGTTAAAGGGCCTTTTGATACATTTTATAATTTTTATATGATTTTTATAAAAATTTACAATATTTTTTTTATTTTTATATTTTTTACTATTTTTATATTTTTTTAAAATATTAATTTATTATTAAAATTTAATAATTTTTTTTATAATTTTTTACCACATGTCACGCTGTGTGTGTGACATGTGTTGACTTTAATTAAAAAAATTAGGGACAATTAACTTTAACGATCAACTATTAAAATTAATGGTTAAAGGGTCTTTTTGATACATTTTGGCAATAGAGTGCAAAAAAAAAAAGGGGCTTAATTGCTTTTTTTAAAAACTTCGAGGGCCTTTTTAATGCATTTTGGGAGTTCAAGTACTCAATTGAGTGCAAAAAAAAAACATGACTTAATTTTATTATTTTTTTAAGTTAGAAAGTCTTTTTCATCCATTTTGAAAGTTTAATTACGTGCAAAAAAATAAGGGTTTAATTGTTTTTTTTTAAGTTTGAGAGGTTTTTAAACCTTTAAGCCTGCTAAAAAATACCATATAATCAGCCTTACAGTCGAGAAATTATTTTATAGATCCTTTCTACCACATCATTCTTAGTCCCGACCAATTAAAAGAAGATACATCGTCTTTAATTTGGAAGTTTAGTCCAAATGTACATATGATGTGAAAAAAAATTATTTATTTTTTTTAATTGGACGGGACCATAAATAATGTGTAAGAAAAGATCCATAAAATAATTTTTTCTGACAATCATTTTTGTCCCCTACTTAAAAAACAAATAAATTAATTTTCATGCGTTAAATTAAAATGTAAATTAATATTTTTGTTAAAATTTTTATCAAGTTTTATTGTTAAAAATTATTTTCATAGATAAACATGAAATGCAAATAATTAATCAGTAAATCAAATCAATAAAATGCAATAATGCCAACTGTACTGCCACATTCACGTCCCCTATCCGGGAATTAAGGAATTCAAATTTTGCGGTACTCTCATTTTTTTTCTTTCCTTGAATTCGGCTATGAATAATTTCATTAGTGTCACCATCACTAAATGAGAGTCATTGATAATATATGTTCGTCCTAGAAGATTTGACCCGCACCACACCCGCAGTTCCATAATCCTCCCAAGCAGCCGCCGGCTCCCATTTTTCAATAATCATAATAAAAGAATAAAATAACAAAGAACATAACTGTAGCTATATAAGATGGAAAAAGATCCCAGAAATCAGAAAACCCTAAGCTCAAAGGCAAATCCTTTGAAAAAGAATCCACAACCAAACAGTATAGTCACTTCCAAACCCAAAGTTTTCCACCTAAATGAGAGAGAGAGGGAGTGTGCGGCAGTGTGTGGGAACAGGAGATCGTTCTTGGAGGATATCCCGTCGATGCCATCGGCTTCTGTCTCCTAGAAGCTCCGGCGCTGCTCGCCTTCATCTCCTTAATCTGCTGAAATTAGCCACACCTTTCTTTCATAATGGCTAAAATTGCCCAAGAGCCTCCTCATTGGATTCTTGAAGAGACGTTTATTTCTCTCATACAATCATGTAAGAGCTTAAAACATCTCCTTCAAATCCAAACGCAAATATTCACTCGTGGCTTTGACCAAAACCAACACATTACTCCAAGATTTACGACGGCATGTGTGCAACTGAAGCAAATGGGCATTGCACAGAAATTGTTTGATAGAAATCCTGACCCAAACACAGCTCTATGGAATTCAATGATTAAAGGGTATGCAGAAAATGGGTTTTACAAGAAAGTTATACTCTCGTTTAGTCAAATGAAAAACATGTATTTTTCTGCACACAATTGCTATACTTTTCCTATTGTTCTTAAATCTTGTTTGAAGTGTAATGCTTTAAGAGAAGGCGCGGAGGTGCACTGTATTGTGATAAAGAGTGGTTTTAAAGGAAACCCTTTCGTGGAAACTTCGTTAATGGAGATGTATTCAGGTTGTAGACTGATAGGAGCAGCTTATACAGTATTTAATGAAATGGTTGACAGGAATATTGTTGCTTGGACTTCAATGATTAATGGGTTTATCTTTTGTCATGATTTAGTTAAGGCAAGGTGTCTTTTTGATTTGGCGCCGCAGCGTGATATTGTGTTGTGGAATACTATGGTTTCGGGTTATATTGGGGTGGGGGATATGGTGGAAGCAAGGAAGCTTTTTGATCAGATGCCTAAAAAGGATGTAATGTCGTGGAATACAATTTTGCAGGGCTATGCAATTAATGGGGATGTTGAGGCTTGTGAGAGGTTGTTTGAAGAGATTCCTGAGAAGAATGCTTTCTCGTGGAATGGATTGATAGGAGGGTATGCAAGGTATGGGTTTTTCTTGGAGGTTTTGGATGCTTTCAAGATGATGCTAATTGATGGTAATGTTCTTCCTAATGATGTTACACTTGTAACTGTGTTAACTGCATGTGCTAGATTAGGAGCTTTGGATTTGGGTAAGTGGGTTCATGTTTATGCAGAGAACAATGGATATAAAGGAAATGTTTATGTTGGGAATGCGTTAATTGATTTGTATGCAAAATGTGGGATGATAAAGGATGCGGTTGATGTGTTCAAAAGCATGAGCAAGAAGGATTTGATAAGTTGGAACACAATAATTGGGGGCTTAGCAATGCATGGGCGTGGAGCTGATGCTTTAGATCTCTTTTGTCAAATGAAGAATAGTGGAGTCATTCCAGATGGAATTACCTTCATAGGTGTTCTGTGTGCATGTACGCATATGGGTTTAGTTGAAGATGGCCTTTCATATTTCCAGTCTATGGTAGAGGATTACTCAATTGAACCTCAAATTGAGCAATATGGTTGTATGGTTGACCTTCTAGCCCGAACTGGCCTTTTATTACAGGCTCTGGATTTTGTGAAGAAGATGCCTATGGAAGCTGATGCTGTTATTTGGGCTGCCTTACTTGGAGCATCTCGTGTTTACAGAAATGTTGAAGTTGCTGAATTAGCTCTTGAACAACTTGATAAACTTGAGCCAAAAAATCCTGCTAATTTTGTCACACTTGCAAACATATACGGGGATCTTGGTAGGTGGAAAGACGTGGCAAGATTAAAAGTTGCAATGCGAGACACTGGTTATAAAAAAGTACCTGGATGTAGCTCAATTGAGGTTAATGACTGTGTAGTTGAGTTTTATTCCTTAGATGAGAGGCACCCTGAAACAAAGGAAATATATGGAGCCTTGAGGGGATTGACTAAACTATGTAGATCATGTGGATATATACCACATGTTCAAGAGCTTGGATATGGGGACTGAGGTGAAAAGAGACATTGCTGAATCTAGGAGACTCATGACATATTTCAACAGTCGAGTTATAATCCAATCGCTTTCAACCAAGGATTCTAGCATCTATATAAGAAGTTCTGGAATCTAGAATAAACTGGGTTCATGGAAAGGTTAATGCACTATGCCTGCAACCTGTGTTGTCAGGGGTGCAACGCACTCGAGGTGCTAGAATCCTTATATTGCCTCTGGTGCGAGTTACAGAAAAAGCACTAGCTTGAGTGAAGTAAACTGCAGTATGTATGTGTGAGTTTTTCTGTATCTATATGCACGTATAAAGCATACGACATATAATAAACTCCAAAGTGTGGTTTAGTTTATCTACAAAACATGCAATGTTTTTATTAGTCAATGTATGGTTCCTTATGGTACATCCATATATATGTATAAAGCATAAGACATACAATAAGCTCTAAAGTGTGGTCTAATTTATTTACAAAACATGCAATGTTTTTATTAGTCAATATGTACGGTTCCTTATGGTCCATCTATAATTGTATACTCAAATATTGAAAAGTAGAGAGCACTTCTTCAATCCAACATTCAATTCAAGCTCGTTCGTGATATGCAAATTAATATGAAGAAGTTCATCTATCTCAATGACCTAGCTGCCGGTCATAGCAAGCACAAAATCATCCAAGAGGTTGTTCGGCTTCAAATAGGAAATCATGCTTTTTTGTGAGCCGTCATTTGGGTGTATTTCTTCTTTTCCTTGTGTATCCTTCTGACCACTGAATTGTGATTTACAAGATCGTGATTGTGGGAAACTTCATCTTATTGCTTATCTTTCTGAATAGGCATGCGTGATTTGTCTGGATTCGTGGACAAAATTCATGAAGTTGTTCCTATGGATCAACAGCCTGAGTTTCTCCATAAGCTTTCAGAACTTTACCTTAAGGTTTATGTATGAGCAACTTTAGACCATACTAAAAATGGGTCGAATTGGGCAGGTTAATGTTCACTGCTTTCTTAGAACCTTTGTCGGTTTCTGCTGCATTTTCCTTCGAGTAAAGTTGAAAGTCTTTTGTTTTAATGGTTGTGCCTTGTACTGATTTTGCCATATTGCGTGCAACTTATGGCACGTTCATTTATTTGAAAGCTGATGATGTAATGTTCAATTTTGGTTGGTTTATACCCCCTTAAACTTTAGGAGAAACATTGATAAAAAAAGCTTATATAGTGCTAGCTATTAATTTCTCTGAAGTATGTTACTCAAAGAACTTGGTAAATGATATTAAATTTTCTGACAAGTTTGATAACAGGCTTATTGCTCCATAGATGACATCTTAGTTTAAACTATAAACATTATTTGCAAGAGAAATAGAATTATCAGTACTTTGGTATTATGATAAGAAGCTTGTCTAATAATTGATGACTAAGCTTGGATGCAAGATCAGCACACATTGCTGCCTTGTATTTGATCAGGATGCACTTGTACATTCCAATAAGCTGAAGGTGACATGTCTCCCTCAAAAAATAGGTTTAAATTCTTTCTGCATTTACATTGACTTGCTTGGTCACTAGTTTCTTTTAAGTATATTTACATCAGGGCTCATAGTTTAAGGGCTTGGATGGTAATTTAATTTGGTTGCTTTTCGGCAGGTTTTCTCAATGCTTCCAGGATTTAGTGCTAGATTAATGCCAAAAGGTAAGAAAAAAGAAAGCCAGGTGAAGATCAAGCACTACATAACCATGATGGACTCGATGACTAGTGAAGGCAATTACATTCCTGCTTTATTCAATTCTTGAGGAATGTTATTTTAAAAGGATCACTACTTTTTCCTATGGCATTGATTGTTTAACATGCCGCAGAGTTGGATAGTTCAAATCCAAAGCTCATCAATGTGTCAAGGATGATGCAGATAGCATGGGGATGTGGTCGTATTCAAGAGGTAATGGAGATGGGAGAACAAGTGGCTAGCCAAGCTATGGAGCAAGATGAAGGGGCTTGAAATTCCTAAGAGGAAAATTGAGTTCCTTGTCGTGCAACAAGGATGCTGAGCACAGGAGCAAGGCCCTCCCTCCCAAGATCAGGGGAATGGGAGGCTTGCAGAACTTGATGAAGCAAATGGGTCCAGCCAAAGACATGATGGGGATGTTTGGAGGTGGGGACGACTAATTTTACACTCAATCAGATAGCCTACTTATAAAATTCATTCGGCCGCCACGGCTGGACAACCTGGTGAAGACTGAAAGCATGTGCAGGCTAATGCATTTTGGTTAACTTTCCCCTCCTCTATTTTTGTATATATTTAGATAAATGAAATGGTGGATTCAAAACTAAAATGAGTTTTGAAGTGGGGAAAGCTAGGTCTATATCATGTACCCAAGTAATGAATTTGACTTGGTTGCAAAGATCCTGGGTAAATGTTAATATAATCAAACAATTTATTAGTGAAAAAACGAGATTAGCAGTGGAAAAAAACAATTTAAGTATTTTGTTTTAGTATGAGATTGGAAGTTCTATGGCCAAGACAATTTAATCAAATGCTTAATTAAAAATTAAAAAAATTAGCGAATGGAAACTAAAAATAAATGTATCATATGCAAACGTCAAGCACCAGTGGTCTAGTGGTAGAATAGTACCCTGCCACGGTACAGACCCGGGTTCGATTCCCGGCTGGTGCAGTCATAGAAGCTGTGATGACGGTTGCGCTAATCGTGATGGAAGGGTCCATCTCAGCTGTCCGATTTTCTGACGAGACAAAGCGCTTCTGAGCTTCAACTGGATTGTTAGAACATTCAATCTCCTCCTAGTTTTCCATTTCTTTGGGGAGTATTGACAACTTACACTTATGAGAGCTCACATGTTAAATGAAAAGCTCATTTTCACCATTAATTTTTTTAAATAAAAAACAGGTGGCAATTACATAAAGCACTCTAACACGCAACTTCTAAGATCTAGGGTCTCAAAAATATTTATAAACGACCCTCCACAAGATTAAGCTTCCTCAATATCTGGTCTAATGCTTGAACTGTATCTTTGTAACGAACTTCCGATTTCCGGGCTTCCTCAACCACCTGCATAATGCATTTGTACAGATGATCATACCTATGAACTGGGTTATTAATATCAATACCACCATTGCTATGATTCAGAACATAACTCCGCTTTATATCTTTTCTCCATCGTGATACAACGTACTGATGCGGGATCTCCTCAATGCCATTTTGGTGAAGAACCCTAAGCGCATGCCGACACAAATATCCTTTGAAATTAAACAAACCACAAACACAAAGCACCTCCATTTCGGTTGCGTTGTACAAAACCTCGAAATCCCTACTCTCCCTTCTGTTTCCATCTACTTCGATTTGTTCCCTCACCATGTATGTAATTACTTCTCCCTCGCCATTTATTTTTCTCGTGCAAAAGCATGAGTACATTCCCTCCACCTCTCTTTCAAACTTCCTTAAGATATTGTTCGTGTACAGTTTTGCAAGCTGCAACTCGAAGTAACATCTTGATTGTAGCATAAAACCTGAATTTCTTGATTCCATATCTGCCAAAA
Source organism: Gossypium hirsutum (assembly GCF_007990345.1). Lineage (NCBI taxonomy): Eukaryota > Viridiplantae > Streptophyta > Magnoliopsida > Malvales > Malvaceae > Gossypium > Gossypium hirsutum. The sequence goes on along the minus strand of NC_053428.1, from coordinate 11,875,666 downwards.
CTTCAACCTGATGATTTGCCTGTAGAGCTTGATCATACTTGTCTAAAAATTCCTTCAAAGAAGTATGTTTATTGAGATAGCCATCGAAAAATGCCAAACGTGATTCCTGAGTCCGTAATGGTGGATCATATCTTCCCAAGTTGCTTCGAACTCCTCAGGCCTTAGAGAGTAATAAACTGCATTATTTAATGCCATTCTAATTGATTCATATTCATACAGTCCACCAAGTTTCTCCGGAACCTTTTGCATTATACGTGGCAAACACAGACAATGAAAAGCCCTTGGAAAAACATCAGTGACAGCGGCTTGCAGGGTTCTGCATTGATCAGTGATGATGACCTGTGGAGGGCGCCCTAACATGCATGTAAGCCACGCCCTAAACAACCATGTACATGCTTCGATAGTATCACCAGCAAGTAAACCACAACCCAGCAACACAGATTGTCCGTGATGATTCACTCCAATAAATGAAACCAGTGGAACTTGATATTTGTCTGTTAAGCATGTAGTGTCAACCGCAACTACATCACCAAAGTAACCATAAGCAACTCTTGACCTTGTATTGCTCCAGAATAAGTTCCTCAAACATCCTTTCTCGTTGAGATCCACCACATAAAAGAAATTTGGATCAATCAATTGCAAGTGGCTAAAATAATTATGAATAGCTTGTGCGTCTCCATCTTTAAGCCTTAATTGACTGGTTTGGTTATGACTACTCCGGAATTCTCCACTACTGACTTCCACACTTCCATTTCCTTCAACATCAATAACCATTGTTCGAAAAAGTCTAACTTTTTGAACTTCTTCTGCGCTGTCCAACTGCAGTGCTCTTTTGGTTCCAATACCTAATTGCTTATGAGACTTGTAGATTTTTCCACTTACGGGGCTGATCAAATGGTTATGGTCGAGCTCAACTTCTATGATTCTCCACCGTTTGTTTTCCATCAACCTGAATTTTATCATCGCAGGGCATCCGGTTCTCGTTTCGGGTCTGGGCCGGTTTGCTTCACTCTTCTTCTTGAATCCTGCACTACTGCAGCTTATTTTGCCTCTGTATCTTTCTTTGGTCTTCCGGTACCACGTATTGCTTACTCTAACACCAAATCCTTGTTCCTTGGCATAACAATTGTAAAAGTAATATACATCCTCGTACGAATCAAATTCCATTCCGACAACAGGAGGCAGCGGATTCTCTCCTTGAATTACACCACTTTGACTAATACATTCGGCCATTCCACAGTCTCCTTCAATCTCAAATTCATCAGCATCAGCATCATCATCAACAACCGGATCGGTATTAAGAGAAACTCCATCCATCTGTAACAAAAGTACATCAAATATCCACAAATCAATAAAATGATAAGCAACATGAACCAAGCTAGATTCTAAATACAAACAGAATCATGGATACCAACTACCAAGACAAAATCGGAGTTCAGCTAGAGAGCAATGTATACAACATGAGGGGTATTCACCACATCAATTACACGAATTATGTATTACACCGTGCAGTTTCAACAGATAACAAAAGCACATTTCCATACTCAAACCCCCAAACAGCAGATTTGAACTCTTCTTTCTGCAAATCAACAAGGATCTTATTGAATAATCAGGAGTTCGTATATATTACTCCATAAAGAAGAAAAGAGTAATTACCTAGGCATAAAAAAACAGCATAATAAGATTAAGCCCAGTAGCAATTTTTCCTTTTCTTTCAAATACTTCGCCATCTATTTTAACGATTACTTTATGCTTTTGAAATCCTCCATTAACAATGAAACTAAGAGATGCGATGTAAAGAGCGATAACTCAGTGTGGGTACCCTTTGCAAAGAGAAGTTCAAATTAATTAAAAAACAGGGTGATATTTAAACTTGAATTCTTAATCAAGATCAAAGCCAGAATAACACAAAATTAGAGAGAAAGAAGTAAATGGGTTGATCTTATTCAAAGCATAGATGACAGTCTAGTTCCGCTCAAAAACCTTTAAAAAACTTAGAAAATTCATAAATAAATAAAAAAGAGAGGATTACCATAAGAATTGATTCAAGAACTGATCTTTCAAAGTCTTGAGAACAGAGTGAAGAAAGATTAGTTCAACCCTTTTTCTTAACGAGATCAATGGAGAACATAAGGATTTTGTTTTTATGCCGATAAATACTTCATTAGGTATAATTGCTCTTTCAAAGACCCTAATAGTTTATTAATTTTATAAGGGCCTGCCTTTATTGTTCTTCTTTCAGACAGGTCCTTCAAATCTTTAGATATTGATGAAAAATGTTCGTAATTGATTAAACTAGACAATTAGGTAGCATTTGGTGCTTTCTCATGTTATAATTTTAATGGAATGTAATTCTTTGAAATGTGATTCACTTGAATGTGATTGCCAAGAAAGTTATCTTATAATATTTTATATATGTTGAAAGGTATTGAATAAAATCTTAAATTCTCAGGAAAATAACTATATCATATCAAACGTTTTAGGATCGAAAGTGACGGATTTGAAGTATTTACTTCATTTGCTTAATTGTGTAATGGTTGAGTAAAAACACAAAATAATTATAAATAGTTTAATTTGCTTTGATATTTTATTTAGATTTATTTAAAAATCAAAGTATTCATTTAATTTGATAAGTTTGATTATAAATCCAATTAATATATTCATATAATTACGATGAGAATCAATTATTATGATAAATAAATTGAGAATCCTCACTTACATAAATGGACATAATGAAACTTGAACTTAAGACATTCAATATCTTAAGCCTTGTATCTCAGGAATCCGATAAAGGATACTGACAAGTCTTTGTTTGGCGGGTTGCTTTTTTACGACAAACATGACTAATTTGTGGCATCTTGCGAGGGTGTTTATTATTGATTTGGGGAGAAGCAGTATCCCTTTCTATTCTAGTATGAGGTGGATTTGGATAGGGTTATTAATGAAGCTCTTTGAACTTTTAATAATAATTTATTGATTTTTTATAGTTGACAAAATGAAGAGATTTTAGATTTCTCTATACTTCACATATTTTTTATATTTAAATTTATGATTTGTCACATGATATGATTTCAGATAATACGCACAAAAACAGTTTGAGAACTTCATTGAAAAAACTGTTGATTATAATGCAAAGTCAATTTCAAGTGGTGTTCGTAATTTTGTTTATGTCCGGGTTTGAGTAGACATTCGCGCTCCATTGAGGAGAAGGAAAAAGATTGTGTTGTTTGCACAAATCAGTCTATGCGCAATACCAATATAAGCAATTTACTTTGTTCTGCTACATACGTGGTAGGCTCGACCGTGGGTAAAGTTTCTGTCCTAATTGAATCATCCTAGAGAAGAAAGAGATGAAGATGGAGTGGGATATTTCACTACGAGGGAATCCCAGATGAGTAACTCCGCCAGCAAATATTTGACTTCGCGAGAATTCTAAAATACCGTATTTATGGCTTAGTGAAGGGTTATTGAATCTAGTTTGGTTTTCCTAAGTTTTTCTCCATTTCATTAATGAAAGTTAGCTCTCCTTCAAAAAAAAACATTATAATTATTTAGTAGAGTAAATTTAATGTTCTGTATATTATTATTTAATTTTTAATGATTTTGATAATTTTCATTAACCATAATGAAATGATAATAAATATTGATGAATCAACCTCTAATTATAAGTGAGTTTTTTTTTTCAATTGTTTGTTATTAAACATATTCCTCTAGGCACTATTATAATTAATTTTATTGTAACCGTTGTTTTTATTTTATCCAAATTGAGTTAATTATAAATCTAAATAAAACTTTAGTGCTATATTTGATAGGAGTATTATTTATTTGACATGTTTTAATATATTAGTGAGTAATAAACTAACTTCAATTGATAATTTTTATTTATTCATATGACTTTTTGAAGAAAAGGGAATCGAACTTTTTATTTTTTTGATGGGTGTTATTTTTTAAAAAAAAAAATTTTCCATCCTTTTAGTTTTAAGTTTAAATTTGTACTACTTTTTATTTATTTTATGTTTAATCATTGATACATAAAATCATACATTATCTTAAACTATAGCTAATATTAAAATATACAAATATTTAAATTTAATGTAACTTAAAATAGGAGTCTAGTATTTTATACAAATTTATTTTTTATTTGTGAATAAATAATTTAAGCCAATTTAGATGTTTATTTTATATGCCTGCACATTAAAATGTTTTTTCTTTCGGTGGTCAACAATGTTATTTGGATTAGATTAGATTAGGAGTATTTATTTAAAGAGGGATTTTGAATTAATTGACTCAAGAATTAGTATAAATCGGGTGAACTAATATTATTTATTTATTTTTATTAATTTTTAATCAAACTAGTTGAAACCGGTTAGATTGGCAAATTGATGACCTGACTGATTTGATCACTGATCCTATTTAAAAAACATCGACAATAAGACCGAGTTTGAGAAGTTTGTGCAGTTGCTACCTTTGGGCCATTTTTAGAGCTTCCCAATTGAAATGGATGTCTTTAATGAAGGACTGATTTTTAGATTGGAAATTAGCTCTCCTATATCTAGAGGCTAGTTAGTATTGCATCGATGTGCACGCCATTTTTTTTACTGGAATTGATATGTATTGGTATTGATTTGTTTCGGCGTACCGTTTTAAATTTATCGATTTTTTTTAAATTAATATATGCATATTTTAATTTTTTTAACTTATTAAATGAATGATATTGAGTAAAAATCAAATATAAATATATTTATTTATTATATAAAATACTAATCAATAAAATTCAAAATAAAAATCTATCATCCAATAAATCTAAATTTAAGAAGAAGAAAAAATCATGTATTAAACAACTATATAATCCACAACATTATCCCTTCAATATTAACATACATATCAAAGGTTGAAAGAGATGTTTAAAATTAAGCTAGAGGGTGAAATTTAGGCATTCAAATTATTTTCCACTTATGATAAAAAAGGTAAAAGGGGGTGAATGAGTTTATTTTTATTATATTTTAGTTTTATATTTTGAATTTTAAAGTTTATCCAATTAAGTATAGTTTTATTATTATTATTATTAGTTGAACTTTTCAAACTATAAAAAATTAATATGTTTTAAATATTACATATTCCATCAGGTATGATTGGAATTAGCTGAAATGGACTAGTGCAATCGATATAAATCAATTTTTTTACTAATGCAAAAATATCACTTGATGTTTTGTTTTAATATTAAAACAGTATGATTAAAACAACCAAAATTGGTGTGGAACTGACCATCGTAAATAAAATATATTTTAATTTAAGATTGGACACTCTTGTTAAATATTTGTTACTGAATCGAATTTCTCTCATTTATTTCCATGTATTTCCATAAACACCGTATTAAATCCACTTTTTTTCTCCTAGTAAGTTGGTTTCAAACCTCTTTAAATATTAAAGTATTAGTATATGTTTGTAGAGTTTGTGTTCTATTAATAACTCAAATGTCTTGATTTGTAGGTACCTTTGTTAAAATTTTTATTAGATATTTATTTGACATAAATTCAAACAATGTGATTTTTATTTTCACCACAATATTATATAAAAATTAAAAATATCATCACTTGTTGTGTGGTTTGACTTTTTATAATTTATCTATTATTATCTTCAATTAGATTTATTTTTAATCAAATTATTTGATTTTTAAACATCTTATATAAATTTTTTTACAAAACAAATATCAAATTTTAATATTGTACCTAGCTCCACAATGTGTTAACATTATCAGAGGTCAAAGAGACAAAAGAGAGAGAAAATAGAGTGGACAATAAAAATAGTAAATTTTGAGAATCAAAATAATTGCAATAAATTTTGAGAGAAAAGAAATATTAGAATGGATAAAAAATAAATATTGGGAATAAAAAAATAAAGTGAAAAAATCAAAGCTATTCAAATAGGTAATAAATTTTTATGTAATTAGTGAAAAAAATAATAAAGTTAAAAACATATATTTAAAATAATACATTTTAATATAGAGATGCTGAGATTTTCATTATTTTCAAGACTATTTAAAAAAAATGCTTCTTAAGTATATGTGTTTTCCATTAATTTTATTTATATTTACGATATCTTAAAAATTCAATAATTATGGATGAGATAACTTTTATAGTATAAAAAACATGTTATTGTTATTGTCAAAAATGTAAAAACGGCCTTTTATAAGAATAAATGCTATATGATTAATCAATTCCACTTGTCGAAAATATTTACAGTTTATTACACGAATAATAATTAGAAATACAAAAGAAAAACAATAAGAAAAATCATTAGTAATTTTTTAATATGGCATGAAAAATATTAAAGGGTAATATAATGTAAAATGATTAATTAATCATCTCATCAATTCACATAAATCCCGTTCATTTACGAGGAAATAAATCGACCTGCCTATAAAAAATGTTTTTAACCACCCAAGATAATGATAACTTAATTCTAACATGAGCAATAATAAAAATATGGAGAGAAGAAGTTAAAAGAGAGCAACAATAAAGGAAAAAAAAAATCATTTGTACCTAATAATGCATGTTTTTATTTTTATGTCTAAAAAGTATAGGCTTTTGTATAAAATACAACTTAGTTTTCAAAATCATATTTAAATAATTTAATAAAAAAATTTCTTCACAACATTATAATCTCAAATTAAAGTCAATTTAAGACCAGGGACGAAATTAGAAATTCTTTTAAGGGATTGAAATTAAATTATATTTTTTTACGATAGAAAAATATAATTTCACCTAGGTTATATCTCTGTAGTTTTTAAAGGATTAAATCAAAATTTTATATTTTAAGTGGCCAAAGTACAATTTTACTTTTATTAAAAATTTTAAATTGGCTATATGAATTTTTTTTTTCATTTTTAAAGGGATATGAATTTTTTTTTCATTTTTAAAGAGGGCCGAGACCCCTGCCAGCCCCCTAATTTCACCACTGTTTAAGATATTTTTAATATAAATTTTTAACTTTTATACAATTATATTTATTGAAACTATAAATTAAGATTACATTAAAAAATTAAAATCCAAAATCCAAAATAACATTTATAAAATAATATATAAAATGCATTTAATCGAATTAAATATATAATAAAATTTCAAAATACGTTATTGAATTGACTGAATAAAAATAATTTTAATAGTAAATAAAAATCTCTATACAATTTTAAAAATGTAAAATAATAATTAAACTCAAAATTTTAAAGATTTATATTTAATTTGTATTAAAATAAAAGAATTAGAAGTAGTTGATTGAGTATTAGTTTGATTGGCATTGATATTACCCTCAGTGTAGGAGGACATAGGTTCGAATACGTTGAAGCATATTATTCTCTTATTTAAAAGTTAAATAGAGATTATAAGTAATTTTAGGTATTGTATAAAAAATTAAAAGTGAAAGAAAGGAAGTAGACAATCATTTTTGTTTAGAAAAATAAATTTTTTTTATTTGAGGAAAAAAAAAAGGAGGAGAGAGGATATCTTGTAAAAACAGCTTCCCATTTCTTTTATTTAATCCAAAAATTTGAAAAAAGAAGAAGATAAAACATAAAAAAGTATATTTAAGATTAATACATTAAATCAAAAATATATTATGGATATCGAAAACATATAAACTTAAAATAACAATCAAAAAATAGATCATTATATATTGCAAGAAAAAAAAATAGAAAAGTGCACTATTATTAAAATTTAGATAGAAATCAAATACATAAGAGCAAAGAGAGAAAAAAAAAACACTTATGGCAAGGAATAAAAAGAAAAAAGCTCTGAATACTCAATTATCAAAGTTGAAGATATTTCACAAAGTGATATTCTTACAAACAAAGGCATCATTTTTTGCCAGCAAATATGATTCTTTATTTAGCAACATGGATCAATGAGCATTTTTCATTTTTAAAGCTGACTTCCAATGCCATTAATCACTTGCCTCAAACTTCTTGACATATTAAGAGGATTTATAAATTTATTGTATAAATTTAATATCATTACATATTCATCTAACATCACCAAAGATTTCTTCAGTGGGAGCTAGTAAAAAAAGTTGATAGATAGCAAAAAAAAAAAATCGAACTAAAAAAGTAATAGAATGTAGATTACATCTATTTTACAACAACTAATATGAGACCAGAAATAATATATAAACTCAAAACACGAAATAAAACTCAATTCAAAAACTATTTATAATTAATGAAACATTATAAATCAAAACGATCTTAAGTCATTAATGGGCTAATTAGAGTTATAAAAAACGTTATAAATTACATTAACCTGAAATCAATAAATCACATGATGAAAATTTCATAAATAGATTTTTGGTTTTTGGCCTTCCTCATTTTTATCTATCACATTATTTTTATTTATTTTCTTTATCATATAATGCATTTATAAAATAAATCAAGTTTTCACGAGATTACTAAAAGTACTAAAATCTTGTTTTGTCGTCTTTATCGAATTAAATTTATTTTTTTATATTTACTTAAAATAGAAGTAGAATAACTAAAAACAAAATTGTAATTTGTAATATACTTAAATTTATTATTAGCTTCAATTACCTAATATGTTTATATTCACTCCTAAATAAAAATTAATAACAAAAATTTTGACCCTATTGATATGATATATGGAAATTAAATGAATATTTTGATTTTATATATTTTTATAAGCTAAAGAGAAATTAAGATTAAATGATAAATTTAACCTATTAACTTTTATCAATAACAGCTTTGTATATTATACAGAAATACAAATTTTAACAAATTTTATTTTATAGAAACTGAAAGTATATATATATTAAAGTAAATTTATATGTGCCCTTATTTATTCATATGATTCCCTTAGTAGCTGATGTTATATAGATATATAGATTATTAAAATGATATATAAATATATATTTAAAATTTTCTAACATACCAAATAAAAAATGGTATTTTAATTGTTGTTTTCCAATTAATTACGTCGTGTCCACTTGACCCAATAAAGATAAAAATGACAGCTGCAACATTGGGTTGCGAGATGGATAGGATAGCGTTATGACAAGCAAGCACTGCATCGAGAGAAACAATATACCATATTTAATATCCGCACGGTTTTTGGTATTTGGCAAAGCCCTAGTCTTAAAAAGTTAAATCCTGCTGTCATGTATTCCTATTTCAGATAAACCCTACCATACAAATCAATTTAGACGAATTAATGGGAATGCCAAATAATTATAAAAAAGTGAAAAACAACCAAGCTACATTTGTTCATAATTCATGAGGGCAACCAACCATGTTTTTCGTCCTTGAAACAGAAACAAACAAATATGTCAGTAAGTATTATATTAAATTCTTTTTTTATATTAAATGTGTCCACTGTATTTCCAAATAATAAAAAGGATATTTATTCTTTATTAAAATAAAATGAAAGAAACATGAAATATTATTATCCGATAGCGACGGCTTGCACGCCATCCAACTCGCGTCCCCCTCTACAGCCGTTCCATTCCAATTAAATGGAAAAAAAGAAAAGAAAAGCCAAGCCAAGCCATTTTGCTGAGTTATTGTTATAGCTGCATAGGAGACGCTGCTCCTTTATCCTTTCGCATCCAATCAACGACCCCCACCACTTCAATGAAATGTTAACCAATAAAATAACCATAAGCCTGGATAATATGATATTGATTTTAAAAAATTCAATTAATGATTAAAAAAGAAAATATTGTATTTTAGATGAAACAATGAATTGTTTTATAACTTGTAATTTAACCTATTTTTTTCTTTCATCAATGACGGAAAATGGGGGTATAATTGCATAAAACTCACTTATTAATGTTACACAAAATGAGACGGGAAACTCATACTTGATAATTACATATAGCAAGATTAGATCATGAATATTTAATAATTTATAATTTTGGAATTTTGAGGCCTTATTAGCATATTCATTGAGTTTTGAGACTAGATTTATTCGTTAGGAAGATTATATCGGTTCAAATTTAAAAATTTTCGACACTTTTTTTCAAATTATTTTAAGTTGGAAACATTTTATATTTGAATAATTCGAATTTAGATTATATTTGTTTTAATGAATAAAATTTTAGAATAACAAATTTTTAAAAAATTGGTGATTTAATTTGTTAAATTTTTTTAGTGTTTGAATGCCTTTACATCAAATATTTTTCATCGTTTAATAAATTTTTTTGAGTATATTTTTCGAAACTTGTTTTCAATAAAGTAAACACAATATACATTATATTTGTTATAAATTACTATAAAAGCATATCCTTTGACAATCGGAATTTACATATAATATTTTATATTTATTTAGTAATAACTAATATTGTTAATGATGAATCGGTTTGTTAGCAAGATTGAGACTTTACAACCGATGTGGTCTAGATTTGAGTCTCATGTATACAAATGTTATGTGTGGAGTTCTCTTTCAAATTATTTTGGATTTAAATTCTGCCACATGTTGACACCATCAAGATTTACTTGAATAATGGCACATGAGAATTGAGCTAAGTAGAATTTAAGTAAATACTTGTATTTATATTATAAAATATTTATGTTTATTATTAAAATATTAATATAAAATAATTTTCAATAAAAATATTTAAAATTTAAATTATTAACATTAAAATGTATTATTAAAATAAAATTATAATATTAAATGGTTTTATTAAAATAATAAATTATATTAATTATAATGATAATTTATTATAAGAATTAAATATAAATGTGCATATTTAATAATATTTGAAGTCAATATTTCAGTATTTTCAAAATTTTAAAATTAAGTACTAAAAATAATAAAAATTGATTTATTCTAATTTAATGTTCTTATAAAAATCAAGTTAGGAGCTTTCCATTTTTAAAAAGGAAAAGTTAATTTTCCAAAAAAAAAATGTATTGCTTTCAATCAATCTTTTTATGAAACAAACGTAAAAAAAGAAAAGAATATTGTTCGTAAAATATTTGTCATGAGCAATTCTCTTAGTGGTGTCGTATTCTGTTGTGATAAATGACAAAGAGACGAGATTGATTTAGGCCAGTCGAGGTTTGCAACGACAATCTATTTTTCATTAAAGCCAATGAAGCTTTAAAAAGTTATTGATACACAAAGAACGTAAGAATCCCCATTGCTATGACATGGTTACCACCATTTTAAACTGGAACGAATGGATAAGATTTTGAGTCAGCTATGATTCCAAATAAACACTATGTTTTTCTATAAGGTCCAGGGGGCTCCTTAATTTTATCTGCAGTTCTTCTCCGGGCTTTACGACAATTTTGTAGCCTTCACCTAATATAGATCAATTAAAAATATTATTCAACATGAACAAATACACTCTCACATCACATCATCTCAATTTTGACTATTTAAATTCTCAAATGGAATAATTTTAAGTTTACCTCCTCCAGTTTGTTTCTTAAACCCAAATCTCTCAAATTATTTTGGAGAGTCCTTATATTTATCTTATTTTATTTTTTACGTAACATCGAATATTTTATCCTAAAATAAATAAAATAAAGTTGATTCGGACAAGGATGCATCGAAAGTACGCGCTAAAGCGATTGATTCCTGATTGATCCGTCCCCAGACTCCCTATCATCCTCCCTCCATCATACACAGTAAATCATCTGCTGATAAATATAATCAATTAGTTTAGAGGTTAAAAACAAAATATCATGATAGACTCGTTTGCAGGGGATTCCTCTCTCGGGAGTTAGCCAATATCCTATATGTTTCTCGTATAATTTTACCGGAACCCTATATAAAAGAGGCTCCACTCCATTTCTCTGTTTATCTCCCACTCTTATCTTTCTCAAGGCGGGAGGACTGTAGCGTTTTCAATGATGGGAGCGGTTTTGTTGTCGGAGTTTGCGACGGAGATCGTGGTGCCAGTGTGCGCCGTGATTGGAATTGCTTTCTCGTTGGTGCAGTGGCTGTTGGTGTCGCGCGTGAAGCTTAACCCGGAGCGGCATGCTTCTGGGAATAGCAACAAGAACGGTTACAGTGATTACTTGATTGAGGAAGAGGAAGGACTTAATGACCCCAGCGTCGTCACCAAGTGCGCTGATATTCAAAGCGCTATCTCCGAAGGTGAAATCTTTGGATTTTAATGTTAGATCTGGCCTTTTTTTTTCTTATTTATTTTCGTAATATTATTTTTGAGTAATGATTTCATTTCGTGGACTTAAGTTGAGCCGCAAGAATCACCAGGTAACCTTGGTGTATTTAAAGTGAAAATGAAATTAGTAATCTTAACGCTCAACTTCATTGTTTCTGTTCAAAAATTTTAATCTGTAATTTGGTTAAAAGTTATTTCACTATTGCAACCTTGCAAGGCGGCATTCGAAAGCGGTTTTGAACTTAAAAAAAATTACCTTGTAAGTTCTCGTTTTTTGTTAAATATTATTAAACTTATCTCTAATTAATCATCTCAGATTGTGAGTTCTCTTTAATGGTAGGGTTTATAACTATAAAATTTAGTTGAATAGTTCTTAACCAAAATTATGTTTTATAAAAAATCTCCCAATGTTACTTTGTACTTATTCATATTTTTCTAATCTGATCCTCAGATTAGATTTAGATTTAGATTTAATTTGGTAAATTAGTATGGTGTCATAACTGGGACAGGCTCTATCTTTGTTGGTGTTATATTATTAGTAGTCGTGATAAATTGTCTTATCTAAAATAAATTATTTGGCTTTATTAATGCGCTCGGCACGTGTTCCCCACGTTGCTCATTTTCATATATGCACATATATCTTGAAATAATAATTGAGAATAAAATATCAGTATAGAATATTGATGGTTGCTTTATAGTTATGTAACTCAAAAGATAGTGATACTAATCTGATTAAGATTAAACTTTTTTATTGGTTTGGGTTTTGTTTTATTTTTGGGAACTGTTGCTGTGTCTTATGAACGTATTATATGCACCTCTTATTTATTATCACTTTTGGGAAGGGTTAAAATTTTGTTTGCGAAATAATTGTTTTCTGAATATTTCGGGTTCAATGGTTCAATAATATAATAATAGAAACAAAAACTGTTATTATCGTATGTGTTCTGCCAGACCTACTATAAGCGTTCGTTTTTTGTAGTTAGTAACCAAATATATAGTTATATTTTCATCCAATGGCTTGAAAATAATAAATGAAGTTTTTAGGTTATTCCCTCTAGTATTAATTTATTATTATAAAGAGTATATGGCTCTCGCTAGCAAAAATAACAAATAGTTATATTTTTAACAATAATAAAAGAATACTATATTTTGTAATTAATATATGTAAAATAATAATAAAACTATATCATATTGTCTTGTCGAATTACATTAATAAATTTCAAGATAATAATAACAAAAAATACGATATGTTAAAATTTGTCTCTATAATTTATTGAGTTAATCATAACCTATTTATTTATTTATTGTTTTTTAATAATCTCATTAGGTTCTAATTATATTTGTTCTTTTTAATTCAATATTTAAAATTAAGCATAGCTTTTTCCTAACTCATAAATAGGAGGATAATGTGCTTCAGTGCACTGAAACTCATGTCTTCCTGCATTGGCAACAATGTCTATGCCAATCGAGCTAAGATTCAATGGACAATTATAATCTGCCTATTAATTGAATGGAAGAATGAAAATGTCATCTTGTCCTCTTTTCTTTTATATGTAATCGATAACACTTTAATTGATATCATGAACTATTGACGGTCCCTTGTTTATGACTGATGATTACCTATATTAATCGATTGATGCATGGTATAACAGGTGCAACATCCTTTCTTTTCACTGAATATCAGTATGTTGGCATCTTCATGGTTGCTTTTGCTATCTTGATATTCCTCTTCCTGGGTTCTGTTGAGGGCTTCAGCTCAAAGAGCCAGCCTTGCACCTATGATAAGGAGAAGACCTGCAAACCAGCTCTTGCCACTGCTATCTTCAGTACGATATCCTTCTTGCTTGGTGCTATCACCTCTGTTCTTTCTGGGTTCCTTGGGATGAAAATTGCTACATATGCCAATGCAAGAACAACCTTAGAAGCAAGAAAGGGTGTTGGAAAGGCTTTTATTGTTGCATTTAGATCTGGCGCAGTAATGGGTTTTCTGCTCGCTGCCAATGGCTTGTTGGTGCTTTTCGTTGCCATCAATCTATTCAAGCTGTACTACGGTGATGACTGGGAAGGCCTTTTTGAGGCTATTACTGGTTATGGTCTTGGGGGATCCTCTATGGCACTGTTTGGAAGAGTTGGTGGTGGTATATATACAAAGGCTGCTGATGTCGGTGCTGATCTTGTAGGAAAGGTTGAAAGGAACATTCCAGAGGATGACCCAAGAAACCCAGCTGTAAGACAAATTACTCTTGTGTGATATGGTTATTCCATCTTTATTATATGCTTGTCAACCTCTGTTTAGTGGCAATTATTTCGCATCTAGAACCTTATATGATTTTAAATTGTTTTATAACTCAGGTCATTGCCGACAATGTTGGCGATAATGTTGGGGATATTGCTGGTATGGGTTCTGATCTATTTGGCTCATATGCTGAATCCTCCTGTGCTGCTCTTGTTGTTGCTTCTATATCCTCTTTTGGAATAAACCACGAGTTCACTGCCATGTTGTATCCTCTGCTCATTAGTTCTGTTGGTATTCTTGTCTGTTTGATCACAACCCTATTTGCTACGGATTTCTTCGAAATCAAGGCTGTCAAAGAAATCGAACCAGCTTTGAAGAAGCAGCTTATTATATCTACTGTTCTTATGACTGTGGGGATTGCAATTGTTACTTGGGTTGGCGTGCCATCGTCCTTCACCATTTACAATTTTGGGGATCAGAAATTTGTTAAGAACTGGTAAGATTACATGATTGTTGCATACTAAGCATGTTATAAAATAGTAGTTTCTGGATTTTCTGCCTGGGTGCATGCTATAACTCAGTTATGCTCCTTATTTTGTGAGATTAGGAAAGGTTAGGACCTTTAACTCCTCAAAATCTGATAGGTGAGTTACCACTTAGTTTATCCTGGTTTAATTAGTGTCTTAAGATCAACATATCTTGAGAAAATTGCCTCGATTTGTTGTGTTTTAGTAAGGTGAATATTACTATGAACTTCATAAAGACCTGAAGCAGGTGGCAAGAAGCATGTCTTGCCTAGCATCTTGTTTCACACTTGAGCTTTCCTTGCTCATGATACTTGCAACCACTAAAATGTAATTTTTTTATTTGCAGGCAACTATTTTTGTGCGTTGGTGTTGGTCTCTGGGCTGGACTTATTATTGGTTTTGTTACTGAGTACTACACCAGTAATGCTTACAGGTACTGGAAACAGTCTTTTGACTTATCATCTATTGCAATGTCGCTTCAAATTTTATATCCTGATCAATCATTTCCTGTGTTTCTAGTCCCGTGCAGGATGTTGCTGATTCCTGCAGGACAGGAGCAGCTACCAATGTTATATTTGGCCTTGCTTTAGGATACAAATCTGTGATCATCCCAATTTTTGCCATTGCAATCTGCATTTTTGTTAGTTTTAGCTTCGCTGCCATGTATGGGATTGCAGTTGCTGCCCTTGGAATGTTAAGCACCATTGCAACTGGGTTGGCCATTGATGCTTATGGTCCCATCAGTGACAATGCTGGAGGCATTGCTGAGATGGCTGGCATGAGCCATCACATTCGCGAGAGAACTGATGCACTAGATGCTGCTGGAAACACTACAGCTGCCATTGGAAAGGTGCGGAATTTAATTCTTTTCCTAGAGACCGTTGTTAGGACACTGTAGTTACTTTAATCACAGTATAGCATAAATGATGCATGGAAAAGCTGTAACTCTGCTATTATTTTGTTTCTGCTTCCTGAAACTTGTGTGAATTTGATCTCTTTACGAAACCCCCAAAATTGATTTGAATCTTTGATTTCCATTCGGTAACCTATCTAAAACACTTTGAGCTACTGTCTATTATACTGCGCTGTGGTCGTTTATATATGGCATTCTTATTTTCTGAGTTAATTATCTTTTTTACAATGCCAAAGTTCTCTTTTTTATTCTTTTCAGGCTGAAATTCCTAATTATGGATTGCATATGTGATATACAATTCTCTATATGTTTCCAGGGATTTGCCATTGGGTCAGCAGCATTGGTGTCATTGGCTCTATTTGGTGCCTTTGTGAGCCGAGCAGCTATCTCTACTGTTGATGTATTGACCCCGAAGGTTTTCATTGGTTTAATAGTTGGTGCCATGCTTCCCTACTGGTTCTCTGCAATGACCATGAAAAGCGTGGGAAGTGCAGCTTTAAAGATGGTTGAGGAGGTTCGCAGGCAGTTCAACACCATCCCTGGTCTCATGGAGGGTCGTGCCAAGCCTGATTATGCTACCTGTGTCAAAATCTCAACTGATGCCTCTATCAAGGAGATGATTCCTCCTGGTGCCCTTGTTATGCTTACTCCCCTAATTGTTGGAACTTTCTTTGGTGTTGAGACTCTTGCCGGTGTCCTTGCTGGTGCCCTTGTTTCTGGTGTTCAGGTAAAGTTGGGAAACAAGATTAGTTTTTCTCACAACATTCAGTGTTTTTTTATTTTTGGTTTATTTGTGAACTATACTTATGCTAGCTGTAAGTGTCATGGGCCGTGGATGGTCTAAGCCCCGTGACATAAGAACTAATCTGTATCTTTTTACCCCAATGTAAACTACTCGTGAAAGCATGATGGAATTTGTTTGGAAAAGTGGGTGAACTTAAAAACGCATTGATTACGGTTACTTGGCTTGTTCTTTGACAGATTGCAATATCTGCTTCCAACACTGGTGGTGCATGGGATAATGCCAAGAAGTACATTGAGGTAAATAGTTAATGAGAAAATTCAAGACGAAATTTTTTCTGACTTGTTTACTGGCTTATTTGTTATGCCACTTTCATCGTGCCCTCAGAATATCTTATGAGTGATCCTCATATTTTGATTGTTAGGCTGGTGCCTCAGAGCACGCGAGGACCCTGGGTCCAAAAGGATCGGATCCTCACAAGGCAGCTGTCATTGGTGACACGGTTGGTGATCCACTCAAGGATACCTCTGGCCCTTCACTCAACATCCTGATCAAGCTTATGGCAGTCGAGTCACTCGTATTTGCTCCCTTTTTTGCCACTCACGGTGGCTTGCTTTTCAAGATCTTTTAGAGGGGATGGGCGGAAACAGCAGTAGGGAGGGTGACTTGTTAGTTACAGGCCCTATGTAAGGGTGTTGTTCCTGTTCACCCATTAAGTTTCTGTATCCGTCTAAACTCTTATAGTTAGCGAAGCTTAGCTTTAGTCATTGCTATTTTTGATAGGTTGATATCGATGATAACTGAGATATGGGATAGGTTGATCACCGAAAACGATCATTGGTTATCGTGGGCGAGTCAAGGTGGGATATCGTACTTTTCCAGTTCTAGAGCAGCTTTTGCTTAATTTTGAAATTTTGTACTCGCAAAAAATCTTTTCCAGCATTTAACCTTAATGATATTTTGATGAGTTCTCTGTTCTTTTTCTCTTTGATTTTTTTTTGTATTAAAAAGATATTTTTTTGACGAGGTTCTTTCTTCACAAATATGTTAATAACAATTTATTAAATCATTTCATTCTAATATATGCTTAAATTTTTTATTTGTTCTTCAAATTATGATTTTAATAACAATAATTAAAATTTTATCTATTTAATAATTAAATTTCTTTGACTTCAAAAATATTTGCCAAAAAAATTGGAGAGAGCCTAAAAGTAACTGCAGGGTGTTTGGTTACTCGCCCCTCCTTTAAGGTAACTGTTTACCTAACTATAGGGGAAAAAAAGTAAAACTATTAGCTTATTATACGGGAAAAAAGAGAGTAATTACATAATTTACAAATGCATTATACAAAGAATACAGTGAAATTTATATATAACTTGTAAATGTACGTATTGCTTTTGTCGTATTCTTATCATTAAAACTTGGTGTACGTTACGCTCACCTTATCTTCTTCCCGTGTTATTGTAAATCGCAAGGTAGGCGTAGCACAGTTAAGGCTGCTTTCTTTGGATTATGTTTTATCGTCAGCAAGAGGAAATTTTAAAATATTTCACTGACATCTTTGCGGTGTTTGGACCAGTAATGGTGGAGCGGAGTGGAGGGGCGAATTAAATTATAAACTTTAGAGAAGTTAAATTATATATTTTTATTATTCAGTTTATGATTTCATTATTTAAAATATATATTTTTTATTTTTAAAATAAATTTTATAATAATTTAATAATTTACAAAGGGTAAAATTATAATTGTCATTTTTGGGGGGTTAGGCCTCCCTTCCCTTTGGTGATGTACAACTGTACAAGTGATTTTTTGAACAAATGAAAAAAAAAACACCAAAAAAAATGTAAAAGTTTATTTTCTTACATTTTAAAAATTGATATTTTTGAATAATATAAAAATAAACATTTGCCGACACTTTAGCAATTCTTTGAAATTTTCATATATAATGATTGTTTGAATTATTCTAATTATTATTGAATAAGAAAAAAAAATCTCACAATTCATTCAATTTGGAAACTGAAATTCCAGAATTCAACCATGTTGATTTTCTCTCCCACAACCATAAGATCTCTGAATCCCCAACCCCTCCCTTACCTCTCCTTTTCCCACTCCATTTCTCTCCCTCTCCCACTAAGATCTCTCCCCACTCCCTCCAAATCCCCCCATTTCCCTTCCTTCCATATCAACTGCATAGACGCAGCTCAACCATTCGACTACGAGTCCCATCTCAAAAATCGCTACATTCAATCAACTTCCCTCAAGATCGCCATTATCGGCTTCGGCAACTTCGGCCAATTCCTATCCAAAACTTTCCTCCGCCACCACCACACTCTCCTCGCCCACTCCAGAACTAACTACGCCGACCTCGCTAACCACCTCGGCGTTTCCTTTTACGCCGACCCACACGACCTTTTCGAGCAACACCCTGACGTCGTTCTTCTCTCTACTTCCATCCTTTCCACTGAAACTCTTCTTAAGAAACTGCCCTTTCAACGACTGCGTCGCAACACCCTTTTCGTCGACGTGCTTTCTGTTAAAGAGTTCCCCAGGAACCTTTTCTTGAAGTATTTACCCCCGGATTTCGATATATTGTGTACACATCCCATGTTTGGACCCGAAAGTGGTAAAACCTCGTGGGCGGGGCTTCCTTTTGTCTACGACAAAGTGAGGATCGGGGATGAGGAGAGTCGGATAAAGAGATGCGACAAGTTTTTGGATATTTTCGAGAAAGAAGGGTGTAGAATGGTGGAGATGAGTTGCATGGAGCATGATAAGTACGCGGCGGGGTCTCAGTTCGTGACCCATACCATGGGGAGAGTGCTGGAGAAGTTCGGGTTGGAGTCTTCGCCTATTAACACCAAAGGGTATGAGACATTGTTGAATTTGGTGGAGAATACTAAAGGGGATAGCTTTGATTTGTATTATGGGTTGTTTATGTATAACCAGAACGCTTTGGAGCAGTTGGAAAGGTTGGATATGGCATTCGAGTCGATTAAAAAGGACTTGTTTGGGAGGCTCCATCAGGTTTATAGGAAGCAATTGTTTGGGGATAATAATGGAGAGGTGGAGAAGAAGAGGAGTTTGGCTCAGAAGTTGCTTGGCAATGGAAGTTTAACCGAACCTCCATTGGATAATGTTAGACAAGATGGATCTTGAACAAGAAAAATGTGGAAAACAACAAAAAAACAGCTTCTCTTTCTCCCTATGGTATGAGAATTTATTGCTATTTTGTCAAGATATTAGCTTCGTGGTCTTCTAGATAATTGCAAACGGAATTAGCTTAGTTATTGCTGCTTAAACCTGGAAAAATTCACTTGTTTAATGTTTTTCCAATCCATCCAAGTGAATGTTTCAGGATTTGGCAAGTTGCATTCGAGGTGGTTCTAATGAGATATGTGTTAGGTCTTTGTAGGACATTTGAGATTTTGTTGCCCAATTTATGGAAGTTGTGCTTCAAATCTTTGGGGGGTAAGATTGAACCTCCTTTGGACAATATAATGTAAGGCTAGATCATAAATAGACTTATTCTGTTTTCTATCCTATGAGAATTTATTATTTTTGCCTATTGTCAATACTGTAGCCTTTTTAATTGTAAATGGCATTAACTAGTGTTGTTTTTGAGATTTTTGTGGCCTGATAATGGAATTATTGGCTTGGAATCATAGGACAACATTAATAGGGTTAAGGGTTGCAATTGTTTATCATAGTTTTACTCAAATGAGTGTTGGATATGGGACAATATCAGTAAACGGTTGTGAATTGTTCATAACAGTTATGAACTTTTAGCCTGTATTTACCCTGACTTGGATGAGTCTTGGATGCAGATGTGTCCTACTCCTACATGAGCATGATCAATTTTAAAGGACTTTCATACAGGAAGATCATATTTTAATATGTATTATACAGTGTCGAATTTAAATACTTTATGAAAAAAAAAGAGTCCGGGTATTATATTAGCTGCGCTGAAAATTTTATACGATAGCCTATATCCACTTTCAATGACTTTGCCATGGATTTTTGGAAACAAGCTCCTGTCAGTCTCTCATTCCCATCTCAGAAGTTTAAGATTCTAAAATTTGCCTGAAACTTTGTGAGTTACAATGTCTTGAGAGTTATGAAGCGTGTATGTTGTTGATGCCAAAGTCAAATCAGAAATGATACTTTAAATGAAGGGTATGAATCTAAAATGAGGGGGCAATCATGTTGTGTTCAGATAGTTGTGTAGCATATATGTTGTTTATCTTCAGAGGTAGGTTCATTAACCTTTTCGACTCCATTTCTGTACTTGTTCTCTTCAGTGGCAATTCTAAACACAGCTCACATTATGGACTGGTGAAATGATTCAATTAACACCAAATTTGAGCTCGGATAACCTCCACCTTTTTCAGTTTTTTCTTATCAAGAAAAGGAAAAAATAAAATACGGCCACATTGCAGCAGTGTTATCTAGGTCCATTGGGTAGGCATTGTATGAGATATATAGGCTATGGGCTATGGGCTAGCAATGTACCCCAACATGGTACGGGCCATATAGCAGTGGATTAAGAAGTAATGGCTTTCTGATAAAATGCAAATGCTGAAATCTACGGTTTAAGAAACATTTAGAAACCTGCATTAAGGTCTATTAATATGCTTGTTATACGGTTTAAGAGGGAATGTTTGTATGACCACCATAACTTTCGCACGTATGTTAGGTTTCATTTGTTGCTTAGTCTGCTCAAATAAATCTTATTTGACGTCGAAATTCCTGTTGATTAGGCCAATAATTGGAAAAGGAGATGACTGCAGAGCACAAAGCCTTTTTCCTTATGGATGTATGTATGTGTCGAAATAAAGCTAGTGTTTTCTGTAAAATGGTGCCATATATCCATCCTGGAATGTTTGAAGCTTCACAGAAACGTAATTTAGCTGTTGAAGGTTACTGAGGTTCCTTGCATCGCACTTGCTGCAACTATTTGAGTGATGATGGCATCTTTTTCTTGGACCATAAGGTGTAAACTGTATGATTAAACAGTATGATAAGAAGATTTATGGTTTTAGCCTGAACTTGATGTGATAATAATCATAAAACCACAAGTTAGTTTGACCGACGATTCATATACCATCTCATCCTCGTATGTTTGAACGTATGGTTAGCTGTCGAAGTACTGAGGGGAAAGTAGGGGTAAATTTACCCAAATATTTAAATTCCTTTTTCTCTTTAACAGATTCGAATATTGTAAACAAATTCAAATAGGAAGCATACAATAAACGTATTCATATATCATATGAATTAAGTGAATTCGGATGTAGATAGTTCCTCCTTAAATTTCAGACTAGAGAAGATCTTGTTAAGTGAAACCGACTTTGGTCACCTATGGAATAGTTGCAAAGAGGGGCAAGTGTTTGAGAGAGTGACATTCTCCATGAAAGTGCTTAGCAGTTTCTCGATAACTTAACTCCCACTCTTTCTCAAAATTCAACAGCAAAACCATCAGTCTTTCATATGCAAACTTAAAAAGGAGTTTGTTTCAACTGCAGTTGCCACTCGCGCTGCTTTTCACTTCACTGTCCAAACTCTCTTAGAAGACAAGCAAACAAGGGGGATAACATTCTTTTAAAAAATGTTGTCCATGTCACTGGGCGTATCTTTCTCAGGTAAGCAAAGCAACCGTCATTCACTATAATTTCAACAACCCCCATTTTCAGTGATTCTTTGCATAAAACCGTCTATTGATGAAGTTTTTAATGTTTTCTTTTTTAAAAAACTACTAGCGTTTATGTTTGGCTTTCAGGATTGCTCCATTGTATCGCAGAGAGTGTTGTTTTGGTCCTATCAGAACTGATAGACCAAAATTCCGTGAAACTTCTTCGAAAATTTCTACCTAGGAAGAAGATAGAACTTGCTTCACCTGAGATGGGATTAGATTCAGAGTTCAAGAATTTCAAGGCAGCAAACAGTAGTAGTTGTAAGCATGCAACAAGCAGCTCAGCAGATTCTATTATGAAACAAGAACACTTGTTTCCCGATCTTCGGAATGAAGGGCCTTGGAGTTCAAAAGAGGAACTGAATCAATATGGACTTATAATAAGTTATCCAAGGAAAAGGGTATGCAGCAATTTTTGTAAAGGTAAGGCAGTTTTGCAGGCTAGTGAAGCTGAAGACCTAAACACAAGGTTGGAGATCCTTGAGGAAGAAAGTCAAATTATGAAGCAAGCACTCTTAGAGACAATGGCGGAAAGGAAAAAACTAGTTAATGAAATATACAAGTTATTTGAGACACGGCGGTACACCCTCCTACCTAAGGATCAAGAAGATGGACACACATTCAGCTCTGGATCTTTGATCATCAAACCTTGTAAGGTATTCCAGTTTGAGCCTTGGTTTAATTTTTGCTTCTGCTATTTCTTACGTATTTTGGGACAAGATGATAATGTTAAGGAGTAGAACTTCGTAGCAAGATAATTAACAGTGATGCTGATGAACACGGTGTTAAACAGGGACCGGGTCAAGGAACAGCCGAGAGCAGTCTGTTACATGCTCTATTGGAAAATCCACGTTCTGAAGATCCTAATACCAATGCATTAGCAATACTTGGTCAGAGTTACATATCCACACAATAAGATATAAAATTTCATTGTAATTGAATAAGTTTATCAAGTATCATTTTAAAGGACTTTCCAAGTTTCAATGCTCAAGTAATTTACAATCTTGAGAAACCCTATGTCAAGAGTGACAATGAGTTTGAATTTAAGATTTTTCCCCTATTTCACCTTCTCTTTATCCCTTTCACTGCCGGCCAATGGAAATTATATCCTTTTTACCTGACTACAGGCTTCATTTAAATTTCAATTCATAGATCACTATACGAGAACATAAATATAATCCTTAAAAAATCAAAACAAACTGGAGGCGAAGTATCCCAAAACAAAAATCTCAATGATGAGATGTAAAAAAATTACTAAACAAACAAGAAGGCACATGATTCTATTTTCGCCATAATTGAACGTAGTATTCACGTCAAAGAAAGAAACACAATTTGCATTAAGGCCCCCACAACTCAAGATGTAAAGGGTATTCATTCCTACATTCTTTATGTTTGATATAAACCAAAACGAATTCAGAGCACTTAAAAACATAAATCAAATTTCTCCTCTGTAACCACCAGACCCAAAATAATCCCTTCTGGAATTTGCAATAGCCATGCTTTTCTGATGCTCTAACTTGGGGCAATCTCGGATACGATGGCCCAACCCACCACAATAAGCACACCCCTTTACGCCACTTGCATTGGTGATTGCATCCACATCTTCCATTGGATCACTGAGCTCAGCTAAGACGGGCGGGATCCTCTGTTTGGCTTCTTGCAATAGGTGTTTCAAATCAAGCAGGGTTGTCTCACTTTGATTCTTGTTTATAAATGTGGTTGCAATTCCCGTTTTACCACATCTTCCTGTTCGTCCTATTCTGTGGACATAGTTTTCAATTTCTGCAGGCATATCATAATTGATCACGTGTTGAATATCAGGAAAATCCAAACCTTTAGATGCAACATCAGTTGCTACTAACACATCCTTCTTGCCAGCTTTAAAGGATGAAATCGCGTGCTCTCTCTCTTCTTGGTCCTTGCCTCCATGAATTGCCACAGCTTCAACTCCTTTCAGCAGGAGATATTCATGGATGTCATCCACGTCAGCCTTATTCTCACAAAATATTAAAACAGGTGGTGGAGTCTTTTGCAGGCATTCAAGGAGGTAGACTATCTTTGCCTCTTGCTTCACATACTCGACCTCCTGAATCACATCAAGATTTGCAGCTCCAGCTCTCCCAACATTAACAGTCACTGGCTTTACTAAAGCACTTCTGGCGAAGTTCTGAATTTTGGTAGGCATGGTAGCAGAGAACAAAAGGGTTTGCCTTTGAGCCTTAAAATGGTCAAACACTTCTCTAATGTCATCTTCAAAGCCTAAATCCACTAGTCTATCTGCTTCATCCAATGTCAAATACCTACAGAAGAGAAACAATTGTTCGATTATCAATATCTATCTAAAAAGACTAAATGGAATACATAAATCTACGCTTTGGGGGTAAGAAAGCTGGCTATAACAGATCCAACATATTTGTTATCTTTGAAATCAAGTACAAGAATATAAAACTGATGCAGAAACACAAAAAATTACAAAATACCCAAATTACATAGAGAATTCTAAACAAAATCAACGACAAAGAAGACAAACAAAAAAAGTCATTTCCCAATAAATGCAACTTGAAGAAATTAACAATTAACCCAGACTAAATTGGATGTAAGAGATTTGACACCATCCAATATCTTAGAAAAGAAATGGAAAAAAAACTGGAAAAGAAACCAATGTAAAAAACGATACACATTTTCATCAGGAATAATTACACAGATAGCACTACAAATTGGCAAAAATACAGAGATATTTAAACAAGTGAGAACAAATTAATAGGCAAAACAAAGGTAGCTTGTTCCCAGCAAGCCCCTATGACATTTTAGCACCTGACTTCTAAGATCAGTCAATGCATACTAACTTAGCGATAAAAGACTAAATATAGCAGGTTAACTAATTGAAGATGGTGTTACCAAAAGCGCTGGATTAGGTGTCATACCTGCAATTGTCTAAACTCATCTTCTTCTTGGCAAGCATATCCTTCAACCTCCCGGGAGTAGCAACAACAATGTGAACCCCTTTCTTCACAACATCCAACTGAGACCTCATATCTACACCACCAATACAAAGCAATGGCCTGAGTTCGGGATATCCATTCTCCCTCATAGGTATCAAAAATTGCTCCACCACTTCATATGTCTGCCTAGCAAGCTCCCTTGAAGGACAGACGATCAACCCAAAAGGGCCTTCTCCTGGAAGAATTGGCATCATCATCTCCTCCTGCAACGCAATCATAATCAACGGAAGCACAAATACAAGTGTTTTCCCTGACCCTGTAAACGCAATCCCAATCATATCTCTCCCAGACAAGATAACAGGCAGACCTTGGACTTGAATTGGAGTCGGCTGCACAATTCCCTTTGCCTTTAACTTCTTCAATATTGGGTCTGGAAACTTCATATCTTTAAAATTCTTAATAGGAGGAGGAATTTCGTCCCCGTCAACGATAATATGCCATTGCTTTCGAATCAAATCCCTATCTTTTCGAGACATCCTTCGAATATGCAAAGGTGGTTTCCACCCAGTCAACAAGGGTTCCGTATAAGTAATCCCTTTTGCCAATTCCCGAACAGACATGAGGGTTTTCCTATCAGATAAATGTTCAATCATCTCTTTTTCTTGTTGTACAATTTGTTCCATTTGACTGATCTCAGGTTGATCCTTTTTAAGCTGAGTTGCTTTTATAAGTAAACTAGGTTTCACTTCGGCCACATTGGCTTTTTCAGTTTCATCTTCAAGCGCAGAAGCCTTGCCTTTTCTCTGTAGGATTTTTTGAGCTTCCATAGCGCGGCGTTTCGCTACCGGAATATACTCAACGTAATCATCATCTTCCTCCATTTTCTAATTTTCTGTATCGCCCAAAAAACCCCCTAAATTATAATCTAAAAATACGAAGGAAAAATCGTAAAAAAAAAAATTGCCCAACAAATAACGCATAAAACCCTAAAATTCTCCGCGACTTGAATACAGAAGCTACGAAGAAGGGATGGAAGGAAGAAAGAAAGTCGAATTCAGAATTCCAATAATTACCTTTTTGGGTAAAGCAACGAGGCGGCGGCAGGCGGAGACGGTGCACTGGCGGAAAGCGGGTGGGTGTCGCCGTGTCCAATTGATTAAGTGAGAGAGAGATGAGATGAGTCGGGCAAGGTTGTAAGAAGGATCTAGGACTAGTCGAAGACCCAACTCCAAACTGTAGAGAGCGGTCCAATGGGCTCGCTGCTTTGAACAACTTGTCATTTGTCAATATCTACATCCTATATATATTACATTCATTTCAGCTTTATATAAATAAATAATTTTTAATACTTTTTCAAATAGAGTATAAAATATAATTTTTTAATTAAATTTTAAAATTGAAAATAATCCAAAATTAGTGCATATGATTTACGTATTAATATTATTAATATCATGTTGGTATTATATCTTATATTACAATCGTATTGAGTATTTTTTTTAAAATTATATGTACTTTCTAATGAGAGATAGATAAGTTATTTTATATATAATAGTTTATATTATATAAACTTTAACATTTTCATAAGTATTAACTTGAGTTGAATAGAATTATAATTAAAATTTTTATCAAACACCTACTTGACACATTTTTAAATCATGCTATCTCATTTTCTACCTCTAATCATAAGATTTGATTTTTCATTAACTCACTTTTTGCATAGCACACTGCCGAACAACAATGAGCATTAATTTGAGGGGATTTACTCATTATAGGTTGCTCCAACAGTAAATCTGGTTATATTTTCTTAGTAGCGAGTAATCTTTATGTTAGTTAATGCAATTTGTTTTTTTTTTTAGTACAAAAGAGGTAATTAGGATACTGAAATTCCAATCCAAAGTATGTTACATATCATCGTCTTTTAAGGAAAATCACACAAGTCAACTACCTTAACCTTCGATTTTTTTTATTTTTTTTTTGAGGGGCAGAATGTTAAGCTCTGAATTTAGTAACTGCAGTTCCGAGTAGGGATTCT
The DNA here is from genome assembly GCF_007990345.1 of Gossypium hirsutum. Lineage (NCBI taxonomy): Eukaryota > Viridiplantae > Streptophyta > Magnoliopsida > Malvales > Malvaceae > Gossypium > Gossypium hirsutum. The sequence continues at coordinate 11,848,453 of NC_053428.1, read as the reverse complement.
GCAAACATTATTGTTCATTCCACTAAATTGGTCAAGGTCAGGTCAGCTGCATATTGGTACCATATTCACTTTTTGAGGGGTTGGGTTGGGTCGATGGAAACTTTGGCGGGTTTACTTATGAAGAAATTGGGAGAGGGTAGTATAACATTGGAATGCCCTTCAAGGGTATTATTCTAAGGTTCATTGCCAAAAGCTCGAGTAGAGGCTACACTCACAAAAGCTTCCTAATCCCCATACTGTAAAAACTTGTTTAAATTCTTCTTTTTTTCTGAAAAAAAGTACTTTGATAAATATGCTACTAAAGCAATATACACAAATTTCAATGATTACACATTCATGAAACAGCTTTGCATCGTCAGCGTATACTATATATAACCTATAGTATGATAGTTATCTCATACCCCATACTTTGCTCAGTCTCCACGTTCATTTCCATCTTCCTTGGATGTACCCACATAAACCCTAAACTACTTTATATTTCATCAAACTTTCTGATATTTTTTACTCCTAATGGTCCCCAAAATGTTATTAGATTCTAACTTCTACCATACTGCAAGTGAGTCTGAAACACTGCATGTTGAAAACAAACTAAATCTCCAACAACTAACTGGAGGAGAACACGGACCAGAGTTTAGATTAGTTAATTTATGCGGTTTGGGGTTCGAATCCTAGCATTTGCAACCCTTTCCCCTATCCCCGGGGTGCAATCTCCTTTGTACCACCAAAAGAAATTGAAGAAAGGACGAGACAGTGATTAGGTCAATCAGATAATCATGATGGCAACAAACAAAGTAAAACTGGTTTCTAAAACATGTAAATTTGATACAAAAAAGAACGTTGTGATGAGAAAGAAAAAAAGTACCCTTCAAATAAGGGATGAGAGAACACTTTAAAGCTATTAAATACTACTATGCAATTTACCTTAGATTGTATCTAACAAATATGTTAAATCTACAACTTTGCATGTTGTACTCAGATCACAACTCTTGATGACTACCTGCAAATTTAAAAGAAAAGGGTAAATTAAAAGAAAGCAGCAAGAAAACAACTGGAAAATCGAAACTTATATCAAGTCCAAGAATACAGTAATGTTTTCTTGACAATAAGATAGAGGAACTTATAGGAGGTGGTGGTTTTTCTATTTGCAATTCTGAACTTGATTGTTTGACATAATGTAACCACAATATAAGTTCAACAGGATTTCTAACTGGCATTATCAGTCGGGCACTGCTGCCTTTTGGTTCAGAAACAGTCAACAAATGGGTTTATCCTGATGCTCTCTCTAACGAGCAACATGAAATGTTACAATGACTTGAATTCAGGCTCTAATTAAAAAATGGTGAATGAACCTGCATACTGGGTCAACTAGTTCAGTAAGTCTCTCTTTTTCATCAAGAATGTTCTTAACATATTAGACAGTAAGAAAGCATACCTAGATTAGGAATGGACATGCAAGCCAAGCATTTAAAAGAACTTGTGCTCTGTCAGCCATTTCATCATCGTTGTGCTTGTTCTGATCCTGGAGCTCCGACCGAAGGTGTTACTGCCATATTGCTGGATGACCCGTTTTCAACTGGTGGAGGCACACCCCATTTGTTTTCAGATTCAAGGGGCTCAAAGACATGAACCCCACCATCTGAGAGTCCCAATGCAAATTCATTTGGCTCAGATGGATGTGCAGCAATTACAAGTGGATGAACATTGGAACTGCAACATAGAGGAAAACACACTGTTTGAATAGGAATGTTTATCACATAAGGGGAAATAGTGCTCATTATAAAATTAGATGAGTAGTAAAACTTCGATGCAAATAAAAGTTTCACATGAATTACACGGACTTGACTTCAAATTTTAGATTTATTGTACATGATACCAGAAAGTGAGAGAACAAAAGACATTTAAGATAATATGGAGGAGATTGCAATTAGTAATGTATGCATGCTCCTCTAACAGTATAACATTCTTTTTTTTGTAATTTAAAACTATAATGTGTAAATCCAGTGCATTAAAGTGTGCACGTCCTTGTCAATTGTACCCAAAATTTGTTCTTGACCAAAAGTATCCAAATGAAATCCAAAATACCTGAGTCAAGAAGATAATGAACATACCTGACACTAGCAGGAAGATAAGCAGAAGGATTTATACGGCAACGTAGTCTGAGGTTTGCAGCAGTAAAGACACAAACAGTTGCATCCAAAAAACTGGCATACACCAGTTGGCTATCACACGAGAATGTTGCATGAGTTATTGGAGCAGAAGATTCGAGCGGAACCCACTGAATCAGAGAAAAACAGTATTAGAAGATCATGAGATAAAGTTGTTTCACAATGGATCAAACAATCAAAAAGAGATACCTGCTTTACACGTTCTAGCTTTGTTGTTTCATATATGGCAAGCTGAGTCTCATGTACAACAAGAAAATGCATCTGGTCTTGATGGAATTGTACACGTGTGTCTGACAGTGTTGTTGGTGTTCTCCCCGATGGAACCTGCAAGAATCTAGACCTCTGCTTTTCCCATCCATCAGTGTTCCATACAAAAAGCTGGAGAGAGAATGGTAAAATGATCAATGAACTGAAAGCAAAATTTCAATTGATGATAATAACTTCAAGTTCTAAGAAGGTTTGATTAATTAGCTAAGCTATGTACTGGAAAAAGCAGGCGAGACTTTGTAATTCTTTTGGAATACCTGAGAATCTGCTCCTGATGAGACAAGCACACTCAGTACATGAGAGAAGGCAAGGCCAGTTATTCTTTTGGAGTGGCCTTTAAGCTTACTCTTCACCTAGATGATGCAAATGATAAATAAATAACCAATGATACATCTTGAAACAAGTTACATAAATTATTCTCCACAAGATGGATCATACCTCATCCACACGAACATTATATATCTGAATCGTTGAATCGTCCATGCCTATAGCAATAATATTGTTATCTTGAGGGTGGAATGCAAGAAAAGTTGCTGGTGGTGGTGGCGGCATGAAAGTCGCCATTGTCTGCAAGTGTCCATTAAAAACATCATATGCTTATTCAAATCATCAACAAATGGAGGATGACTAGGAAGGAGAGGAAGATTTAACTTGCTCCAATTCTAGATGGAGCAGGAAAAAGAAAAGGTATTCCAGCATTCATGGGTTACCTTGAATGTCATCATATTAAACAAGGAAATCTTTCCTCCAGATGCAGACATTACATAAGAATCATTCTTGGATAAAGCAAAACAGGGTACAGCCTCTTCAGGACTTGTATCAGCAACATCATTTGTCATAAGAATGCCACTTGATGGTTGCCACAACTGAGGCGGTACACTCGCAGTTGCCTAGAGAATGAAGTGACAAAATGCGATTACAATACAAGTCACTTCAATGTATTCTTTAACTAATGAGTAGAAACCATTTTGATATCCATGTACCTTGCCATTTGAATTACGCTCACTTCGCTGCCACTTCCAGAGCAAGTGAATAGCATTTGATGCCAATGCCAAAATAGCATTACCTGAATTAGTGAAGATTAACCTTGATATCTGTAACCATCACAGAGAAAGCTGATAAGATAGGGCCCAAAGGAAGGAGATGAATCAAGATAGATTTCAGTTTCAGGTATCTACTTTCTCTTTATTAAAGTGAATGGGGCCAAATAGGCAAATTTGTTCATATCCCAAAACAATATAAAAATTACAAGGTAGTTCCACAAGTATAATTTTGACAGGGATAAGTATATAAAATATAAAGTGGTGAACAACAGTATATAAGTTCCAAAGACGGTACATTTACCCACCAAATTGGCCAATGGATGCATGAAAGAGAAAGCAGATGTAGCAGAATCATGGAATACCACCAAATGGGCCAAAAAAAGTGAAAAATCAAAAGCATTATTACACAGGACAACAAATATGATCGAGTAGTCAGCCTACCAGCATGTTAGAAAATCAATGAAGTGCAAAGGTAAGTGAAAATTTCTATACCTTGGTCACCCTCAAGTTTTCAGGAAGCCTCAAGGATCGACACTGAGATGGTTCACTGATTTCAGTTAGCTTCCAAATCTTTGATTTATCACTCGATTCTTCTGTTATTCTGGGTTTCACATCCCCCAAGCTCCTGGCATCCCCATTCTGAAAATACATAACACATGAACTACAAAATTATTCATCCGAGCTTGACTACTCAAAGGAGAAACAATGATGACATAACAATAACACATATTGGTGTTGAACTACTGCTGATATAAAAATTTTGATGCTGTTGATTAGGGAAAGAAATGGAAAAAA